>NC_082685.1:77681521-77990357 GCF_949987515.2 Delphinus delphis
CCATTTCAGATACTGGTCAAAGGACAGGTTGTCTCCTGTCCTTCTGACCGACCAGCTACATATTAGAGGTTCCCATGACACCCTCCTTGGGTTCAATTAATTTGGTAGAGCACCTCAAAGAATTCAGAGAAACATGTTACTTACTAGGTTACCCATTTATTACAGAAGGAAATAATTCAGCAACAGCCAGATGGAAGAGATGCACAGGGCAAGGTACGGGGAGAGGACATGGCACGTCCATACTTCCCCGCCAAGTATGCCACTCTCCCCATACCTCCACATGTTCAGCAACCTGGAAACTCTCTGAACTCTCACTTTTGTGGGTTTTTATGGAGGTTTCACTATAAGACCAATGATTTAATCAGTCTTACCTATTGGCAGCTGGTCTCAACCTCTAGGCCCTCTTCCCTCTCCAGGGGTCTGGGGGTAGGACTTAAAGTGCCAACTCTCTAATCACACGACTGGTTCTCTAGGCAACCAGCCCCCATTCTTAGATGCTTTCTGAAAGTCAACTTATTAACGTAGCAAAAAATACCTATAAGGCTCTCATCACTTAGGAAATTCCAAGGGTTTTAGGAGCTCTCTGCCACAAACAGGGAGGAAGACTAAATATATATTATAAATCACATATATCACTTGTGGTAAACCAAGTACTATGATTTAATGAATTTATGTTCATTTCACTTCTAGGGTTTGTTACCTTACATTTTAAGTTTAGAATTAAGATGCAACTGCGCTGTTAAATGATGTTCACTGTGCACTGTTTGTAAAAAAAAAAAAGTATATATAATAACTATCCATATATGTAAAATGAATAATGTAGATCTACTGGGTGAGCCAAAAAGTGCCTTTGGTTTTTTAAGTAAAAATAAAAGACACGTTTTTCATTTTCACCAAGAACTCTATTGAACAACATATTCACCCTTTTGTTCCACTACCTTCTGCCATTTTTCAGGCAACTTCATAATTCCATCTTCCCAAAACTTTTTATCTTTTTGAGCAAAGAACTGTTCCAGGTGTCTTTTACAGTCTTCCAGGTAATTGAATTTTTTTCCATTAAGAGAATTTTGTAAAGACCAAAATAAATGGAAATCCGAAGGTGCAATGTCTTGTAAATACAGCAGATGAATCAGAACTTCCCAGCCATGCTGTAACAATTTTTGCCTGGTCATCAAAGAAACATGCGGTCTTGTGTTATCCTGATGGAAGATTATGCATTTTCTGTTGACTAATTCTGGACACTTTTCATCAAGTGTCACTTTCAGTTGGTACAATTGGGAGCAGTACTTGTTGGAATTAATAGTTTGGTTTCCCAGAAGGAGCTCATATTAGAGGACTCCCTTCCAATCCCACGATATACACAACATCACCTTCTTTGGATGAAGACCGGCCTTTCATGTGGTTGGTGGTGGTTCATTTCACTTGCCCCACGATCTCTTCCGTTCCACATTATTGTACAGTATCCACTTTTCATCACCCGTCACACTTTGTTTTAAAAACGAAACGTTTTCATTACATTTCAGTAGAGAATCGCATGCGGAAATGTGGTCAAGAAGATTTTTTTTTGCTTAGCTTACATGGAACCCAAACATCAGAGATTCACATAACCAAGCTGGTGCAAATGATTTTCAACGCTTGATTTGGATAATTTGAGTATGTCGGCTATCTCCATTGACTGTTCTCAATTAATGTCTCGATTTGATCGCTGTCAACTTCAACTGACCTACCTGACCACGGAGCATCGTCCAGTGAGAAATCTCCAGCACAAAACTTCGCAAACCACTTTTGACATGTTTGATCAGTCACAGCACCTCTCCATACACTGCACAAATCTTCTTGTGCATTTCAGTTGCGTTTTTACCTTTCTTGAAATAATAAAGCATAACATGCCAAAAATGTTGCTTTTTTCTTCCATCTTCAATATTAAAATGGCTACACAAAAATTCACCAATTTTGATAGGTCTTTTTTTTAAATGCACGCTGATATGACAGCTGTCACATACAATCTAACAAAATTCTTTCGAATGAAGTTAAAGAAAACTAAGTGCTACCAGAGTCATCTTATGGAAAAAAACGAACAAACCTTTTGGTCAGCCCAATACATAGACCAAAATGGAACAGTGTTAAAAATATTAAGGGGGAAAAAATAAGCTCTAGGAACATATAATCAGCAATAAGATTTTTGTGAACATAAAAATTATATATGGATAAATGTATAAAAATACAAATGTTTATCCAGATATGAAAGTATACACAGCAAACTATTAGCACTGCTTACTCCTTGAATAGTAGGGTTAGGGGAAGGGTGAGCATTTTCTTTTTACTTTAGGTACTTCTGACTGTTTGAATTCTTTATAATGAATATCTGCCCATTTTAATCAAAAGCAAGTGATAAAGACATAAAAATTAATAAAATAAAACTTCATTTTAAATCTTTTTAACAGAAGTAATTTACAGCATAATATAGAATCGAAGTGAGACAAAGGTAGTGAGTGAAGTGAGAAGATTGATCTATGCTATTTACAAGTTTTTAAATTGTGACATATAATTAAGGTATTTCCCGTTAGTTACCGGTGAGCAGAATTAAGGGGTCTCTGTCAGCCATTATTGTTCAGGTAATACAACAGCTGTCAGACTAATAGATGGGCTGTGTGAGGTGGGCTGTGTCCTACAGTCGCTTCCTCTTCCTTCTCTTAGCAATCCTCTTACCTGCTTCAACATGTCTTTTCAAGGATAAATGGATATTGATAGACTTTGATCAGACTGAATGTAGAAATGGCAAGTCTACAAAAAAGTATTACTAAGTCATGTAGCCTATATCTGTTCACAGGTGTTTGAAGAAAATCACGGAACTTCTTTAACATTTGTTGTAATTAGAGAGAACAGCTAATTGTAACTTAGTATCAAGATGAAGTCAACAGAGACAAGAGAAGTTAAAGCCATATAATTCAGCACGATTCATTTCTATGACTTATCTGAATGACGGGTCCCAAAATACCAGTCTTGCCATTCAACAGTTTGAAGATAGCTACTAGGAAATTGTACCAGCAAAATATTTTGGTATTATTTCAATGAATCTACCACATTATAGACCAACATTATTAAAAATATTTTCTCCAGAACACTGATTCTGAGGCCATTTAATAGGTATTACATGTTTTTAAAAGGGGTGTGAGTTATTAAATAAATTTCAAAAATGCTGAGAGAAATTAAGGGGTTTTTTAATTGGGCTTCTCAGGGCCATTAATATGCTAATGTGAATTATGAATCTTCAAGATATTGATATAATAAGTAGTAGTTTCCAAGTTCATTTTTCTAGGAAATCCTTCTATTGGTAATATATTAGGGGTATATTAATGGACAATTGTCTTTTTGGAACCACTGACATAGTCTCATGGTCAAACCTAAATTTGGTGCTTTATGCTGTGAAACAAGTTTGGTTGCCTTCTTGCTTTACTCATTTAAGAGAGTTGAAAAACCCTCTAAAACAAAACTTTGCCATGTTGTCACTCCCTCTAAAGAGTATTTCTCTTCACCCTATTAGCAAGGTGCAAAGTACATTTAAGGCTAAACTTCAGAGCAAGCCAAGGAATACTGAGTACTTCATTCATCTCCCTCCTACTTTTTATCCTTAAGTTTAGGGTGAAAAAATGCACACACATAAAGCTTGGTCTTGGCTATAGCAAATTCGGGTTGATAAGTTTGAATACACAAGAACAGGCCTGGGTCTTCAACTTGAAAGCGGTTTATTATACCTTAACCCTCAGTTCATCACTAGCAAATTTCTTAGCTTTTACTCGCTTGTTAAAGACAAACTTACACTAGTACCTGGGTAACTGATGTTGAATTCACAATAAAAATACAAGAAAACATTCTAGAAAACAACTTGGCAACACATATTCAAAAGTCTTAAAAATGTTTCTTTCCATTGATCTACATTTGATTCCACTTTTAGAACTGGTCACCAATATATGTATAAGGATGGTCATAGACACATTACTCATAATGGTCACAAAGAAAGACACACTCATGCAAGAGAACCTGAATTAGAACTTTAAAATGATGCTGTGGACAATAAAGCAACCTAAATGTCCATCAACAGATGAATGGATAAAGAAGATGTGGTACATATATACAATGGAATATTACTCAGCCATAAAAAAGAATGCAATAATGCCATTTGCAGCAACATGGACGGACCTAGAGATTATCATAATAAGTGAAGTAGTCAGACAAACACAAATATCATATGATATCACTTATCTGTGGAATCTATAAAAAAAATGGTACAAATGAACTCATTTACAAAACAGAAATAGACTCACAGACATAGAAAACAACTTATGGTAACTATGGTTACCAAAGGGGAAAGGGGTGGGAGAGGAATAAATTCAGAATTTGGGATTAATAGCTATACACTACTGTATATAAAATAAACAAGGACCTACTGCATAGTACAGGGAACTGTGTTTAATATCTTGTAATAACCTATAATGGAAAAGAATATGAAAAAGAATATATATGTATCACTTTGCTGTACCCCTGAAACACTGTAAATCAACATTTCAATTAAAAAAATTAAAAATAAAAAAAGGATTAAGAAATAAATCCAATTATATTAAATGTGAAAAAAATGATGCTATGGAAAACTACTAACATGGGGAAATGCATATGTCTAATGCATGCATTTTATTTTATTTTTTTAACATCTTTATTGGAGTATAATTGCTTTACAATGTTGTGTTAGTTTCTGCTGTACAACAAAGTGAATCAGCTATATGTATACATACATCCCCATATCCCCTTCCCTCTTAATGCATGCATTTTAAAAAAGCAGAAATACTTAAATACATAGATACATACATACTGGTATAACTTATATTTGCATAGATTATCCTGAATGATACATAAATTGAAAATGGTAGTTGATTCGGGAGTGGAGAACTGGGAGACTGAGGGATGGGGGAGGAGAGAGACTTTATCCTCCCTTTCCTTTGTACTGTTTGAATCATTTAGGACAAATCAATGAAAATAGATAGGTAGGTAGAAGAAAGAAAGAAAGACAGAAATCGAAGAACGGAGGGACGGAGGAAGGGCCTCTGTGACGGTCTAAATTGTGAAGCAAAATGTGTCTTTAATCCTGTATTGTATAGCCCCAAGTACCAACTCATAATCCTGATAGTTGAAAGACATCAAGCTTGATAATTATTATTCAAACTCACTATAGTTTTATTTTAAACTTCACTTACTTGACCTGTCAGTTTCTAAAACTATCTAAATGTACATTTGCTCCTACTTTTAGCGATTTCTGCCTTAGGTAATTTTACATTGGCGCTCATAAAGGGTCATGACAGGTACACTTGTTTGAATCTTTCTCAACATGGTGTATATTGCTTTTCTCTTTAAATAATCTTAGCCTTGAATTCTATTTTGTCTAATATTAGTACCTTACAGTAGCTTTTGTTATCATTATTGTTTTTTATTCATATTTGCTTAGAATATCTTTACTCATCCATATATTTTCATCTTTCTTGGGCCATTTCATTTTATGTCTCATAAAAAACATAAAGCTAGATATTCATTTTTCTTAGCTGTAGTTCTTTGTTTTTAACAGAGTTACTTAAACCATTTACATTTATTTTTCATACTTTGTATTTGTCCCAATCATTATTTTTGTGTGTATTATATTTACTGTGCATTATTTATTCTTATTTGACTATTTGATAAATTTATTAGATTGATTATATTTGTTTTACGTATTGTTTTGATTCCATGTTCTTCCTTTAATTGGTTAGAAGTGATATCTCCTATCTCTTCTATCTGAGTAGTTCTATTCAAATGTCTAACATATATATTCAAACGTGAAATTTACGTAAAACTTACGTTTATCTATTGAAGCCTACCTAGCTCTAATCCATACTTATAACCTCCTGTCCTCTCCCTTTACCCGAGCTCCATGTTGAAATGAGATTTTAGTTCTCAAATCTAAAATATAATTTTATTATATTTTAAATAATTAATACTCAGTTACAAATTATGCTTTTTTGCTCAGTACTGCTTCCATATCTTCCTTTTGAGCTTATTTTTAATATTGCTAAAGTATATTCTCTATTAATTATTCCACCTAATGTTCACAAGTGGCATATTTTAAAGTGTTTTGGGGACTTCCCTCGTGGTCCAGCGGTTAAGATCCCGCGCTTCCAACGCAGGGGGCCCGGGTTTGATCCCTGGTCAGGGAACTAGATCCCGCCTGCCGCAACTAAGAACCAGTGCAGCCAAATAAATAAATATGTAAAAAATAATAATAAAGTGTTTCGTTGTTTAAAATGTCCTATTTTACCATCGTATTTGAACGATAGGTTGATAGGATACAGAATACTATTTTCATACAGCTCTCTGAAAATACTAATTATACATATAATTATATCCCTTCAGATATTCCTTTTTTTTTTTTTTCCTATAAAACACTATGCCTGTTTTTCATGACCGTCCTCCTTTAATGTGTCCTGATTTGGGGTTATGAGGTCATCATTTTATTAGCTGTTTCCCACTAGCCTGTCTATGATCACAGCCTGCCTCCAAACCACGACCAACCTGGATTTCTGCGCACGGGGGGGGGGGGGGGGGGGGGTCATCGTCCCTTGTATGCTTCATCAACCAGCCTGGGCATCACCCCACCTCCCAGATTTGCAGCTATTTATTATGTAAAAGAGGGAAGGAAGACGCTCACCTCCAGGATGCTTTCACACAACTCCCCTCCTGTCCCCACCCACTGCCTCTCAGCTCCAGCTCCCCTGGGGCCATTGTCACATCCTTCCTCATCCTCTCCTGAACCAGTTTTGGGCTGGGATTCCTTCTTCAATCTGATCTCATTTAAATTCAAGCTTGCAGAGATTCCTCTTAATTCCTGATCCCCTGTCTGTTCATTCCTGTCTGTTCATTCTAAGGACTTGAGGAGATGGCTGACGGGGGAGAGAATGTGAGTCTACACAATCCATCCCTTTGGCCTAACCCCCAATGTTACTAACATTGTTTTAAGTTACACACACACACACACACACACACACACACACACACACACACACACACGACCTCCATATTTTCATGCTGAATCTAAATAAATTAACTAGGTCTGCAGTGCACAGTCTCACAAACATTAAACCGCACTATTTCAGTGACATGCTTACATTGGGCAAACTTTCTTAATCTTTCTACCCAAGAAATAGTTCCCTGAATTTATTTTTCTCTCTCTTTTAAAGGGAGATTTAGATCACCTGATAAGAAATCGCTGCTTCTTGGTTTGGTGACCCTTTGTGGAGTCATTGCTCTTTCCTTCTCCCCTTGGTCTGCCTTATCAAACCTTTGAAGTCTGCATAGAATGATCATGAGATTCTGAGGTCAGTATGTGTTAAGACTCCTTTCTTTTATCAAAATCCAAACTGTGGGATTTGCATTTAGATGAAGTTACACAGACCCTGTGTCAGGGGCCACGAGTACACAGCCAAGGCCAAAGAGACCTGCCTATGCAAGTGAGGCCCGCTCAGTTTACCACCATGTGCATACCACCAAGACAGGCATACACATTTCACATCTGTCATCCTTTTGGTCTAAGGAGCATTCCTAAGCCACTAAGTTACTAAGCACCCCTAAGTTCTGTGCAGAGATGTAGAGGCCTCCGCCTAGGGCTGAATCTATTTTTGGTCCCTGTGATAAATTTGCTTGTGACTGCTAAATACCGCCACACATTTTCCCCCACTGCAGTATGAGTGAACAAACAAGAAGTGTTTTAGAGGGTAAATACACAGTGAAAGGCAAACTAGTGTATAGTGATTAAGAGTCCAGACTCTGCTTGAACTCACATTATTCTATTTATCAAATGTGTGATCTTAGACATATTATTTATCCTCTCTGTGCCTTGGTTTCCACATCTACAAAATGGGGACAACAATAATAATGGATTCTGAGAAATAACTAACTTGGTATATGCAAAGTGCCTAGAATGGTACTTGACACACAGCAAGCCCCGTTTAAGTATTTGTTAATACGACTAATATCACCGGAAATTGCTGCTACCGTGTTCACTAGAATAGACTAATCTGTGACTCCATTTTTGGAAGGAGTGCATCCCTCTCGGCACTTTTCTGATTTCCTACATAGAAATGATAGGAACGGGCATCTCCACAGAGCAGACCCACACAAGGGTCACAAAGATGACAAGTCACCATCAGAATGTTGGGCTGATGCCCAGGTACCCTCTGGAGAAGCGTGACTCTGTGTCCTTCAGATCTCTTAAGAAAGTCCAGAACAACTCCCTGCAGCTCGGCAAACTCATCAACCCACATCTGCTTTGGGATCTAAGTGGCCCATAAGTGCAGAGCTGCTGTATCTCACACACGCTCCAGGCACAACTCAAAGAGCCAGGCCCCACGGCTCAGACAGCCTGCTTCTACCTGATCACACGCACGATCAGGTCCTGCAGTTTTAGGCTCTGCAAATGGCAAACAGCCATAGGCCTGTTCAAGTCACACTCAGCTTCTAGACAGAGAGTAACTCTGAATCAGTCCTGGGGGTCCAGGCCGACTAGGATTGATCATAGTGGCACCCTCACTGCCAAACCCTGCCAAGAAGTTCCTTTTCAGTCCCTTGTCTTTATGTAGTCAGTATCTACTGGATGCAGAATACCAGCTTAAGTGCTTGGGGAGGGTAGAGAGGGGCTATTAGAAAGGAGTTAAAGATGGTGCTATTCCTTGGGTACAGAAAAGAATAGAATCTGCTTATAGTTCTTGGGTTAGAATTGGATCAAGACACCAGACTGATGAATGTTTTTTTTTTCCTTTCTTTTTTTTTTAAACTTATTTTATATTGGAGTATAGTTGATTAACAATGTTGTGTTCATTTCAGGTGTACAGCCAAGTGATCCGTTATACTGTATCTATTCTTTTTCAAATTCTTTTCCCATTTAGGTTGTTACATAATATT
The DNA here is from genome assembly GCF_949987515.2 of Delphinus delphis. Taxonomy (NCBI): domain Eukaryota; kingdom Metazoa; phylum Chordata; class Mammalia; order Artiodactyla; family Delphinidae; genus Delphinus; species Delphinus delphis. Next base: position 77,690,501 of record NC_082685.1, read on the forward strand.
GAGCAGAGTTCCCTGTGCTGTACAGTAGGTCCTTGCTGGTTATCCATTTTAAATATAGCAGTGTGTACATGTCAACCCCGAACTCCCAATCCATCCTCCCCCCACCCTTCCCCGCTGGTAACCATAAGTTCGTTCTCTAAGTCTGTCACAGACTTCCTTTCTTTTCATATCGGCTGGATGGATTATAGTTTGAGCAAGTATTTCCTTGGCTTTCCCTCTACATCTTCCACTGTTACTTTGGCCTCACAGGCTCATATGAGGATGTATTCATTTGCATTTCCCATTAATGCAAAAGTTCTATTTACTAAATCCTAGGAATCAATAGTCTAGTTTGCAGACTTGGCTCCTGCCTTGCTTTCCTGAAGATGGTCTCTCAAGGCACAGGGAAACCTCATGCACACACACACAGCTCTGTCATTTCTTCATCCACGGACACATGCAGTCCTAACCAAACGAGGTCAGGCAGTGACAGCAACTATAAGGAAAATGCTTTTCATCAGAGCATGCCAGTGCCAGGCTAAGACATGTGGGTGCCCCAGGGACTAATAATTTGCTTTCCAGCCAATGGGTATTCACTAAATTCTTGACAAAAGAACACCTGCTGGATGAATTAAGAGGAGAGGGAGAATCCCTGTGACCGTTCCCACCTCTCCACTGTCCTGAGCAATTCACCTCTTGCCTCAAACTTGCACTCACAACTCAGCAGAACAAAAGCCCAGCAATCAACCAAATCTATGCTCTTCAGAAGGCAAATTAGTAACTTTAGGTCCTGCTGAAGGCCCTTAGGTTCCTTACCCTGCTCCACAGAGAGCACTACACCAAATTATTCCAACAATTCAATCCAAACAATTCTCACCCAGAAAGGAATTCTGGTCAATATGAATTTCCCCCTGTCATTACATCTCCAGGGATGCTTTTGTGCCTTTATATATCTACACCCCAGACAGGCCTTCAGCCCTGGGCACTACAGAATGGGAACCACGTGGACAAAAGGGGCGGAGCTGGGAGGGCTGCTGTGCTCTCAGCCTCAGAACAGGCTCTCTGCTAAGCAGGGCAGGACAAAGGGACCTGTCCTGTGAACATGAGGCCATTTTTTAAAACAAAACCTTTAAGAGTCTAGGGGAGGAAAGGGACCAGGAATACAGAGTCGTGCTGAAGTGGCAGTCTTGGTCATATGTAATATCATTCATAGAATTTACAGGGGTTTAGTTTCCAGTTTTCTCCCTAATTTCCTCCCTTTGCAAGCTCCTTAATACAACAATTGAGTTGGTCTCAGGGAAGAGTCCTGGACTCCCCCTTCTAAAGCAGTGCTGTCCAACAGAAACCAGTAAGAGCCACATCATGTAATTTTAAGTCTTCTAATAACCACATTTTACAAAGTAAAAAGAACCAGGTGAGGGCTTCCCTGGTAGCACAGCGGTTGAGAGTCCGCCTGCCGATGCAGGGGACACAGGTTCGTGTCCCGGTCCGGGAGGATCCCACATGCCGCGGAGCGGCTGGGCCCGTGAGCCATGGCCGCTGAGCCTGCGCGTCCGGAGCCTGTGCTCCGCAATGGGAGAGGCCACAGCAGTGAGAGGCCCGTGTACCGCAAAAAAAAAAAAAAAGAACCAGGTGAAATTAAACTCATTAGCTTTGTAACCCAATATATCCAAAATAGCATCATTTCAACCTATAAACCATATTATTTTTTTCATACTGTGTATTGGACGATGCAGTTATTAAAGTTCCCTGCTTCCAGGGACTCTTCAGTCTGAAGACACAGTAAAAGTCTGAAGACCATCTGTCTATGAGGTAGAGTTATCTGAAGCCTTCTACCAGGAAAAACGAGGTGGGATAGTTTAGGATTTAGGGTCGAGGAGGCTCTGAAGTCAGACACAGAACCTCGACTCTGCCTCTTACTAGGGGTGTGACTTTGGGCAATATACCTAACTTCTCCAAGCTTCCGTTTCTTCACCTCATAGGGTTGTTTTGAGGCCTGGCCCTAATTAGCAAGAGAGAAATATTAGCTCTAATGACATAAATTATAAAGTCTTTACTATCATTGATATTTTAATTGAGACTGTGGCATATTCCCTTATCTCCAGATCCTCAAAAAAGATCTAATTTATCAATGGCTGACAGGGCCCTAGGATGAGAGAGATAAGGATAACTAGTTAGTTAGGTAAGTGGGACAGAGAAGGTGGAAATGGGAAACAGAACCCCAGGAGAGGGAAACGGAGATTCCCTGTGGACAAGACCCAACACTGGATTTGCCCTGTTCTATGTCTGAAAACACTGAAGAAAGAAGAATTCAGGGTTTAATGAGTGGGGATATTTCCTGACTGCCATATGGCTGGCACATAGGGAGCAAAACGGCCACATCAGCTCAGAGAACCATTCCATGGTTTATGGAGAGAAGAAGGAAGGGAGGGTGCAAGGAGTGTGGAAGTCTGCAAGTACCCCAGGGGGTACTTCACAACCCAAGCCCTCTCTCCCTGAGCGTCAGAGTGGCCCTCCTAATACATTTCCTCTTCCCTGACTAGATATCCTGGCCACAGTCTCTGCTTTCAATACTATATGATGAAAAGATGGTGTGAATTAGGACATCAATGGAGGGAAACATCAAGTCTCCGAGGTTGTAGGACCTCAGTCTAATCTCCCATCTTAACCCCCCAAACCCTCTTCTATGTGTCCCAACAAGATCTTTTACTCTCTGCTTGGCCTATTGTCATCTGTAAGCTCTTCAGATGACAAGGCCGCTTCCAACTCTACAGTTTAGAAAGGTCCCCCCCCGCCCCCCATGGAGCCACAACATGCCTCTGCTTTAAGCTCTAGCTCACTCTCAGCCTTAGTTTGCCCTCTGGACATGCGTAATATCTCTTCTATAGGCCGGTCTTAAAACACATGAAAGCAGCCGTCACATCTCCCCTTGACATTGTTTTTTTCTTTTTGGTGCCAAACTAAACGACTCTGTTTTTTTCAGTCCACTTCTCATTAGTCAAGGTTTCCAGGCCTCTTCCTTGCCCTTCGCAGAATCTGCTACATTTTTTTAATGTTCTTTTAAATTGCAGGGCACAGCGTGGATCGCACCCTCCCCGCTGGTGCTGACCAGCGACTCGTACAGTGGACTATTGTTTGCAACACTCAGCCTGGCAGCCCCAATGCACATCCGCCTTACCATCCTCCCTGCTGATCAACCCCCCCTCTTCCTCTCCCACACTACACGCTGTCTGTTCTCCTTCCGCGATGTTTCTCATGTCTCCCCCCACCTCACCCACCTGTTTCCCACCCCTGCCTCAGCCCAGGGCCTAATTAGCCCTTACCTGGATTATTGAAGTGGTCTCCAATGGCTTTACTACCTTCATCCCCTCACCTCTGCCACCCATCTTACACCCCATTCACCCTTTCTGATCCATAAACCAGTTCACATCACACGCTTATAGGGAAACAATCCTTCTGGCCTTCAGAATAAGTCTTAACTCCATGGTCTAGCCTTCAAAACTCTCAGTGATCTAGCTTTAAGCCATTTTCATTGTCCTCTATACCCTTCCACCCATGCCAGACCCCTTGCCCTTGCCCTCAGCCTCAGATATTTCATACTTCCTCCCTGATTGTAGAGAGTTTTGGGTCATCCTTCAAAGCCCAGAGTAAATGTCATTTCTCCATGGTGTCTTCAATGATCTCCTCCTTGGAAATCCTACAGCATATTAGTTGTACTTCCTTACTGAATCATTCATGTATTAATTATTTCTTTTGCCCTTTTTTTTCTTTTCAACCACATACTGTCCCTGTGCTCAAGGAGGGTCCAAGCTAATGAGAGAAATAGACAAGCAAAGAACAAACAGAATCATAAGCACTCTAAAGGGAGATGGTGTGGGAACCTGGGGTGTGAGGGGCGGGCGTCTAACCAGACAGACTTTGGGATCAAGAAACACTTCACAGAGAACAGGACATTAAAAGTAAGTCCGGGGCTTCCCTGGTGACGCAGTGGTTGAGCATCTGCCTGCTAATGTAGGGGACACAGGTTTGAGCCCTGGTCTGGGAGGATCCCACATGCCGCAGAGCAACTAGGCCCGTGAGCCACAACTACTGAGCCTGCGCGTCTGGAGCCTGTGCTCCGCAACAAGAGAGGCCACGATAGTGAGAGGCCCGCGCGCCGGTGATGAAGAGTGGCCCCCGCTTGCCACAACTAGAGAAAGCCCTCGCACAGAAACGAAGACCCAACACAGCAAAAATAAATAAATTAATAAACTCCTACCCCCAACATCTAAAAAAAAAAAGTTAAGTCCGGATGTAAGCAGGAGCTCCAGGCAGAGGGGGTTATCTGTGAAAAAGCCATGTGACAAGTGAGATCATGGGCCATTTAGAAAAGTGAATATTTAACTTTGTGTCTTCTTTGTAGCTTGAGGATGGGGCAGGGTGGGGACAAAGCTGGGAAACTGGCTGAGGTCAGCTCAGATAGGACCTTAAATGTTATTCAGTAGTGTGTGGGAGTCATTGCAGGGTTTAAGCAAGGGATTGACTGGCAGAGATTTTCAACTTAGAAATACCATGTTAGCAACAGATTGGAGGAGAGACGAAAGCCAGTTTGGAGTAGAGACGGAGACCTGTTTTGAGGCTGATGGAGAACTACAGGTTTGGCAATGGGTCCAAAGACTGGTTAACAGACTCAAAATATACTAGGTAGAAACTTCAAATGGTGGACTTGAATGTGAACAGAGAGGAAGGAGGATAAATGCTAGTCTCCACTTAGCTTTTCCTTTTTTGTCTTATTTTACATAAACTGCACCCAAAGAGGTAGCACTACCCTCAACAAAGTTTAAAGTCCCTGATAATAGGCACAATCTTCAATCAGCTATAGACACTTCATGTTGCCTTCAATGGTATCTTACATAAGCACAGCCTAAATAAGTTTTTGCTGAATTCGCCAAAACACCTAATTTTTAGTAGGCAAACTTAATTTATGATAATGCCAAACAGGGCACAATTTTTTCAAAGGAATAATTCTACAGGAAGATCACTTTGAGAAAGGCCTATTGTTGGATCATTCCACGTTCATCCATCCATTTTTCATTCCACAACTACTTACTGAGTGTCTCTTACAGGCCAGGCGCTGTTTTGGGTGTTGGGATACAGCAGCAAATAGGACAACAAGCTTCCTGCCTTGAGCTTACTCTACCAGGGAAAGACAAAGATAAGTAAACAAATAAAATTAAAATATAAATGCACATAGGTATAATTGCCAAGGGAAAAAATGGAGTAAGAAGTGAAAGCAACCAACTGAGAAGGTAATAATTAAGCTAAAAACTACGTGACAAGAAGGTGACAAAACACATGAGAAGAATATTCTAGGCAGAGAGGAGAGTGAAATGCAGATAGCTTGTGTATATGGGACTTAAAGGGGAGAAGAGGAAAGAGCCTGGGGGTGAGTTCAGAAAGGTGGGAAGCTCACATAAGAGCCCCATGAAAGAGAGTTTGGGTGTTTAGCAGGACACTGGCATGATCTGACCATGAAGATACTTTTTTTCCCCTAGAGGTGGTCCAAGCCTGTTCCTCATACCCTTGGAGGAAAGAAAAGCAGTTTTCCGTGACTGTGCCTTTCCTGAGAAGGTTGCACAGGGAGCAGGCCAAACCATATCTGTGATCTTCATTTAGTAACATTTCATCTGGGCTTTGCTCCAGCATCTTTAGCAGTTTTAGGTATTACTTATCCAGGTAGAGGAATGTACAAAGCACATGGTCCAACAGAGGGAACCGATCCTAACAAAGAACAAAGTCTCTATTGCGTAGCTGCTTGTGTAGGGAGCCCTTCCCTCTGTCACCTGTCTCTCCCTGGAGCATGAAGACCAAGGAGATGGTGGTGGACCAGGGCAGAGCCAATGAGGCCTGTTGTGACCGGAGTGCCATACAGAGATGCTAGAGAAGAAATGGAGGGCGGCGCTTTGGAGACGCCAGATGGCAGCAAGGTGCAAAAGCAATGGTTGTAGATGATGAGCACGAGGTTGAAAGATGGGGAAATGAAGGCTGAGGAGAAAATTTAGCTTTGTGCCTCATCAGAATCACAGCTGTGAGACACTGGTCTCTTCTGGTTTCCCCAAGAAGAAACAGGTTAATTATTTCTGAAGGTTCAGTGGGAAAAAATGAAAGAGCCAAAGCAGAAGTTAAATGATAAAGCAAAACTGGATATATCGAGCCCCCATTTTCCTCCACCCTCTTTTCACACCAGGTCTTCGTCTCTAAACCTTGAAGAGCCAAGATAACTTCTCAGAATAAGAAGAGACTTAGAACTGGAACTCATATAAAGAGAGAAAATATCAACGGTAAAGGGGCTTCTGGTGGAGCAAGATTTGTTATATTTTCCCTTATAAAGATTAAAAATATGAGGGCATGCAATGGTGTTTTAGTCACTGCTATTCTCCTTCTGCCCCTCTCCCCACAAACAAAAAAAAGTTCCCCATCCTTAGAAGAAGCTTATTTTCAACTATCTGTAGATTCAGAGATGATCGTTCCTTTTGCTTGTTTTAAATATGGTTGGAACCATACCATCCACTCTGGGGTCTTGAGCTCTTTTGCCCACTCACTAGAATTTCATCAATGCCCTCACAGTTGACTGGCGCCCATGTGTTAGTGACCTCGCAGATACACCGCTGTAATGCTTCATTATGGTTTTCCTAGGAGGGGGGAGTAAGGCGTGGGGATGTCCTGCACAGGTTCCAGTATGTACAGAACACTGCTATCAGAATTTTACCCATAGTAGTAGGCTGAGCATGTCATTCTAATCACAGGGGAACCGTACTGGCTCCTGGTCAAACGTTGAATTGATTTTAAAATTGCTTTCATGACTTATATATTCAGTGCACAGTTTGGGGCCCCTGTTTATCTCTCCATATGAGCCGAGTTGCAGCTTGAGAGCATTTGAAGCTTGCTCTGTTGGCCATTTGAAAATATAGGTTTAAGTCACATAGAGCATGTGCTTTTAGTTGCTGTCTCACGTTTGGAGTTCATTCCTGGCTGGCCTCCAGAGCACTAGATGAATAGACCTCTTTAAGATGAAATTTCAGTTTTAACTTGACATGGAATGCTTTTGAATTAAACATATACATAAGTTGTACATGATTTTATTTTCGGTTATACAGCACAGGAGAGCTTGAAAGTATAGAAGAGGAAAGGAAAACAAAAACATCGCCCAGCCTACTGGTTACATTGGGCACAAGTTACCCGGTTTACCTTCCAAGTTCAGCCAGGTGTTCCAACCAGCAGGAGGTCTGACTTTTGCCCAAGTCTCCCACCAGGATAGATAAGACAATCTTGCCAACATAGAGTGAAAATTCAGAATTGGACCAGAAAGACAGCACTTTTGTTCGCCTAGGAATTGATTCATGAAAGAAAGGAGGAGGGAACTGACATAAAAACCAGGAGGAAATCTGAACTGCAGATCTGGGGGAATGGCTAAGCTTTTGTGCTATGTGTTAGATTAGTGAGGATGATAATTACTTGAAATTAGGAAAACGAAAAGCAAGACAGGAATGTGATAGCCTGAAAAACCAGAATCCCCAGAACTCGACTTGTCCCGTCATGACTGCCTGATCTTGCACAATTTTTCCCAGGGTGGGTGTAACACAGAGTTCCGTATGCTTAAGGACATGTTTGATGGATTAAACTAAAATCCAACCTGGGATATCCATTATATTGCAAGATGCATGCTTAATACATATGGAGTTGGTAGAAAATGTTTATTATGGGAGGCAGAGATGAGTCAAGCCCGCTTTTTAAAACTCGTAAGGTTAATGCTCATGTTACGCAAGATACAAAAGGCAAATAATTTCACTTTCTGATCATGCTTAGTTCGCTATCTCCACTGGAAAGATGTCAGTTGTTTCAACTCTGTCTCCAGAGAATTAAAATACCCTTAAGTCACTTCCATGAGTGTAAAATGATAGCAAGCCAGCCCTGAATTAGCATTCCTAGCCCCTTGCAGGGTTCAATGTCCACTGGAGAAGAGGCAGAAAGAAAGAAAATGATGTTACAGCCAATTCCAGCATTGGCTCTATCAATAGCATCATTTCATTTTCCAAAACACAGGGCCTGAATGCTGAATACAACAGAGACAAGTATATTGAATCTGGATCAGCTGACCAGGGACACGAGGACAGCTGAAAGTATTCACATTTCTAAGGTTACCAATCCGGGTCTTAAAGGGTTAAGACCTAACGTCAAGGCAAAATGTGATCAGCCTGTCTGGATCAGTCAACATGTTTCAGAATAACGGTTTCAGGTCTGAGCATCAGAGGTAGATTTCCAGTGACGCTCAGGACACTTAAGTTTCAGGGCCCCTCACTTTGCACAGATTCTGAGAGGAGTCCTAAGTATGTGTTCTTACGGCCATGTGTTTTTCTAATAAAACTTGTAAAAGTAAGATAATCTAATTACCATGGATACAGACTGCTGTCTCTTTCCACTCTGACTTGCCCTCCATCACACGTCCTTCATGTTGGGAGGCCCCAGAGTGGTCATGTGCATTTTGAGTACCTGATAATGGGAAGTCGAGTTGGGGATCCCTTGGCTTGGGTTTAATATATTTATGAGGTTTTCAGTGACTTCTGTGCATAATTATCACTAATCGCAGAGTAACAATGACTTCCGGTAATGGACCTCTCGCCCACAGGTCCAGTTCACCCAGTTGGGTCCTAAAGGCACATGGTCTGAAGTAATACTGTGATATGAACTCGCCCCACAGTGCCTAGCACCAAAAGTTCGTGGGTGGTAAAAGAGAAAAAAGTTTTGCAATGCATGAAGCCAGAAGCTATTTTGGCTTCTTTTCCGGATTTCTTGAGGTTTATGGTATCTGATAGCCTTTTGAAACGTATAATTTGTTGATTTCTTTTTGCATTCTAAATGAATGTTTCTTTTCATACTAATTTATATTGTAGCTGTGTTGTATTTTTCCTAAAGAGTTCATCCCTGCCAATCACTCAAGGTGGTGTACAAGAAGTCACCAGATAGCATCATAGACAGTAGGCAAAGGGCTAGTATAGCAAAACTTTCTGGAACCTGAGATTTCAGAGGCTGAAAGAGGTATATGATCAACATTGCTAGAGATTCTGGTGTAGCTCTGACTAACCCTGCCTGACCAGTTCTTCACTGGATTCTGAACAAGATCTTTCACCATAAACACCCTCTTCATAGGAAAACAAAGTATCCTTGAAGGAGAGCCCAGTTTTTCCTAGGATCAAAAATTATGTGCCATGGGCTTCCCTGGTGGTGCAGTGGTTAAGACACGGGTTCAAGCCCTGGGCCGGGAAAATCCCACATGTCGCGGAGCAACTAAGCCCGTGCACCACAACTACTGAGCCTGCGCTCTAGACCCCATGAGCCACAACTACTGAGCCCATATGCCACAACTACTGAAGCCTGCGTGCCTAGAGCCCGTGCTCCACAACAAGAGAAGCCACCGCAATGAGAAGCCCGTGCACTGTAACGAAGAGTTGCCCTCACTCGCCACAGCTAGAGAAAGCCCGTGCGCAGCAACAAAGACCCAATGCAGCCATAAATAAATAAATAAATTTATTGAAAAAAAATTATGTGCCATGTTTTTTCCCACCAATGCTGTCATCCTCCAAGGGCCGGACAGAGTACCCTGTTGAAGAAACTGTGATAATCTATCACATACACTTGGTTAAATTCTGTTATCACTGAACCTCAAGTATGAGGTGTCAAATCCAGGAGCCTCTCCCTATCACCTTGAATCCCTATTTGTATTCCACCAGGATGCCAAGCTCCTCCTAACTTCCAGGATAAAATAATGGCATGAAAACCAAGCTCATTATGATTTACTTAATCACTAGAAAACATTCTTTCTTCCATTCCTTAAAACACTTGAGTATTCTTCTGTACAAACACCAGGTTTTGTTTAGTGTCCTAACATGATTTTATTAGATCTCAACCTCTCTACTTCTTTCATAGCCCATCTATAAACCATATTCCAAAGGATGTTAATTCACAAAAGAAAGTAGCTGACGAAATACAGTGTGGTGTCAGGACCTGTTAACACACATATTCCTTTCTGCTGTACAAGGCATAATAGGGACACTGAGGTCTCAAGCAGTTTAAGTCCATCCAATGGGTTAAAGTAAGGTATTTTCATTATGGACAGGCTATTTGCATATTTATTCTTATGCAGAATTATAGTAAACAGGATACAATTCAAGAGAAAAAATCTAATAACTCAGAAAGAGCTAAGAAGAGGCAAATTTAGGGCTTCCCTGGTGGCGCAGTGGTTGAGAGTCCGCTTGCCAATGCAGGGCACACGGGTTCGTGCCCCGGTCTGGGAAGATCCCACATGCCGCGGAGCGGCTGGGCCCGTGAGCCATGGCCGCTGAGCCTGCGCGTCCGGAGCCTGTGCTCCACAGCGGGAGAGGCCGCAGCAGTGAGATGCCCGCGTACCGCAAAAAAAAAAAAAAAAAAAGGCAAGTTTAAATCCCACATATTAAAACTGACCAAAAGTTTCTGAGTATATAAAGCTACTTTTAAGTATACATGCCCTATATGGATACTTTACACCATTAATATTATGCATGTGTCAGCAGCCAGTTATAAATCTACATTCTCTGAGATGTGCTGTCAACTCTTAGTAAAATTTAATCATATGTTCAAAAGCATCAGACTGCAAGCATAATAAAACATAGTGCCATTATTTCAAATGTCACAAGTAAAGACAACAGTCAGTGTGGATACCACTGAGCACCCTGTTCTTACTCTATCCTTTACCAACACAACACAAACAGTAAAGTTTTATCAGAAAGTTACCCAAATCATAAACAGCATCCTATGATATCCAGTCGTCAAATGGCCACTGATGATACCTGCCTCCTGGGATTTGCACCCCCGTGAAGTCTCATCCCACATTGTATCAGATTTGGTCTGTGTGGCCAATAGAAAATGGCGGAAGTTGTGACACATTGCTTTTGAGATTAGGATGTAAAAGACTGTGGCTTCTTGGGTACTCTCTTGTTTTTCATTCAATCTTTCTCTCTCTCTCCCTCCCTTCATCACTTCCTCTGGGGGATACAAGCTGCCATGTTTTGAAGAGACCTATGAGAGGCGCCTGCGGAAGTGAAACTGAAGCCTCCAGCCGAGACCCGGCAGGGAACTGAGGCATGCTAGCATCTACCTGAGTGGGTGGAGGTTTGACTGATACACTCTACGCCCCCAATACCAAGTCACTATTGGTAGAGGACCTATCTCTATGACCTCACAGAGATGAGAAAAGCCTGGGTATAGACTTAAAACGGAGAGGGTCACACACTAAAGCCTCATCATCTCCCTTGTTCAACCAAACTACAAACAAGTGCACTTCAGAGGCCATGAGAATGGGGTAAAGGACGAACAGAACCATCAATGATTCTGTTCTGCTCCCACTTCAAGCTCACATGTCTTCTTAAATCCAGGAGAAAACTACAAACTCGGGCCCCACATTTTAGAGGAATGTTTAAATCACATGGCGTCGAATTTCTTACAGTAGATTCCTTTGAATATGACTTTGCATTTGCTGTGCATTTTGAGATTGTTTCTGATAAGTCAATTAGAGCTTTTCAGAAACTGTTAACTTATGCAATATGTCAAGTAAGAACCACATTTTTTAACCCACCAAGGGAACAGCACATGAAACGTTGAATTCTGAAAGTTCCCAAGGTAGAGGTCAATAGTGGCTAATTCACTGATATTTCTGGTGCTGATTCTATAGGCAAGAAATCAGTATTTCTAACCCTAAACTTTGGAGAGAAACAGAGTAGATTTCTAAGTGACGACGTATATTTTAAGATGCCCTTTCCTCTTTCTTTCTTTCTTCCTCCTTCCATGCAAGACTCTCGTTGGTGACTTTTCTGCTACTATATTCTGGAGGAACAGATTATGTCTAGTTCATTTCTGAATCCTTCTCACACTGCTTATGACCGCGCAAGCATATACAAGACATGTCAAATGATTTGATCTAAAATCAAGCCCTTCCTTTCCAAGCCAAACCTAATGAGATCCTATGAAAGAGAACAATAAACAGTAAAATTTAAAAAGAGTAATATGCTAAGAAAGCAAGAGAAGTAATACATAGGCACACTGTAATACCCTCCTAATGAATTCTGGCTTAATTCAAAGGTGAAATATACTCACTATACTGAGGGAGAACCAGAGCTGGACGTGAAACCAAGAAAGATTTAGAGCCAAAGCAACATGTAGTCCTTTGTTCTACTAAGTTATCAGAACAAAGTAGGGATTTTTCTGATTCCATAGAAATTACCAATCCTTATACATTTTAAACAATGAAAACAAGAAAAGTGCTATAATTTTGCAGGTACAGTGAGTGATAGTGAGTAATTCTTCCCATATACGTTCCCACTATAAATGCTTTTCCATGAAGTATTCATTGCTACTCAGTCCTGGAAGTTGTCTCATAAAAGTCACACAGAAATCCCCTTCATCTTCCAGGAGAGAGTGTAAGTCATGAACTTCTTATTCCAAGCAACCAGGAAATAGAACTTTATTTACAAAGTTAAAATAGAAGCTGCAATAAATAATTCCTGCCAGAAACCTAAAAATAATTTTTACTCCTAATTACTATAAAAATAATACAGGGAAATGTTGGAGCCCTATTTTCCAGAACTTCCTGGCTATGCAAATGACAAAGTGTCACTTGGCAACAGTTGGGCAAACAACAGAGTTCTGTGTCAACCAAGACAAAGCAACTGGCAATCACTGGGATGCCATAGGCTGAGGATGGGGTGGGGGTGAGGGGCTGGCAGCTCCTTTATGAACAATATTATCTGTAACCTACCCCAGCCCTTTTATATTTTTTGCTTTCCCCAAAAGTCACTTGTTAATTTCCCATTAGACTGAATCAAAAGGAAACATTCTCAAGTATTGAATAAGCACCTGTTCATAAGGCAAAACAACTGTGTCAGTGAATCAGCACCTTTCTAAAACTGAATTTGACCAATGAAGCAAGCAGTCTGTAAGAACTTTCGTGTTCAACAACATCTGTCACTAACTGAGATATTTCCAACTGTTCTAAATTTCCTATTTGCTAAATAGTTCTCACATCACTAATAAGTTCAATCTGACTTTGCTAACTAATTCTTTTCTGTGGAATTAGATGCCAAGTACTGGTGGAATTACTCAGCAGAATGGACTGCCTGGGTTTGAACCTCACTGCACCGTATACCAGCTATGTGTCCCTGGGCAAGTAACTTAATCTGACTTTAGCAATGGTAAAGAGGAAGTAACAGTAGAACCTATTTTAAAAGGTGGCTCTGAGTGTTCAGAGGCAATGAGCACGTCACATGCTTGGCACAATGCTGGGCATAAACTAAGTGCTCAGGAGGTAGTAATCCCATTATTCTTGTTGTTTTTTCAGTCTTATTTCTATTGTTAGTATTACTGTTGCAAAACTATGAGAGCCGATTTCCTAAAATGAATGCCTTGTGGCATACTCACGTGTAAAAGTTTGACTACTGTCCACGCATTAAAATGCAATGTTATTAGAAAGCATACTTATCAAGCTGTACGTGTGTATAGGCTTATAATAAGTTCAGAAGAAAGAGGGTATGGGCTTTACATTCTCAGAATTAATCATGGGTACTCTGATGCCCCACGTGAGTCATGGAGCCGTTTCTCCCAATAATCTGCATGATGATTATGTTACATCTGCTATTAAAACATATTCCAATCTCTTCTTAAACCCAGATTCATACTCTGCATAGTAATTCTCAACTTCTCCAGCAATAGAATTCACAGGATATGTGATGAAAAGAACTTTGAGAAATTCATCTCCACTCCAAAGAACAAAGCCATAGCCAACAGGGAATCTATAATTTACTCATGTCCATATTCAAATTAAGATAAGGAGACACCAATAAGGCAAACCCAGGAAAGCTGTAGGCTAAGTAACTCATCCAGAAGGAATAAAAGGGAGCTCTGAAATGAAGTCTTGTTCATAAAAGCAAAATCCCTGCAGGGCAAGTCAGCTGATTGGTTTTTAATGGAGGGCAAAGTTTAATCCAGTTACAAACTAAATCACACTGAAATCAAGTCAGAATCCCTCTAGCTAACTATAAAAAGAGTCTAAGAGGGTGCTGTCCCTGTTGCTTTCCTAAAGAGTACGAGATCTTACTCTTTCACGCTATAGTCATCATTCTATAAAATACAGAGATTATTTACAGGCAACTCTTTGAGTTAAGATGTATGTTTAGTTAACTGCCTTTTTGGAAAAATCCCTCTTCTCTTAGGGAATAATGAAATAATTCATTTGAAAAAATATGAGGCAATACACTTTGAAAGAGGGTTATGAGTAATGCAAAAGTCAACTGTCATCTATTTGGAACTTAGCAAAAATAAACCAAATAATTGATGTGTTTGAAGTTCTTACCTAAGTAGGAGACTAACATTTATGTCAATGGATGGAACTCACCTGGCCATGGCTAAAAAAAAAAAAAGAGAAGAATAACCATTTGTTAAGAGCTATTATGAGTCAAACAGTTGTAACTTATGTAGACTAAGTCATTTACCCCTCATAACAATCTGATGGTAAGAATATTTTTGTCCCCATTTTAGCAATGATGAAAGAAACTGACATCCTAAGAACTTAACTGACTTATCCAGTATCCCACAGCTACTAGGGATTCAGCTACCAGAGAGCAAAACTGTCCATATTCTTTACACTATATATACCATTAACCTGCAAATGGACCAACTTCTTTCACATATACACACAGAAATTAACTTTAAAACAAGTTTTAAAATTATTGACTTGGTTGTTGAGAACTCAAAGTGTGTTCTGATATATAAGTATCATTATAAAGGACAGTCTGGAAGACCAGTTTGCAAACAAGTAATGACAGCAGAATTTCACATAAATGCTTAATCGCTGCTGCATTAATTGTTCGTTATTTTGTTTTTCTTAATTCTCTTGGATTAGGTGTTTGGATTTGTTGTGGGAGAAGGAAGGCAAAAAACTGCAATTCATCACCCTAGATATTAGCCAGGGACTATCTGATTGCAAGGAACAAAAACTCATTTAAATTCGCTTAAGTAAAGTAGGAGGAACAGGTAGAAGGAGGCTTAGATGGGGAAGCGAGCAGGAACAGATACTCTACCCTCTAGCACTGGGGGCCACTTCTTGCCTTTGCTCTGCTCTGTGAGGTTGCTTCTTCTCTCTCTGAGGGTAATTTTCTCTGCCTCTCCATACTCAGGGGAAAGAATGTCCCACTTTATATCACATCCCAGTTCAAATACATTCCTAAAAAAAAAAAAAGCAACCTCTGAATAGGTTTGTAAATGCTCTCTGGAATATCTGGTTCACTAGAAACTTGTATCTATTTTCTGCTCCAGCAGCACAAAGGGGCTCTCCAAACTCTCAGAGCATCGACATGTGTCTTAGTTGGCTCAAGCTGCTATCACAAAATGCTATAGACTGGGTGGCTCAAACAACAGACATTATTTCTCACAGTCTTGGAGGCTGGCAGGACCAAAGATAAGGTGTTAGTGGATTTGACAGCTTGTAGACAGCTGCCTTCTCACCATGTCCTCATATGGAGGAGAGAGAGCTCCAGTGACTCTATCTTCCTGTAAGGGCACCAATCCCATCATGGGGGTCCACCCTCATGACGTCATATAATTATTTCCCAAAGGCCATCTCCAAATACCATCACACTGAAGGTCAGGGCATCAACATGTGAATTTGAGGGGGATACAAATATTCACTCCATAACAACTTGTGTCACCACTGCCTTGATTCTCAGGCATACACCCCCCGCCCACCATTACCAGTGTCCCCACATTTCCTGGCCCTCTCCTTCTTTACATTCCTAATCTTTCTTCTATTGCTAGCACTTCTTTTTCTCTGCTTCATTAACCAGCAAAGCCTCGGGAAGAGCTGCTCGCCAAAGCCTTTGAAATAATAGTATTTTGGGCACGGAAAGCTCTAAGAGCATCTGCAGATCTTCTGGAGGGGTCCCTGATGGATGTGGCTCCAAAACCAGCATCCTAAAGGCAGATTTAGGGAAGCCATTCTGGATTCTATTTCAGGCACGAGCACCAGATACAGTGCCATGGACGAATCACTTCTTTCTTTTAAACATGACTTAAAAAGCAGGAGGATCTTAGAATTCCCTGGCGGTCCAGTGGTTAGGACTCAGTGCTTCAACTGCGGGGGCCGTGGGTTCAAACTAAGATCCTGCAAGCTGTGTGGTGCAGCCAAAAAAAAAAAAAAGTGGGAGGATCTGAGTAGAGTAGATACCCTAAAGTCTACGGTTCTGTGACCAGGACACTGCTCCAGCTTTGCCATTCCTCCATTCATTATCATTTAAAGTCTATGTAAATATACTTGACGCTTAAGCTACACTTACCCCCCTGTTCAAATTATTTTATCTGCCTACTTGTGAATCCAGTTATTTTTAGTGCTTCAAATATCATGATCAATCGCAAAGTTGTGTTGTTTTCATGAGTTTTTCACTGGTTCTAGCGCTCCAAGGAATTCATTTATTCTTTCAACCACTGCTTAGTAAGCACCTCTGTCAGACATAAAGAAAAGTGCCAGACATGTCAGGCCCTCAAAAGAAACTAAACCTCAAGAAAACTGATCACCATAAAACAACAGCAAAGAATACTAGGGCTTCCCTGGTGGCACAGTGGTTGAGAGTCTGCCTGCCGATGCAGGAGACGCGGGTTCGTGCCCCGGTCCGGGAGGATCTCACATGCCGCGGAGCGGCTGGGCCCGTGAACCATGGCCGCTGGGACTGCGCGAACGGAGCCTGTGCTCCGCAACAGGAGAGGCCACAGCAGTGGGAGGCCCGCGTACCGCAAAAAAAATAAATAAATAAAAGAATACTAGCAGCTTCTGTGAGGGCTAACAAATATGTCAGGCTAAAATACCTTTAAAGTTCAGAGTAATGGGAGAAAATATCAGTGATGTTTGTCAAGTTCCTAAATGTGACTGAGAGCCGGGTCCTTACCAGAGCAGCTTCATTAAGCTGTCTTCTAGACGATTAACAATGTCACAAAGAGCTCTAGTACACATGTACAGAAAGGAAATTGGGGGAGGGGGAGGAGGAGTTGATGATTGGTTGATTTCTATCTTCCGTGTGCCTCCGTTCCCTTCTTATTTTCTTGCTAGAAGTGGGGAGGGGTGTGGCAGAGAGGGGAAGGGTGTCAGACGTCTGTCATTCATTATACCAAAGCTGTAATGAGGACGATTCCCTGAAGTCCCAGGCCAGCCGGGCCAGCTGTGCAGGGTCTTCTGGTCATTTCATTAACACCCATCACCATCACCACCACCACACAACCCGATAACAGAGACCTGTGTTTTACATGATTGAATTTTTCCCTACCTGTATTAGTCATACTTCTCCAGAGAAACAGAAATTGAATATATATATTTTGGTTTTTTCAGAGACAGAGAGAGAAAGAGATTGATTTATTTTGAAGAATTAGCTCAAGCAATTTTTAGGGGCTGCAAGCCTGAGACCCAGGAAAGCCAGTGAGGTAATTCAGTCTGAGTCCAAAGGCCAGAAAACGAGGAGAGTCAATGGTGTAAATCCCAGTCCAAGGGCAGGAGAAGATGATGAGATGTCCCAGCTCAACATCGAGACAGGAAAGAAGTGGCATATTCCTCCTTCCCCCGCCTTTTGTTCTATTCAGGCCTTGGACAGATTGGATGACAACCACCCACACTAAGGAGGGCAATCTTCTCCACCAAGTCCATGGACTGAAAGGCTAATTTCATACAGAAACACCCACAAAGATATACCCAGAACTAATTTTTAATATGCTGAGCATTCTGTAGCCCATGCAAATTGACACAGAACACTAACCATCACACCACCTATCACATCATGATGGGCTTGTACTCTATGTGAATAGTTTATAAGGAACGGTAAGGTGAGATGGGGCCCAGAGTAATTACAGAAATGTGATGTAAAAGCAACCATAGAATTCCCACAGGCAAGAAAATGTGCTGGCAGTCTAATTAAGTAACAAGAAGGGTGATCTGTTAGGCTCTGCTTTTCTTTCCTAATGTCCTCATGTTCCTATTTCCTCTCCATCCCCGTGCCGCCATCCTGACTCATTCACACTGGGGTTCCCAGCTGGCCTCCCTCAGGCTATGCTTCCTGTTCTTCAATCCTATTTTCAAAACTTAGATTATCTTCTCCTAACTGTGATTCCATCACATCCATCCCCTCCCAGAAACCTGATTCAGTCTACATCATCTACATCGAATATGTGGACCTAGCGTTCAAAGCTTCCTGTTCTCCATTCCCCTCAAACTGGTCTCACTCCCACACGTGGCATGCTCATTCCTGCCTCTCTGCCATACTCCTCTTCTTGAATACCTGACTACCTCCCCATTACGAGCTTGAATCTTTCAGTCCTTCAAGGTCAGTCTAGTCCCACTCACTTCACAAAAATCATCTGTGACCACTCTGGCCCTCCGCAGTTGATGATCCTTTCACTGAATACTGCTGTATCAAACAATTTTGCAAGTAATGATGTATTTTAGTATCTTTTTTTTTTTTTTTTTTTTTTTTTGCGGCACGCAGGCCTCTCACTGTTGCGGCTTCTCCCGTTGCAGAGCACAGGCTCCGGACGCGCAGGCTCAGCAGCCATGGCTCACGGGCCCAGCCACTCCGCAGCATGTGGGATCCTCCCGGACCGGGGCACGAACCCGTGTCCCCTGCATCGGCAGCCGGACTCTCAACCACTGCGCCACCAGGGAAGCCCTATTTTAGTATCTTTTAATCTTGTCTCTCCAGTTAGACTGTCAACACTTGGCACCATTCCTATCATATAGGCTCTATAGGTTCTTAATAAATAAAAGAATAAATGATCATACTGACCGTATCATCTGTATTATTTATCTCACATATTAAACGTCACCCAAGCTAGTACCAATGTTTAATCTAAAAGCATTTATTAAATGGTTTCCAATTGTAGCACCTGGAGGAGTCCTGGAGTGATAATAATGTAGGCAAACTCATGCCTTTGCAGAGCAGAGCATGTAAGTAAGAAAGATGGCAGCAAAAGTACAAATGGTCGACTGAAAATTCTGGATATATAGAAGAGGATAAGACAGTTGTCACATACAGGCCAAGGACTCCCGCGAGCAGGAGAGTGGATTTTAGGGCAGTGAGATAGAGGCAGAGAGCAAGAAGGGCCAATGGATTAATAATGAAGAAGGGCATGGAGAAAACGGTCCACATCTCAGCTCAAGTAAGAGAAGGGGGTAATGTAATAAAGGAAACAGGCACAAGATGTATAAGCAACCTGGTACCCATTGAGATCTGGCCCCAAAATGTGATTATGTGCCTGTCAGAGCTGGAGGAGGGGCTTGTTTGTTAATCTGTTGATTCTAACTCCAAGTATCAGAATACATAGTAGCTATTCATTGATCCCAGGTGTTATGTGTGGGTTCTCTTGGAGACTCATTGGTTCATTTACTATTTTATTAGGTACTTACTGTCTCTTAGATGTCCTGCCAGCTGATGATAAAGCACACAAGACATTGGGCCAGCCCTTCAGGTGAAAATAAGACTGATGAAAAGGAAGAAAAATGGTAGCGCAAGAAACGTATCAAAGTCCCTGTGGGTGGAACAAGGGTAACCCTTCAAGTGTCCAGAGAAAGAAGAGACAATTTTGGAGGCAGCTAGCATTGTGGAAATTGTTCTACACTAAGAGCTGCTCAAACCAGCATTTTTTTATTTTTAATGAGTTTAAGATGTACATTTTTGATTTTACATTTCACTGTATCTGGTATCAATAATAACAACAGATACTCATATAGCACTTACTGAGTGCCAGGATACAGTCTAGATGCTCTTCAAATGGTAATTCATTTAATCTTCACAACAACCGTATGAGATAAATACTATCATCAGCCCCATTTTACAGATGAGGAAACTGAAGAAGAGTTAAGGTGCTTGCCCAACCAAGGCCACAGAGTTTGGCCAGAGCTCATGCTAGGGAGCTGGGCTCCAGAACCCACACTCATCAGCAATACATTTAAGGGAATATCACACATGGACATCGAATATATCCACCCTGAACACTAGCTAAATCAAAGGTGCATCTTACATACAATCAACGGGTCCTAAAAATTCAAGAACTCTGTATGATACCACTATAGCTGACAGATTGCATTGAATTGGGGGTGTGAATTCAGTTTGATTTAGCAAATATTTATTTAGCTGTGGAGGATTAAGAGCTGAGTAAGATGCAGTCACTCTCCTTAAGGAGGTCAATATGTAGTGGGAGACACAGATAAGCAAACAGCTTTGCACAGTGCACCGTGCTAAGTGCTGTAGTAGTATTTCTGTTGTGTCAACAAAGCTTGTGGGCTGCTGAAGACAAAGGGATTAATGCTGTCTGCCACGTCTCAAAGAGGCGGTAACCACAGAGCTGAGGCTTCACAGAAGACAGGCTGCACTCAGGCGGGGAGGGTTGTGCACGGGAGAGAGGACTTTCTGGGGATGGCTGTGCAGAGAGCTGATAAGGGGCGATAATAAAACGGTACCGTCACAGTCCCTAAATTCTGCTTTGGCCTTGCCCACCCTTTTCCTCAAGGTTCCCGCTCGATATATGTGCACAAAAAAAAAGGCAAAGTAGGACCAGTTGATATTTTCTTTTTAGCTTCCCACTCTCCCAACCCTAAACCTTAGTAAAAACTCTGAGAAGCTAAGTGAGACCCATGGAAAATGCCTTTAAGTTAGGATGGTTGAAATGCCCTAGAATCCCAACACAGCATAGAAGCCTTGCTCTATTTCACGCAAAACCCAAACCCAATGTGTATGTCTCATGACTCTGGCTTGAGGAAAAGCTAGTCCTGAGTATAGCACCAAGTGAGAGGAGCCAGTTACAGAGAGCAGGACACAAGGACTTGGGCAGCATGAGAGACAGAGAGACGGGAGCCTCCCAGGCCTTAAACAACTCCAGGTAAGGAAGGGGAAGCCAAGGATACAGGAAAGAGCAAGAGAGAGAATAGGGCTGTGGCAGGGAGTAGCCTCCATGCTCGCTTCCACTCCTGCCTTGTGGGATCCTTTGAAGCGTTCACAATACATGCACTGCTGCTTTTATTTATTTTTTTTAAAAAAACTGAGTGTAATAAAATCTTCAGCCACCGGCAGTCCTTATAAGGGACTGATTATAGTACCTACCCCTCCTTGGAGGAGAAGAAGGGTCCTGAGGGGGAGCCTGCAAGGAGCAACACATCACATCCCATGAAGGCATAAGATTCCACAGTGAATTCAGGGGATGAGTCTAACTCAGCCGTGCAGAGCATCCAGCTCACGACAAAGAGTCAAGGAATGAGGTCGGGTCCCTCTAACAGTCTCAGTTTCCCCATTTGAAAATGAAGGACATTATCTTGACATCTTAGGAGGCAGCATTTATTTCTGACACGCTAACCATTTTTTGCTCATAGCTGGGGTGACAGAGAAGGATTAAAGGAAGAAGCGGATTTCACTTCTACCCCTGTGGCCTTAGGCAAGTTACAGAACTCCCCAACCCTCTCTTTACAGAGACCTCAATATAATGGCAGTGATGCCTGCCTCCCGGGGTGGTTGGGATGAGTCAGTGAGAGAATGTCAAGGGCCTCACCAGGAGCGTGGCCCATGGAACTCACTGATGCCTTATATGAGAGCTACTATAATATCAGGACAATCCCTGCCCGCAAATTCTATGGCAGTGGACATAATGTTATTTATAGTAGGGTCAGTGCAGGAACCACAACTCACCCCAGGTATTTTATGCAAAATGAGTTTAATACAGGGATTGAGAGATTTATAAAACCGCTGGAAAGAGTGCGAGATGAGTTTCTTGGGCTGACTCCCAGAAAAACCCAGAACCAGCCTAGCAGAGGGGCTGCTAACTCAAAGGCACAACTAGAGCCAAGGCCCACAGTCTAGTCTGAGGCCCCTACCACAGCAGTAAGCAGGAAAATGGACACGAGACGCAGCGCCCAGAGATTAGACGTGAGATCAAGAGGGGGCCACTACCTGCACTGCTTCTTGACAAACAGGAAGCTAGAGGAGATGGGAAGACAATGCAGGAAACCCACAGTCTGGATGGTCAGTGAAGACAGTCAGGATCCAATAGAAGCCCCTGTCTCTCTTGTAAGTCTCCTGTGAGAACTTCTATCAATGGAACCTAATTTATAGGTAGAATCTTAGCTGCAAGGGAGCCTGGGAAATGTAGTTTCTAAGTAGGCAACCATGTGCCAAGCCAAAAGTCTCTAATTATGAAAGAAGGAACAGAATTTTTGAATTCAGTACAAGATGGTAGGAGAAGGCATGTGAGGGCAGAGAACAATATCCCTAAAGACCCAGGGCAAAGAAAGAGGAATTATCTAGAACAATGGGGTAACTCCAACGAAGGAGGAGAAGAAGGACCCTGCAAAGAAAGCTAGAAACTAGATATCTGACATTGTCTAAAAGCTAAAATACAGACCACTTCTGACTTTCCATATTTTCTCCCTTTAGAATAGTTATAACTTATGATCCTTTCTTGAATGTTTTTCTTCCCCAGAAGCTGCAAAATCCTGTTTAAAGTCTCATTAACTTGTCACTATTAAACACAGCATCATTAACTGAGTCTGGAGAAAAACAGAGGTCCCTTCCTCAAAGGCCACCTCCACATGGAGCTGGTCCCAACAAAGCTGTGCTATGTTATCTGCTTAGGTTCACTTAACGCACAGTAGAGTGGTTAATAGTTACCTGCCGCTAGGTTTTATGAGTTTCTCTTTGAAAATGCTATTTATTGATATTGTTAGTAGTAGTAGTAGCAGTAGTATTCAAGATGTACTCCTTAAATCAAGAAGGAATTTGCTTTGAGTTTTGAGTGGAAGGACAGAAAGCAGACAACAGGTGATAATTACATGTTTACAAGAAAACATATCTAATATCTCAAACTGCAGCCTCTGATGGCTACAGCCATTTTTCTTTGTTCATACCCATGGTTCAGGGAAGGGCTCTAGTTTTTACTGTCAAAACAGGGTGACAGAAGCAAGCAAAAAAGACAGTATTGTTTTCATTTTGCACTCATGTCCCTAGGCAGAAGCAAACATTTCTCACATTTGCTTTCTCAAGGCCTTTATTGTCCTAGCTTCCTGTTAAAAATCAAGCTAGTGATGGCAGACCCATGCAATCCCATCAGAATACTGAAAGCTGTGTATTACAGTACCAGGCAGGAAAGTGAGGGCCAGACAATAGGTATAATAGGAAAGTATTAACCCCCAAAGAAATTGATAGTAAGCGGTGAGCTGTCACCATTGCAGAGCCCAGGCTACGCCTACAAAACAAAGACACAAGTATCATTCATAGAGTTTCACAAGCAAGCAAAACTAAAGAAGTTGAGGGAAAATAGAAAGATAGAGAGGCTGAGGAAACCCAGCTTTGTCCCTGCAGCTCTCCCAGGGAATTGACCAGGTCTCTCTAATTTAAATCAAGTCTGCAGTTACCAGACACAAGCTTAGCTTGGATATTGAAAGAACAGTTTTGAACAAAGCTGTGTTAACAAAGAATGCTGGATCCATCAAACAGATAAATATGTTTGGAGCCTTTGATCTTTTTTTTTGTGCATGTCCCTGTGTGCATTATCAACTGATGATAACTCCCTTCTTTGCAGGAGCAGGAGGGGCAAGAAGAGAACATCTTTCAAAAACCCACAAGATGGGACTTCCCTGGTGGCACAATGGTTAAGGATCTGCCTGCCAATGCAGGGGACACGGGTTCGAGCCCTGGTCTGGGAAGATCCCACATGCCACGGAGCAACTAAGCCCGTGTGCTACAACTACTGAGCCTGCGCTCTAGAGCGCACGAGCCACAACTACTGAAGCCGCGAGCCCTAGTGCCCGTGCTCCGCAACAAGAGAAGCCACAGCAACGAGAAGCCCGTGCACCGCAACAAAGAGTAGCCCCTGCTCGCCGCAGCTAGAGAAAGCCCACGTGCAGCAACGAAAACCAACACAGCCAAAATTAAATTAATTAAATAAATTTAAAAAACAAAAACAAGGGCTTGCCTGGTGGCGCAGTGGTTGAGGGTCCGCCTGCCGATGCAGGGGACACGGGTTCGTGCCCCGGGCCGGGAAGATCCCACATGCTGCCGAGCGGCTAGGCCCGTGAGCCATGGCCGCTGAGCCTGCGCGTCCGGAGTCTGTGCTCCGCAGCGGGAGAGGCCGCAGCAGTGAGAGGCCCGCCTACCGCAAAAGAAAAAAAAACACAGAAGATGAACTTGAGGGTTGGTTCTTAAGGGCTTATGGCTAGACTCCCTCGACCCTTCAATGAATCTAAGAGGTAGTAGTCAAGAATCAGCAAGCAGGTGAACACACAAGGTTAAGGATGAGTGATTCTTCACCTGGGCCTTGAACATGTACCAGCAGAGGAATTATGCTGGAATATCTCCAAATCATTATACAGTGTGTTTCTAAAGATGTAGATATACAGCCACAGACACACATCCTCCACTCACATTAAACCTTGTACTAGAGACGGTAGGCCCTCAGCTGCAGAGAGAGACTGATTTGAAATTCTCCATCGAGGTATTTACTCCAAGAAAAGAAAAATTTACCTTCCCTACGGTCTCCTGCCTGGAACAGATGTCAAACCTTTTGGAGAGAGAGGACACAACTCAACATCTCAATCATACCAACTTCTCAAAATTATCAGCCTATTTTCCACAGAGAAGATGGGATAGGTATTTATAAATATACAAATTTAACTGAAGTCACCAAGTAGGAAACTCTAAAATAACTCAAGTCAAACAAAATACTTTTACCTTAAGATCTATATGAATAAAAATATAAAACTTTACTGAAGGACATAAAAGAAGACACACAGCACTGAAGAAATGGAAAGATACATATCACGTTGCTAGGTAAGGAGACTCAATGTTGTAAAAAAAAAAAAAGGCCAATTCTTTCTAAATTAATCTATAAATTTACTGAAATCTCAAGTGAAACCCCAACAGTTCCTTTCATGGAACTGACAAGCTGATTCTCTGGATTTCTGTGGAAAAGAAAATGTACGAAAAGAAAGCAAAATATTTTTAAATTAATTAATTAAATAAAGCTATACTAATTAAAACAATGCATGATTAGCACAGGAAAAGGCAACTAGAACAACGGACTAGAATAATGTACTGAACCCCTGCCGTATCTGTGTGTGTTTGTGTGTGTATGGGGTTTTATTTCAAATTAGTGAAGAGAGGAGAATAAATGATACAAATACAATTTTTTACCCATCTAGAAATACAAGGTCAATCCCTACTTTATAACATACCTCAAAATAAATTCCAAGTGAATTTTAAAAACCAACAAAACATTATCATAAAACCACAGAAGACATAAAATTTAGAAGAAGAAAAGACTGATGAGCGTAACTATGTGAAACAAACTCTTGATTATCAAAAAATACTATAAGATAAAATTAAAAGACAAGGAAGAGACCAGGAGAAAATGTTTGGAACATGTAACGGAAGAAGGATAATCTCCACAATATATAGATATACCCTACAAATCAGTAAGAAAGAGACAGAGAAAGAGCACTACAGTCAAATGGGCCAAAGGTTTGAGAGTCAACCACAGAAGAAACTAGGGAAACAGAGGTTCCCTTGACTCCTTGCTCGTACTCACCCACACATACAATTCCTCACCAAGTGCTCGTCTCTCCAGCTCCAACACCATGACTCCAGTTCACACTACCAGCATCTCTCTCCCTTCTACCGTTGACGGCCTCTCATTTAAGCCCCTTGCATCCAATTGGACCCTTTCAATCAGTCCTCCACACTGAAGCCAGGCTAAGCTTGATGAAACTCGTGCCACCTCCATGCCTGAATCACAGCTTCCATTACCCTTAGGGCTGAGAACCAAGTCCTCTGCAGGGTCTGCAATGCCCCACAAAGTCTGGCTCCCCACAAAGCACGCTGCGCGTTTCTCCCACTGCAACAAACTTGTTCTCTAGATGTTAGCCCAGCTTATTTTCTAAAATGTACATGCTCCCTGCTATCGCAAAGTCTTTAATAAGCTACTCAGCTGCTCTGGATCCCTCCTTTCCCTTTACCCCCATCTTCTTCTAGGTACCACCTATATATACTCCAACTCTTCCTTGAAATCTAAACTCAATATCATCACTTCCTCAGTGAAACCTTCTCTGGCATTCCAGGTTAAGCCCTATGTCCCCTAACATAAGGTCTTATACTATGTACCTCTTCTTTAGGGCACTTGCCACATTCAAAACATTATATTCAGTTACCTGATTCTTTATTAACGGCTCTCTCCTGCAGTATGCTGTTAAGCTGCATGAGCGGAGAGACTATGTCTGTTTTCACCCACCATGGTATCCCATAGCCTAACACCTAATAGGTGCTCAATAAATAATGCTGAATACATGAATTTTCATTAAAAATGTATTTGCGTATATTTGTATCTGTGATTTATATTTATGTGTCATAGAAAGTGCTAGAAAAAATAGGCATTAAATTTTAGCAGATTTTTCCACCGGGGATTTTTACCTAATTTGAATTTTTGATAGTATCCGTGGCTTTTAGAGGCTAAAAAAATCAGGTTATTGCCATTTGGAAAAAAATATTTCAAGGTAAAAATTAAAGCTCTATAACTATATAGCAACTGGAAAATTTTTAAATATCCCAAACCTGGGATAATGAAGAGTCTGTATTCCTTTATTGTTTTATTTTATGTTAGAAGGCCAAAGAGCCACTGTTCCAGCAACTCACTTATCTCACCTGCAGGATTTTCCAGCCACTTCACAGATTACTAACATAGCTTCATTTCCAGGTCACTTCAGTTTTTTGCCCTCACTTGCTGCTGCTGTTCTTTTGCTGCTGTCATTACTAGTCTTTTTTTTAAATTCAGTAAATCCATTTTAATTACTTACTGCAAATACCACCCACTTACCTGGCAAAAGAGATTCCTCATCCTGTTTGAAATAGTGGCCTAATTAGCAATACTGCCAACAAGAAACGAGAAGAAAGAGGGTGGAAGAGGCAATGGGAAGAATGAGAGAAAGGGTTTTAAATGGTTGAGGGGAGGGGCTCTAGAAAGGCAAAGATGGCTCTGATTTTTGAGTGATTGTGGGGCTTCTGAAAGATGATGCTTCTCAAATAATTACCAGGTGGAACCAGGAAAGGTGTTAATTGACTTCCATGATTACAGCCTCTTTTCACCTTTGCATAGTTACTCAGAGTAAATGCAAGGCAGTTGTGGGCTATCCTATTCTGAGTCCATCTCTACATGAACCCAGCAAGGGAATGAGGTTGTGACAGATGAGAGTTAATGAAATGAGAAGTTTGAGATTAAAAGTTCTAGATTTTGTCTTCAGCATTTGTAGGATTTCATTCCCCTTGAAACAATGAGCACTGTTGGGCACTGGACCACATTCTGACAAAATTAAACCCGTGGACCAGTTTTTCAACCTTGGTGACCCTTAGAAATCCAGACATTTGCTCTGAGTTTTATAGCTATTATGAAATTATTACAAATCTCACCTTAAAAATTAATAAGTGACACTCCATGAGCATAATTACATTGTTCATCTTTCCATAATCCATAATTCCTCTGCGTGTAATAACATGTGATCAGTCCTTCTTGTAACCCAGCTGCTTCACATAATTGCTTGCTGTCCTACTGACAAAAACTTTTAATTAATGACACGTTAAGCAAAAGAGCGCAACTATGTTCTCATAGCTACAAAATCAGAAATGGTTTCTCCCCCAGAATTAAACCCTGTGATTCTTTCTCACTTTTTACAACAGCACTGGGTGGGTTAGGAAGGAGAGATAATTCAAATATTTCACTTAGAACCTCTACAATTCTGTATCAATACTACCAGGAGTTTGCCACTAATTGAAGAAATATATAACACCTGTCTTTTTTTTCCAGTGGCTCTTATTTCCTTAATAGACATTTTTCAGCAACTTTAAGAAATGTTTCCCTTTGAAATACAACATCACATAATGGGCCCCATCTGGAATGGCAATTTTGCACACAGACTAAGAAATTGGAAGAAGAAAAATGCTTTTTTTTTGGTCTTTGTCTAATAATTGCAATTAGCTACCGCAATCTCTATATATGTTACCACGATAGAAAATGAGCAAAGCTTTCCAACGACTAGATACTCAAATCTTGAAAAGACTGATAGCCAAGGAAATAAACTAGTGAATTTTGTGTATTCAAACTGGAAGCATTTTGCTTTCTACTTAGTTCTATTTTACCTTCATTTTTTGATAGTTTGGCTTTTGGAAAAAACATCCATTTGGAATAACATTTGAACTTTCTAACCCCCTTCTTCAAATTTGGATGGATTATTTACTGAAATATGAGCGTTTTTCTTTAAGTCAAAAACATGGAGAATTTCAAGAGAAAAAGTGACCTCTGAAATCTTGTATCCCAGTGCTGGGATAAATGAAGCCTGGAGTAAGCAGAAAGCAGAAGAATTCAAGACTTAGAAACAGGAAAATATTAAAACGGAGCTGCTGAATCTCTTCATTCAGTAACAATTTCCTAGGTCTGTACTCAAAGAAACATGAGTAAGTACAGGTATAATTTAAAACACTGAATACCCTTGTAATGCATGAAAGCCAAGGCCCAACAAGGGAAGGCTATGGACCAAAGATAAGGGTTGCAAGGAAGCCACAGATCAATATATAATGAGGTGATCATTCTCCTAAAACCAAACAAAGGGGGATTCCTAGTCCTGTGTGGAAAAGGGCCCCGAATTTCAAATTATGTCAGTGGGATAAAATATATAGTTGGGTTAAGTGAAATCCTACATCCCAGCTTTGGCAGATATTCAAAGTTAGGACTGCACTAGTTACCACTTTAACACAATTTTGTGTTTGCTTTGGCTTTCTCTGCCATCAACAGTACATTCAGCGGGACCAACCCTGGAGAGCTGTTTCAGGCTGAAGCAGCCAGTTCAACCCCTTCCTTTAGTTCTATTTTATGACATGATTTCAAATCAACCATTTTTCATCCAGTTTTGGCAGACTTTTCTCCCCCAAGAAATTAAGGAAAGGTATGTCCCTTGGCAAATGAAAAGAGAGAAATGACTTGAAAGCATCAGGTTATGAATTCTCCCTGTCATTATATGTGAAGTCCTTTGTAAACCCAATCATCATCTATGACAGCCAGAATAAGAAGTCTTCTCATTCTTCCCAAGCCTTTCCTGGCTTGCGACTGCTGACTGCTGAAATGTAAATCCTATTACAATGTCCACACACGGCAACAGCAAGTGTCTTCCAAGATAAAACAATGAGTGCTAAGCTCAAGAAGCATTAAAACGAAACTGTCGGTATTTTCAAACCTCAAAGGACTACGTATCTTTTGAAGATAATGACATTTTGGACACAAAAATCACTTTACAATAGAAATCTCTGATATTCAATTTGTCTCCATCAACATATGTTTAGAGTCAATGCATGTTGCTTATTTCATTAAATCACTATAAGTCTGGGATTGAAATCATCATACTGTTACATTGCAACGCCTTTTTCTAAAGCATAACGTTCCCCGTACGTGTTTACTTTCATTCTTTATTCTAGCCCTCTATCCTATTCACCTCTTTATGGCAATTATCCATGACAATAAGAATTGCCTGATGGTGTCATTTAGTACTCCAGGAATACAGAGGATCCTATGCGAAAGTTTTACAATTAACTTCGGAGATGAGATCAAAGACTCAACCATAACACTCTGTGACTGAACAAACTTCCATCGCCACAGAAATAAGGTAATAACTACCTTGGCAAAATGGAAGGCTTACCAAGTAAAAATCCCTCCATCTGTGTGTGGTTGGGATCCTCCCAAGGTGTTGTCCAGCTGCCAGAATCCAGAGGCCAAAATAATACCTTTCCCTAAACAAGTGGTGGATCCCAAGTGGTTCCTCTGAAGACACAGATATCCCCTGAGGGTGACATGCCAAGTCATTAAAACTCAAGTTCCCAGTTAACAGAGGTGACCCCAAGTAAAAGTAATGTTCCAGAGTTAATCTTTCAGGAAAGGTAAAGCTAGAATCTCTATAATTAACATTCTGCAAATGTTTCCTTGTAGAAGAATTAGATACTCTATAAATTTTCATAACAAAAAATGGAACCGGTCTGATTTCAGCCCACCCACTCACCCACCGCATAAACAACTGACAAACAGGGCACCATTAGCAAGCTCCTCTTAGGCTTGATTAAAGGCACTCTGCACTTCTCCTAAAATCTCCATGTTATGACACACTCTCTGGCAAACCCTGAACCCTGTCATTACCCTCCTTAGTTCAACAACACTCCGAAACCTTGGCCCACAGGGATGTAGTCATGTTTCACAAAGGGCCACATCGTGTCTCTAATTCCTACTCTCTTCGTGGTTCATTTTATATGCTCTGCGTGTGCATTTTGATTTTCAGAACATGACTCATGCCACTTAAGTTACTCTGAGAACTTACAAATGGAGAAGAGGAGTAACGGGTTGGCTGATTGGAAGTGAAAGAAGATGTCCTTCGTCCCCTGGACAATATGACTTTTTAAAGAATTCGCTAAGTGACTTCCTGGCTGACCTAGATCAATGGGATGTGACATTTGAGAAAGGACAGGAATCATGGGTGTCCCCCTTACATTATTTTTAGGCAGATGATCATTTTTCTAGGGACAGAAATAAAGCTTTTTTCTCCCCTGATTTTCTCTCAATAGAATAACAGAGCAACATAGGATGTCAGAGCTCAGCTAGATCTTCAAGACAATTGGGTCCAACCAAAAGCTTTCACTAAGTGACCTATTTAGAGTTACAGTCAAAACATATTGGACATACCTTAAAGAAAAACACACTGGACAGGATTCTGTTATCAACGTTCAGCCCTGATGGGTCCCAAGACTTAGGTAATATGTAAATATTTTACAGTTTTAGAAGGAGGTGAAGACAATTCATTCTCTAGATTCACTTAGGGTCACCCCTTCATTGTTTGAAAGAGCGACTTGTGGAAGGCGGGGTGCCCTCCCACCATCAGGGCTATGGCGGGTGCCCTGCTTGAAATGAGGAAATCTATTATTTGACTCCCCTAAGGAGTTAGGGATGTGGGGTGTCTGGAAGTAGACAGAAGTGAGGAGAGGGAAGGAAGAAGAGTAGGTCACTGGAAACAGGCTCTCAATCTCCCCTGAAAAGAGGTGGTCACTACAGACAATACCTCTTGAGCTGATTCACACTGTCTTCACTGTTGCCATGTGAACTCAGTCCCACAGCACACCTCCTACACTCTCACCCAAGCCAGCACAATCGACTGGTATATTTGGGATGGATAACGTTGACTGTTGAGATCAGCGAGGGGCTGAGTTTCTCCGTGCTGCCCAGATTAAGCAGCAAACAGTCCGCCTATCAGATACAGAAATCCAAGGACAGAAACCAGAACTTGCATAGCCAGAAGAAACCTGGGGAGCCTGCAGAAATCTCACAGACTTAGGGTGCCTGGGGCTCCCCTGCTGTGGAGTTAGGATGGAGGTAATTGATCCAGACCTGTAAGAGCGGAGAAGTTCCAGCTATATCTGGATTATACTTTTCCCCTCTCTCAACATTTACACAGAAGTTATGTATTTCTTACACGCACATCGTGTGTACATGTAGGAGTCTGTATATGTGTGTGAGAAAGAAAATTTGGGGTAGGGTATGACCCAAAATCTGAGCTCACTGCTCTTTTTCATTCTTCTTTTTCCCCAGCTAAAGGAGTGGACAGTTTTAGACAAATCTGCTAAAAACTTGGGTGAAAATCCTGAGGCCTGAAGAGAACTTGGCTTGTCATCGACAGCCCTGACTGTCCCGGACTGGAATGCTCTGATGTCCCAGCAATCATAACGTGCTTTGTTCTTTTATCATTTTGACTTATGTTTTTAAACTTTTCAAGAGACTTCCACATCCGTGATGCCATCTCATACCGATGACATTCCTGGGAGGTAGAAGGACAGGTATTACTGTAACTCAGCTGCTCTCCTGCCAATGGTCATGGTTCATGACGGAAGCTGTTGTTTCCCGCAGCAGGGAGAGCAGCCCCATCACTTTCTGGTCCTCTTAGAAAGGTCCTCCAAGGCTGACAATGTGTCCAGGCTTTGCAAGTGGCTGAAAGAAAGAGTCCTGAGAAAAGGGCAGACTGCCCAGATGGATGCCAGCAGCTCTGTCTGGCAGGAGTGGGTAAGCTGGGGATGAGACCTGGTCTCCTGCGGGATCACTTTCTCCTTTTGAGTCTGTTAGGGTCCACAGGGTTTGAGGCATCAGGGGGACCAGCATTGAGTCTTGACTCTCTTCATTCCATCTGGCAGATGATAATGTAATGGGACAGGATGAGAAAGAACCATCCCACTTTTTTGTTTGGAGCTCTTTCTTTGCTAAAGCAGCAAGAAAGCACGTATTTCTAAATTTCAAGGAAAGATGCATGGCATTCTTTTTTCTGTCTTAGCCGGTGATGGTCAAGTTTATATGTGGCAAATGGATGGACTATTTCATAGCCAGATGAGTCGTATTATCTTCCTCAATAACTTTTATGTTTACAGCATGAGGTTTAAAAACACATAGAGAGTTATTAGTCTAGTACACAGACTGATACGTAGTACAAGTTCATTAAATGTCATCTATTATTGTAATCATATGCAGAAGATCCGCAACAGAGAGTATAAATTGGTATGTCTGTTGAAATGGCTAGATCTGCCATCTGTACTTATATGCCTAGGCCTGTATAGATAAGGCTAATAGCTTTAAATACGCAAGACAAAGGTCCTGCCTGTCCAGGAACTAGGTAAGCCATCGTGAATGGAGAGGGCAACACCGGTAAAATTACCATCAACCTTTCTCCACCAATCAGTCACTGTTAAGTGCTCCTGCAAGCAGAAGACCACCTTGACCTGGCACTCACACGTGAACTAGTTCATTAGAATGACGGAAGCAGCGTTACTGGAGCCAAGATGCCTATTGACATTTGTTTGATAATCTCGCTTATCACACACAATTTCAAAGGCAAGAGCCTAAAATGATTTTTAAATGTATCCAATTCACAGCCAAGTGAAAATGTTTCTGTACCAAGAATAATCTTACATTAAACTCTTTTTTTTCCCCAGCAGCCTAAAATTAACCAGTGGGACTTCTTTTTTTAGATGCTATTCTATTCAGCCTTTAAAAATGAAAGATCTGATTTGAAAGTGTAAACTGTATTTCATCCAAGATGGGACACAGTGTCCTTGGCTTAAGTATTCTTTGGAAATCGAACACCTTACTACTGCATGCCTAACAGGTTGCAAGAAAAACAAACTGCAGAGACTGTGATTCAGGTGTAAAGGACTGAGTCCACTGATGCCGTCTGCCCTGATAAAACCTAGGGAATCCACCTTGCATTGCTATTGCTCCTATGTTGCAGTAGCACATGGCGTAACAATCAATGACAATGTACTACATGCCTACACATATAAGGAGAATTAAGAGCATGGATAAAGTGATAACACTTCACAACTGCATGACACTTTGCTTTATAACCCCCCCTGTAATATCTATCCCTCCATTTTATTCTTTTATCAGCCCTGGGAGGGACCAGCCAGTAGGGTTCAGGTAAGAGAGACTGTGATCGTTGACCATCAGGTTGTAGGTGGTAAAGCCAAGACTTGAATCCTCCCTTTCCAAAGCACTTTTCTTTCCTAGTGAATGTTGAGACTTACGTGGGCAGGAGGTACAATCACTGTCCTTAAGGAAATTGCCTCATAAAAAAAGAGAAGGAGAACAGATGGATGAATGAAAGTCAAACTCAGCTGGAGCCCTGACTATGTTTTTAAGACATCAGAGTTACTTGGGACAAGTGCCTTAAACATCTAGCACCTCCAGTTTTCCACTCTCAAGAGGGAATGTTAATCCTAGTTCTTTCTTTCTACTCCATCAAGTTTTTAAGTAAAGAAGGAGCAAATGAATAGGAAGCTATTTTAAAAGATATTAACTCTTTTCAAAATCTGGGTATAGAGATGATTTTTAAAATAAGGTATGTTGCTAGTTAACAGAAACACTTGGATTCAATGAATGCACTAAAAATCTATGAGGTCCAGTCTGCTACTGGCCATTGAGATGACTCCAGGAATCAACAGTGGGGTGGACAGCTGCTGTCTGTGCTGCCTGACTTCCATTTCCCTTCAGATCATAAAAGGTACAGATTTACTTTGGGAAATACCTCCCACTGGATATAGACAAGAAGGGAGTTTCATGGAGGGACTCGCCCTCCTCAGGCCAAGTCATACTTCAGGGGAACTAGAGCTGTGAACAGAAGAATATGGCGCCCAAGAACAGTTGGAGCTCATTCGCCTCCAGGGCAGAGCTTGGAAGAGGCTTCTCACCTCCTGTATTCCTGGAGCTCCCTGCTCCTCAGCCTACCCTGCCTGGTTCTTCAGCCTTCCCTTTAATTCTGGAAACACTTTCAGATCCTGGCACTAAATCCCATCATGCCCTCTTGTTATTATTGGTTTTTCTTGAGTTGGTTAGTGCTGACCCCAGCTACTTGCGAACAAAGCACCTTAACTGGGAAAGCAGCAGCACTAACAGATCAGTGCAGCCAGAAGGTGGACAGAGGAGAGGAAATCAAGAACATCAAACCATTTGATCACCTATTAATCTACTGCACTAGGAAAGGCAGGGAAGATTAGCCAGGTAAATGAGCCAGTAAGTATACAGTCACCATACTTAAAATATCTCCCTTTTTCTTCTCTTGGTAAGTCAATAAAAGTTTAAAAGTTCAAGACAAAAATAAAAACATTGGTGTGGTTACAATAAAAATGAGTTTTAAAAGTAAATTATATACTATATATATAATATATATATTCTACCAAGTTTTTTTACACAACCATGTAAACAGTACTGTTTAATACTGTTAGTTTTATAGGAAATATACTAGTAACTCTGCTAATGAAGTTGTCAACTTTTTGCATGAAAGTTACTCTCTTCAAGACCTAGGTTCTGGGGACTTCCCTGGCGATCCAGTAGTTAAGACTTTGCCTTCCAATGCAGGGGGTGTGGGTTCGATCGCTGGTCGGGGAGCTAAGATCCCACATGCCTCACAGCCAAAAAACCAAAAACATAAAACAGAAGCAGTATTGTAACAAATTCAATAAAGACTTTAAAAATGGTCCACATCAAAAAAAAAAAAAAATTAAAAAATAAAAGACCTAGGTTCTGCTAAAATGTATTTGATGGTGCTGTGTCATCACAAAATCAAATCACCAGGAAGAGCTGCATTCCAAAGTCTTCATAAATTTTCTGAATTCAGATAAAAATCTAGAGATATTTCTACAAAACAGTGTTTAATAGCCGGAATATCAAACGTGAAAGGGAAATTCCAAGCATTTCCTCCATAATCAATAAAATCGCCAGTCTCATTTAGTATCACATTTTCTTCACATCTAAACATTGACTTGATTCTCAGGTTCCCTCTTTCAAGAAATCTTCTGTTCTGATAACTACTGCTACTTGACAAACCACTCTAAGACTCAGTAGTGTAAAAAGTCCATTGTATGACGCTCAGAGATTCTGTGGGTCAGGAACTCGGAGAGTGCGTAGGGATGGCTTCACTCTGCCCCATGATGTCTGGGATCCGAGCTGGAAAGACTTAATGGCCAGGGGTGACTCAGCAGCTGGGGGCTAGAATCATGTGGAGGTGCTTTCTGTCACATGTCCACTGCTGATGCTGGCCACTGTCAAAC
Source organism: Delphinus delphis (assembly GCF_949987515.2). Classification (NCBI taxonomy): domain Eukaryota; kingdom Metazoa; phylum Chordata; class Mammalia; order Artiodactyla; family Delphinidae; genus Delphinus; species Delphinus delphis. Next base: position 77,726,224 of record NC_082685.1, read on the forward strand.
AGAGCACCTACAAGTATCCTCCCCATGTGGCCTGGGCTTCCTCACAGCATGGTGGCCTCAGGGGAACTGGACTTCTCACATGGAGGCTCAGGACTTTTTACATCATGTCCCAGCAAACAGGGTGGGAGCCAAATCTCCTCTTTTGGCCTAGACTCAGAAGTTATATGGCGTCATTTCTGCTGTGCATTGTATTGGTTATGAATGAGTCACAAGCCCGTTCAGGAGAACACATCCACTCCCACTCTGAATGCGGGGAGTAGCAATGTCTCAACCCAGAAGAGCACGTGGGATGGAAGAAACCATGTGGCCACCCTTCAGGCCACATGGTATTCTAATTTCCAGCTAGAAACGAGCTTTCCTTCTCTCAATTCTCACAACACTCTATTTTCAAATTGATGCTCACCGATTTCCATCTTATATTACAATTATCATAGACATGTTTCATCTTCACCTCTCCCTAGATGAGCACCTAGGGTCTTCTTTTCTTTTTTGTATCTTCTTGGTACCTAACAGAGCTCCTGGCACTTAGTAAACACACAAAGTTCATTGAAGAAATGGGGATTGCTTTAAACTAGTTTCAGATATGATTATTATATACTTAGGAGATACAAGTGCTTTTGGAAGGAAGAAAGGAAGGGAGCGAGGGAGCATGCAAGCAAATAGGCATAATGGTTTGAAGCGGCTCTTTCATTCACAAAACATTTAAATTGTTGCATTTTTAAAGTTTCCAAAGGAGAAAAGATCCAATTCTCCACCTTTCATGCACATCAGCTGTGCAGATGAAGATCCCTAGAGAAAAACACACAATCATGCTGACAGGTTTCCTTTAAAATCCATGACCTTGAACCTCAATGCTGCCGGCAATTGTGCTGTGCTTCCCTAGTTCATTCATGTTCCTGCTTTCCCAGACGTCTGTTTCATACCTTCTCCCCTCTCCTCAAGCACCAACATCTTCTCCTACCTCCTCATTTTCAGTTGATGACCTTCTTTCTTCTTTGAAACAACAAAGCAATTCAAGAGAGTCCCCATCGACCCCTTACCCTCTCATGTTTCAGGCACCAGCCTCTGCACACGGGCCCTCTGCCTTCCATACATAGACCATCCATGCTCCATTGTAAAGCCAGTCCCTCTGCTCTAACTCTGGATTCTATTCCCTCCCACCACAGTGCTCCCGAGTCCATCCCTCTGCCTCCTATACAGACAATTCCATCAGCATACTAAGATGCTGTTATTTCTCCCACCTTAAAAAATACTTTTCCTGACCACACTTCTTCCACCAACCCATTAGTTTTCTCCCCTTCTATAAAAAAATTACTTGAAAGAGTTGTACGCTCACTGTTTCATCCACATCTCTTCACACTCTCTCTTAAATTCATCCCAATAAGGTGTTCACCCTCCCCACTCCACCAAATCTGTTCTTCTCAAGGTTACCATGGACCATCTCTCATTCTCAGTCCCCATATTGCTCAACCCCTCAGCAGCATTTGATGTAGTTGACATTCTCTTCTCCTTCATACACTTTCTTCACTTGGTTTCCAAAACACCACCCTTCCCCACCCCACCCCGCCGGGTGACACTCCTATATCTCCTCTCTTGGTTCCTTCTCCTCTTCTTCTTTACCTCTTAATGTTGGGTGCTGTAAGCTCAGACCTTGAATTCTTCTCTATCTACCCCCACTGCTTTGCTAAGTTTCTAGTCTGCTAACTTTAAATACCACCTGTATGTGGGGATCAACTCCCACAGTATCCCCCCACTGAAACTCTCTCCCAAACTCCAGACTCAACACCTCTACTTGAGATGTCCGATAGGCATCATGAACTCAATGAATCCAGCACGGAGCTCCGAGACCACCTTCTGTTCCATTGCTCCCATGGTCGTTCCCATCTCAGCTGATGGCAACTCCAATCTTCAAGTTGCTTACAGCGAAAATACTGAAGTCATTCTTGGCTTCTCTTTCTCTTATATTCCACGTCCATTACATCAGGAAATCGTGTATCCAGACTATGACCACTTCTCTTCACTGTTGTAAGCTACCACCATCCCTCACCTTGGTTATTAAAACTGCCTCCTAATTGGTCTCCCTCCCTGTCTCCCACCCACCTACTGCCTGTTCTCAACACTGCAACCAAAATGATTAGTTAAAACATAAGTCACATCATGTCTCTCTTCTGTGTTACAGCTTTGCAATCCCTCCCCCCATTTCAATCAGCAGGAAAGCTAGAGTCCTAACAATGACCGACAAGTAACTACATGGTTCGACTCCTGGTTACTTCTGTGACTTCACCTCTTATTGTTCTCCTCCCTCACTCGTCTTCTACTTTACATCAAACATTCCAGCCATACTCCCATATTAAGGCCTTTGCCTTGCCTTGTCCCTCTTTGTGGACTACTCTTCTTCCAGATATTTGCGTAGCTTATTCCCTTATCACCTGCAAGTCTTTATTCAAATGCCACTTTGTCAGTGAGTCCACTCGGAACACTCTACTACACCTGCAGTGACCTGCCCCCAACATTCCCCATCCTTCTTACTCTGCTGTTTTCCGTATCACTTATCATCATCTAACAGACCATGAAACTGATGCATTTATCATTTATAATACTTACTGTTGGTTCTCTATCCCTCCCTTCTAGAATATAAGGCTCATAAGATCAAAGACTTTTGTCAGTTTTGCTCATGGATGTGCCCCCAAACCCTCAGAGTATTGTCTAGCCCTTAGCAGGTGCTCAATGCATAATTTTTGAACAAATAAATAATGCGAAGACAAGATTTATACAGAAATGGAGTAGAAAGGAACTTACATGGTGTGATTTTTAGGGACATTATGGGGCTTCTCTTGTCCCAAAGTAGCTTTCCCACCACGATACCAAGGCACCACTGTCCCCTCCTCTCTGTCCTACAAGTCCTACATTAAATTCAGTCATTATTAATCCAGGGTAATGAAACCAAATAGCTAAAACGCACACTTATTGTGAGATGTTGGTAGGAGCTCAGAGAAAAGTTGGGTTGAGGTTGGCAAAGAGGTAAGGAAGACAAGAGACAGGGTGATGAACTCAAAGGGCACTGGGCCTTGGAAACGTTACAAAATCTTCTTGCCCCATCTGAAAATTTAAAGGAGTGGATTACGACCACTGTTCCATCCATGCAGTGGAGTAAATAATGACGGGATTAGGAGTCATACTGCTAGATTCAAATTCTAGCTTTCTCACTCAGAAGCCTGAGAAAACTACCTAACTTCACCCTCCAACCTGAGCAGTGAGCAACATGTAGGCGCCCAGACCCTGAAAGACAATATTCAGGGTGTGTCCTTGGGAACAGAAGTTGAAGAATTTGGGAGGCACAAGGACGAACAAGGCTGCCTCCATCATGAAGCCTGACTCCGTAGTGTGAATATGGCCACCACAAACATAGTCTCCCTTTTATTTAGCACGTCCTAGTGTTCCAAAGAGGATGCATAATGTGTAAAGGAGGTAAGACCCGACTTTTCTCTGAGCTCCTACCAACATCTCACAATAAGTGTGTGTTTTAGCTATTTGGTTTCATTACTCTGGATTAATAGGGACTGAATCTAATGTAGGACTTGTAGGACAGAGAGGAGGGGACAGTGGTGCCTTGGTATCGTGGTGGGAAAGCTACTTTGGGACAAGAGAAGCCCCATAATGTCTCTAAAAATCACACCATGGAAGTTCCTTTCTACTCCATTTCTGTATAGATCTTGTCATCCATTTATTATCTAACACTACAATGGAAACCTAGAAGGAAACGTTCCAACAGAGATTTCTTTTAGATCCTGGGAAGACGGCTGGGGTACAAAACTATAACTTTAAGACTCAGGGCAGTACTGCAAAATCCAGCCAGGCCAACACCCTGGGGTCCTCTTAGGGTTCACAGGTATCAGGACCACGTGTCCACAGCCCCACGGCACAGCCAAAGCAAGTCAGTTCAACAAAATTTTCATTCAGGTCCAATTTATTTTCTCACATAAATAAGGTCTAAGGTAGCCAGAGACTGGCTAATATGGCTGGTATATAGTCTCCCAAAGTTCTTCATGGGCTGCATCCCTTTCAGAGTAGCTACAGACAAATGGTACCCAACACACACCTCTCACTCTCTTCCCCACTCTCCCTTCTCTCCTCCCTGCCTCCCTCCTTTCCTTTCCAAGAAGTGGTTTAGAAACCATCACAGCATTATTTTCAGAATCAAGAAATTAGAGTTGTGCTAACTCAAAGAAGCCAGATCCCACCAAGTGCATACTGTGTGACTGCACGTACATCAAGTTCAAAAACCAGCAACACTCATGTATGATGTGAGAAGTCAAGGCTGTAGTTTACTAGGTGGGGGCTGTGATGGGGAGTTTTGGGGTGCTGGTAATGTGCTCTCTCTCCATCTGAGTGCTGGTTACATCACAATGTACTTTTCTATATGTTTATTTTACTTCACTTTAAAAAGCAAACTGTGAGGCACTTCTAAGGGAACAGACTCCATTTCATCAGTAAGCCCGAAGTTCAATCACACTAAAATGAATATTGCGTTCGTTCCATTCCAAAATCGAGTGTAGAAAAAACACAGTCACAAAAATAAATGAAAAATCTATTACGCCATCCCATGTTTTAAAATCAGCATGAATGCCTATAATATTCTAGTATCAAATTATTCAAATATCTCAAATGTTCGTATGAATACGGTAGCTATTGCCTTCTAGAATACTAGATATATGCAACACATGAGTTTAATTAGCATTTGAAATTTGGGGCAAAGCCAAAGTACGGTCTGAGAGCAAGGGAGAAATCGAATTCTAATAGATCTTCTGAGATATATTTCTGAGAAGGACCCTGTGGTCTAATATCTCAACAAAAATTGTGATACAGAACCTGCCTTCCCAGCCCAGATTCTGAACCAGTGGGTATGGGGAGCTGTCTCTGCTGGGAACAGAAGAGGCCAGCTGCTCAGGGGAGCTAACAGGCCCCAGGAGTAAGAAGAAAGCAAGGAGAGACTCACCAAACAGGTAATTTCACACCCTCCTCTTTCCCCCGGGGGGAGGGAAGAGTGCGGGCCGAGACACCAAAAATAGTCCAAAGCCATCCTCGTGGAAGGGAACAGTGGGTCTAAACTTCCTCACTTACAGATAAGAAGATGTAATTAATAAATGCAAAAGTGCCTTTCAGTGAGGTGGTCAGTGCTAAAAGGACACTTTATAAGCCAGAGAAAGCTGCGTTAGCCCACGTCACAGGCCCAGCCTCACACAGAAGTGATCTCGCCCCAGTGCTGCTGCTTCCTATGATCTTCCGCATGTCCCATGTTATACTGGGCTTTACGTCCAGGACCCAGTTAAGGCACACAACCACCCCCTAAAACATCAGTGTTAGCATGCTCATTCTACACAGGAAGTAACTGACTTGCGGAAAAGTTAACACGCCCATAGGCACTAAGCGGTGGGTCCTCCTCTCCTGTCTGTGAGACGCACCAGCCACTCTGCCTCACTGCAGCCTCAGCACCACCATTGTAGGAAAGGAGAAATGAAGCAGAGGCACAAAGGCGAGCTCGGTGTACAATGGGTGGAGAGCGTGTTTGTGGGGATGGTTAAATCAGGTGCCTCCACCAGGCCTGCGGGAGCACCAGCTCAGGGGAAAACTGATGATTCTTATCAAGGACCGTTTCCTTGTAGCAAGACTGGCACTGGCAGCAAGGAAGGATCAGGCTGCCTGCCTGAGGGCCCCCAATCCAAACTGTTGGGTGCGGGGACACCCTGGCCTCACCAGAGTTGGATAAACTCCTATACTGCTTCAAGGGGACCATCCTAAAGTATGGTACGTGTACCCCTGTGGAATCCAGACATATCAACTCGTCTGCCGAGGAAAGAGTTAGTAGGTCAGGTTATAAGAGGGCAGTGACGGGCCTATCATAACAGGAACTCGGGGCCAGAACAAAGGAGAGGCAGCGTGATGTCATGGTTACAAGCCAACGCTGCCTGGGCTCAGGGCCCTCTGCTGCATCACCTACAGCTGCACCAACACAGGCAAGATGCTGAAACTCTGCGCCCCTCAGCTTCCTCACTGGCAAAATGAGACAAACAGAATTATCTCATAGGTTTACTGGAAAGTTTAAATGGGCATCTATATGCAAAGCATTTAAAACACCTGGCACATACAAAATGTTATGTAAGTTTTAGCTGTTATTAATATGTATCACAAAGAATAGGTAAATAAAAGGTAAGGCAGATTTGGAAACCTGGAAATAACGTACTTTAGTTGCTTTGATTTGTTTTTCTAATTGATCAGATGAGAAAGTAAAAAGTGATGCCCCAAAGTAGGATTAGTTGAACTATATGAAATTGCTGGCATTCAGGCAATCTTTTTTTTTTTTTTTTGGCCTATGCAACAGCAATTTCAATGTGGACTGAGCTATTATGAAGAGGAGAACAAAAAAGTTTGTTTTCCTTGTTGTTGAACTGTCCAGACCTGCCTTGAACGTAAGGCCAAGAACTGCATGTGGATTCGTGGACCCTGGGCTCATATTCCTTACCCTCAGGTGGTGCGCACACACTCACTGGCTAACATATGTGCAACTGGCCACGGCTGCGTTGGGAGATGCTTCCCTCTCACCTGAGCTTTTAGGTGGGCAGGGGAGATCGAGAATGCTCAAACGTATCAATGGTGTTACCCAGACTATCTGATGGGGCCTCAAACTATTTAAATGTATACAATCTTTAAACTGAAAGGAACGTGAGATGGCGTCCTTCGATCACAAATCCTAACCCATCACTGGGAATGCCACCACAGTGCTCCTAAAAGGTAAATACCTAGACTGTTTCAAAGTGAACAGTTATTTTTAAAATATCCATCCATAAGGGTGTAAAATAAAAACTAAGTCTTCCTCACCAGCCTTTAATAACTGATCCCATCCTAAAATAAAGTCTTAAGAGTTTCTTAGATATTTAACCAGAAAGAAGTTTTTACCTGTATTTCTGTTTATGCTTTTGAAAATTTACACAAATGGGATCTTACCATGCATGCTGCTCATTTACCTTTTTTTAACTTCAAGAGGGACTTGGACATCTTCCCACTGTGGATACACAGGGGACCATCCTGAAGGGCAGGAGGAATATCCCTGAAGAGTCAGAGAGACCAGCGTGTCTGTTGGGGAAACGGTCGCATTATGAGAGCAGTGACAGTGCTATCATAAAATTAGCTAGAAGCTTCAGACGATAGAAAAAAAGAGAATTTGGTCATAATTTATAATTTTAGAGTCAGCAAGACAAAGAAACATACAAAATACAAAAATACAGGGGACCCAATCGAACTTAATTTCAGATAAGCAACAAATAATTTTTTTTTAGTGTAAGTTTGTCCCATGCAATATCTGGGGCATAATTATACTTAAAAAGTATTCATCGTTCATCTTGAATTCAAATTTAACTGATGCCCTATATTTATCTGGTAACCCTACTCCTAGATTTCTTCTTCCAGCTAAAAATGTCCAGTTTCTGTGGCCATTTTCATGTGATTTTATTCCCAGACCCTCTAGCGTTGAAACATCCTTAAACCATAACAGGGAACTCCAGAGAGGCACAGAGCTGGTCCCTCCTGCCATTACCCCATTCAGGACTGTGTCAACCATTTCCATCCATCCCATAAAGATTGTGCCCCAATCACAGACCTATGAGTAAAAGAACAGACATTTGGATCATCCCATACCAGAGAGAGATAGGACCATTCCCAGAGTACAGGAGAATGAACATCTGTACTGTCTAAAAAATGTATCATCAGAAAACAGCTGAACCGGGAATGCTGCTTTGCAACCTCACTTTCTTGGGCCACAATTCTCTCCAATCTAAAAGGAAGCCATTAGACTAGAATTCTTTTTTTTTTTTTTTTTTTTTGCGGTACGCGGGCCTCTCACTGTTGTGGCCTCTCCCGTTGCGGAGCACAGGCTCAGGACGCGCAGGCTCAGTGGCCACGGCTCATGGGCCCAGCCGCCCCGCGGCATGTGGGATCTTCCCGGACCGGGGCACGAACCCGTGTCCCCTGCATCGGCAGGCGGACTCTCAACCACTGCACCACCAGGGAAGCCAAGACTAGAATTCTTTAATTCAAATAATCTACATGCTCTAGTAACACAAAATACAACGGCTACTTGCACTTTGTTTAATGCAAACACTAGACTTTCATTATTCAACCCACAATTGAAGTTTCTTTTATATATACATTGTTTTTTATGACTTGGTCAAATTGTTGGTTTATCTTTGAAGCTTTTAGAGTAGCCAAAGCGGGCAAGTTTCCACAAACAGATCATATTGCTGCTCAATGAATTATTCATCAACTACATCACCTGAGCTGGGGCGCAGGCAATGCAACCATTTATTTTGACATTTTAACTATCAGTTTGGATTGGCCATGTTGCTCATCAACTGAGTTCAACCGGTTGTTAAAGAGAGTAAACAAAAACAGTTCACAGGATGTAGATCTGGCTCCAGTGTTAACCCATGAAAAGCAGTGATTGAGAGAGAGAAAAAAGAATTGGAAAAAGGATAGATGCACGTATACGTATAACTGAATCACTCTGCTGTACACCTGAAACTATCACCACGCTGTTAATCAACTACACTCCAATACACAATAAAAAGTTAAAAAAAAAAGACGGAAGAACATGGAGTGAAAGGGAAGCAGAAACGGTACAGGAAAATGGGAAGAAATGGCTGAGAGAGGCAGGGCAGGGGAGAGGACTAGTCACTTCCCTGATTCCTCCTTCTCTTTCTCTAACCCAGGTCGTTTCAGTTAGGCAATTATTTGAATAGCCCTGATAAAACAGAATCATAGTACGTTTATCACTCTGCAACTTCCTTTTTCATGCCACAGTATCTCCTGAAGGTTTTTTCCTGTTAGCTTTTCCAGAGCCACTTCCCTGTCTTCACTATTGCATCCAGTATCATTGTAAAAATATACCACAATTTATTTAGACCCCTATTAAGTTACTTACCTTTATGGCTATTATAAAGAGTGCTGCCGTAAATATCCTTGTCATTCTTTCTCATGCGTATCCAAGAGGCTTTCTTAAGTGTACCTTCTGAAAACTAGAATTTCCAGGTCAAAGAAAATGAACAACTTTAATTTAAATAGGTACTGCCGATTTGGAAAAGGTCTGGAGGGTAATAATTTGTCTTCTGGGAGGGGATTGGTGTGACAGCCAAACGGAATTTTAGCCTCATCTGTGATGCTTTATTTTTTAAACAAAGTGAATGAATTCACTTATCAATTATGTAATGAAACAACAAATTTTAAAAAGATTTTTAGATACAGAACACATCAATGTCTTAAATAACCTTGAGAATCAAAGAGATTCAATCAACCTACTTATCCTATCAGGGCCCCGTTTAGGGGGAGAAATAGGCATCCTACTGAAAGTAGGCCAAGCTTGCCACACACACACACACACACACACACACACACACACACACACGCACGCACAGGTCAAAGAGGCACCCTTGAACAGGCCAAACACTTGGCTGTTGCATCTGAATCTGGTATAAGTTGCGCTCTACGGGGCCGAGGTCTCTGAAGGAGCCACAAATGAGTATTTCCCCACCCATGGTCTGACTAATTTAAACACAGAATTAATGGAGAGGCCAAAATATCTTTATCAAGCTGATTTTTGTAGGTTTGAGGATGCAGATTCTATCCATGGGTAGGGGGTCCTATAGATACTGAACCTCAGAACTGGGCAGAGCTACCCACCTGTTGGGGATCCAGAGCCTGGAGCAGGCCTGCCCCATGTTGCTGTGCCAGTCAGTGAGGGTCCCAACAGTGTTCAGAGGGCACATTGAAATTAGGAATAATCCATGAAGAATCCGTCAGAAGTGTAGGCTGGGAAAGTACTCTGAGGCGAAGAACAGCACTGTCTGAAGTCGATGCCCCAGGAAAAAGGCTCTGAGAGAGATTAGCATGCAGGAGGTTTACTGGGCGTCCACTTAAGAGCTACCCCTGTAGCAAAGAAGTGGAATTGGGCCCAGGGAGGTACTGAACTGCGAAGAAGCGGCGTCCAAAGCCTCATCTAACCCAGAGCCCGGGAGGAACCTGCCCAGATGTCCTGCCTGATGCAAGGAAGTCTGGCATTTACACTGACCACACGTTGGGTGCGGGCTGCCCCTGGGAGTGGAGTGTGACCCGTGGCGCTCTTTGGTGGAAGCCAACTCCTGGAGAGGCTTCATCTGAGAGGCGCAAGTCACCCAGTCACTGACATTCTCAGAAGCTGGGAGAACGGTCTCCTCGTCCTAAAGGGGGGTCTGGGCAGAGCCCCACCTTCTTCACTTGTAAAATCTGAGAACACCTTCTCCAGGATTCTGGCTGGCCTGTTTTCCTGGTTAAACTTACAAGGTTAGTGACATGAATTACAGCCCCTGTTGCTGCTTTCAAGGTAACTGAGACACATCATCTCTCCACTCTGCTACTCGTTTTAGATTCCTCTCCCCCTTGGCCAGCACCTCTGTCGGTCTAAGTGGCTTACCTGGTGGGGTCACCCTGACCTTCACCAGTAAGATGATCTCAGCTCCTGGTCACTATGCCCTTCTCAGGCTATGGCTACTCCTTTGTCCACTTATTGTTAAAAGTGGCTAAGGGGATTCCAAGAGACACCCAGGCTGTAACAGCAGCCCTGCATCTTCTAATCATTGGGGTCAATTACTCCTACTAGGATGGAGACTAGTGCCCGGGTTTGGTAGACTTTGGCACAAGGGTCAGTCAGCAGATAGAGCTTAAAACTTAATGAGGCCCCTACTGAGTTTCCTGACAGAAATGTCCTCCCTCTGGAAACTGAACCTCAAAAGTCTAGAAATACAGTAACAGGAGGGACAAATTCCCTAAATGGGTCACCGAGGGTCATATAAGCAGAGCCGCACCTACTTCTACTCCTAGGTTCCCAGATTCATGCTTGCTACCTACTGGGAACACAGCCCCATATAATGGCTGTTGATGTAGGGTATATACTGTGTCCTAGAGGATGGTGCCAGTCCTCAGAGCTTATCATCTCTAAGCTGGATCTTTGGTGGCTGTTAAGAAGCTGTTTCATCACAGCCAACCATTTCTGGATGATGCAGTATGTAATAAGGCCAGCGGACTCCATGGTCACGTGCTCACCGCCACACATCCTGGTCTATAACTGGGCTCCTCAGTTCAACGAGATCCCGAGGCAGGGAATCAAGCACTCGGTAAGTCCTCTGACTGTCTTGCTGGCAGACGCTTTCAGGCAATCTTGTATCTGGTGTGCATGCTGATTCAGTCAAGACGAATGGCTGCTCATTCCAAGATGGGAGGGGGCTGATGTAATCACTTGCCTCCAAGTGGCTGGTTGGTCCCCATAGCGGTGCCAAATCAGCAGCTCAGTACTGCTCTCTGCTCCTAGAAAGCTGGGCTTTCAGCAGTGGCAAACCAGCCCTGGTAAGAGGGAGCCCGTGCTGTTGGGTCCATGCATAGCTTCCATCCCGGACGCCGTGTCATGAAGCCCATTTTGCCAGTTACCGGAGTATCCAAGGACTGACTTCAACTGGCTAAGTCATTTCATCAAGTTGGTTGTTTAGTGCCCTTCCATGGTAAATAAATGCTCTCTGTTGAGCACTAATATTTGATACAAAGTTTGTCACACATCATGCTCGAGCCCATAGATGCTTCCACATGCCTCTTCCCCAGACCTCCTGGTCCCTAATCCTCCAATATTTCTCTTTCCAGGCCTTGATCAATCAGATAAACCATTGATTACTGACCACAAACCCATATATATATTTTTGTTTGTTTGTTTGTTTGTTTGTTTGTTTTTGCTCCTCCTGGAGCCCAGAGCAGGGTGGAGAAGGGTAGAGAGTGGATTTACAGGCAAACAGAAGGTATTCAGGGCACCCCCAAACCATGCCCACCACAGGGGCAGAGACCTGGGGAAACAGCAGAACTTGCTTTCAGTAGGTAACTCATTCCCAATTATTCTTCCCAAGTTAACCAATCAGTAAATCATCTCCACCTCCCCAGAGTAGACTGAGTAAAGAGGCAGACAGAGGTCGTAAATGTGCTTAGGGAAAATCCCTCCCAATGGAAACCCAGAGTGGGACTGAACATTTCTGCTTTGATAAGCAGGATGAGCTGGATTCTCAGGTCCAGAAGAACTAAGTGCAGCCTGAAAGGGGGAGGTCCCATTAACAACTAGAATGTTCCACCTCCACTGTTATCCAACAAAACTTTCTGTTAAGTTGAAAATGAATGTTCTAGAAGCCTGTGTTGTCCAAAAAGACGGCCACTAGCCACATGTGGTTACTGAGCACTGACTTGTGGCTCGTGTGACACAGAAACTAAATTATTCTATTTTGTTTTACTATAATTAATCTAAATTTAAATGGCCACACATGACTTGTAGCCATGAGACAGCACAGAGACTACGGAATACAGAGGCCTTGACCCTAGCGATAAAGACCTTTAGTGGCTCAGTCACACAAGGTCCTATGGAACCAATGAAGCCACTGGATGCTTTACCTAAATCCCTTGAACTTGACAGAGCAGTGCTCTTGGCCTGGGATATGGAATCAACTTTGAAGTCTTATAAGCCCCGGTCATACTAACCAGCTGCGTGATTTCAAGCAAGCTGCTTTATTCTTTTTTTTTTTTTTTTTTTTTTTTTGGGTAGGCAGGCCTCTCACTGTTGTGGCCTCTCCCGTTGAGGAGCACAGGCTCCGGACGTGCAGGCTCAGCGGTCATGGCTCACGGGCCCAGCCGCTCCGCGGCATGTGGGATCCTCCAGGACCGGGGCATGAACCCGTGTCCCCTGCATCGGCAGGCGGACTCTCAACCACTGCGCCACCAGGGAAGCCCTGCTTTATTCTTTGAGACTCAATCTCCTCCCTTATGAAATGAGAATAATACTTACTTTTTATAAGGCTGTTGTGAGTATGAAATGAGAGGACATCTGGAAGGTATCTGGTTCACAGGGGTCGGTCGTTTCATTCTTCTGATACCAGCCTCAACTCTCTCCTACGCCTCCTGCTTTTCTTTAGTGAATCCCCAGCACGTCAGCCCCATTCCTCAGTCTGAGCTTGCTGTCCCACTGTGGAAGGGTGAAATAAACAAGGCTCGCTCTGCTTTGGAGACTCACATTGATTGCCCTCAGAGAACTGGGGCATGGATTACTTAAGAGTATAAAATGGAGGGCAATTTAGTTACTTTTAGGGGAGAGGGAATTCACTCTATTATCTCATAACACGGCATTTCCTTCCAACACCATGCCAGCTACACTAACAAAATTACCTAATAGAAATCAGCAGCCTCACTGCATCAGTGGAAGTGAGATTCTCACCTATTTTTGCTGCCAGCTCTTAGGAGTAAAATTCACAGATGAGAGGCTGCAATTCTGAGTCCAGGGCCCTTGTCTGGGAAATTACATAATTCCCGCGGGGCAAACAGCCAGAAACCGAATTTGGCAACTCACCAGGGCTTGCTGGAATCTGATCCCACCTCTGTTTGTTTTTGGTTGTTTGGTGCATTGCTTTTGTTTTGGTTTGGGATGTTCTGAGTGATGTCTTGAGCCTGTGTATTCTCAGGCCTGCCTTTTCGCCAGCTGTTGGGGGAGGAGAGAGAGCTCCCTTTGTTTGTGGAGTTCAGTGATGATCTTGTTATTTCTGTGGCAGGAGGTGCCTGGAAGTTCAGGGGTTCAAATTTTAATCTTGCTCTCCTCTAGGTCTTGCTGATGAATTTATGTTTTAATTTTTCATCCGTGTCTCAGCACCAGAAATCATATAAATAAGTGAATACATAAATAAAATCCATGAAGCTGGTCTGGGGATTTGAAGTTGAGAAGTCTTGCTGAGTTTCAGGGACGAGTTTGAGCATCAGAGCCTCCCTCTCCTGTTATTAATACCTATGCAAAACCCTGTAATGAAGGAACAAAGCAGGTCAGTCCCAGCTGTACCAAAACAGAAGAGTGAAGGAATTATCAGAGAAATTAAAAAGTCTGCCGTGGCCATCGAAAAGCACACTTGTATAGATTTTCTTCCAGTAATAATCCTGCAAGTCAAACTCATGGCAGTGGATTGACTTTTCACCCTTGTCAAAGCAGCAGCAATGTCAGCATTCCTAACAAGGTTTTATGGAAAAGGGCGGTGAGTGTTCGTGTAATTAAGAACGTGGAAACGTATAGAAACTTCCACCCCAGTCTGATGTTATTCTTATATCATTTTCTGCTCTTTCTCAGGGTTTTGTCTTCCTGTGTAAAATAATAAAATAACTTTAGTTTCCTCTGAACTCCAAAAAGTCACTCTGTACTCTCTCAGGAAAAAAAAATCTATGTTTGGATAGAATAAGCCAACATTTCTTCAGATTACCCACATTTAAATCGTCCTACCAGTTTGCAAACATTTGGAAAGATGAAGAAAAAGGGTTTGGTAATATGCCATCTTAAAATGAGCTACAGTTAAATCTCCGGAGATAGAGAAAAAGTGGGATTAATTACAGTCCTAATGTCTAAAAGACAAATGGAATGAATGAAGGCCTAGAGCAAGCAAAAGGAAAGAAGAAATGACAACTTAACTAGATTATGGGTTTTCCTCTTCAGAGGTTTTCCTCCAAGAAAAGTCCCACGTTAGAAAACATTTTTCTCACAGTGCTCTTAGCAAACCAACGCAGAGGATCCGAGTCAGTCTTCTGGGCCAAGAGGTAGCAAGCCCTGTCTTCTCTGGTTCTGAAAGTGCAGGTGAAGCTGGGAGCCTTGTGCCTGACACACTGCACCTGACAATACTTGTAAATTCCCTTCTCACTCATCTCCTTTCCCACCTCCGTTCAGAGGGCCACCTGGGGAGGAAACCAGCCTCTAAACAGATACCCAGAAAAAGTGAACAAAAGTGCTTCAACAAAAGCATCTTCTCTGCTAAGGGCATGAGAACCAGTGCCCTGCTGCATATCTGCCTAACAGGCAGGGTGGTCTAAGTTTCATCCCCCTAAAGAAAAGAAGATGCCTGCACCGCACCTTTCCCCCACCTCCCCAGTCCCACCCAGGTCCCTGCTGGCCCTATGCAATCAGGCAGCTTATGCAACACATAACCCTAGTGTCATTATTCATAACACCTCTGCAAGATCCTTTTTCCTCCAATGTCACTTCAGAGGGGAAAAAAATGCTCAAAGTGGCGAGAACTAGGGCAGGTGGCTAGGAGCAGTGCCTGCTGAGCAGAATAGCCCGTCTCACCTGTGTTTTTGTCCTTCGGGACCAACAAACGTACACACATACAGCCTCTCCCCTGCGTCAAGGATCAGAGGTGACGGGCTTGTCCTCTGAGAGCATGGCTCTGCCCCGCATCCCACAGGCACAGCTGCCTATCTCTAGAGGCCTGGGCAGTGCTCTACACAGGGCCCTAGAGATGTGGTATGATGGAACAATCCCGGGCCAAGTCAGATGTGGATCCGAATCCCAGTTCCTCCCAGATGTGCAACCTTGAGCAAATTACTTAACCTCTTTGAGCCTTCATTTCCTCATGAGCGGATAATAATACCTAGTTCACAGAGCTGATATGATGTGCATGAGGGAGTGAAAAAAAATACCAGGCCTTGGTCAGAATGGGCATATCCACCCTATTCCCAGCAGTCCAGCTCAGGAGGGTGAAGACAAGTGTTCCTACCTCCACCCCTCAAGTGCTGAGGAGACGTGAGGCCCTGGGTTTATGTTTATACACTTTCTACCTCGGTGTATAATACAGGACATGAAGACACTGAATTCATCTCTAGCTTCCCCTTATGACAGCTAACTCATCCATGGTAGGTGGTAAAGGGAGAATGGTCAAAGAAAGAGAATAAAAGAAGAAAACATGCAAGATGTCTTTTAGGATAGGTGTCTCTCCTTTACCTTGAGTTGGAAACTGGAAGATACCTGGATGGTAGTTAGAGACTGGGTGGTCCTGGAGAACCGCCAGTGACCCACCCATTCAGTGCGTGGTAGATATTCTAAGCAAGCAGAAGTTTTTACATTTTTGAAAAGGGCGTTGGCTTTCAATTCAAATTCAGTTTAGTTCAACAACATTCTCTCCCTTCTTTTGTATTGGCCTTGGGGGGAGTCGAAGGTTGCCTTTGGTGCCTTTAGTTGGAGATTCACAGAAGCGGGGGCTTTTGTTTCCCTAACTCCAGGCATTCTAGGTGCTTGTGCTTGGGCATGGATGAGCCAAGACAGCTGCACTGGACTCACCTAACCTTAAGATACAAGGCTCTGCACATTCCCTAATGACCCTTGACTCTAGCTAACCAGCATCACATAAAATGAAGCCAAACAGTTTTTTGCTGGCAGGTTGAAAAAACAGAGTGGTATTAGTTCTAAAATATGCTTCCTTCACTATTAGAGTTCTTTCCTTTGCTTTTATCTCTGGTGAAATGGCTGTGCTGTCACTGTAAAGCTGTAGGAGAGTGGGAAACACAAAACAAATTTCTGGTAAAACGACTACTGTGCAGGCTTCCCCCACCCATCCCCCCCAGAGCTGTGATAGAAAAACTGAAATACCTTTTACAATTTCCTCAAATTCTAACTCTGAGAAGGTTCACTTGATCCATTCAAAACTGGACCCCAACCTGCACACCCCACCTTCCAACTCTGTACCGGACTATGTCAGCTGACAGCGTTCCAATCATCATACTGGAATGGCGTGACTTTGTAGGGAGCCCGGTGGCATGATTTTACTCTGCACTGTCTGCCCTTTCTTCAATGTGGATTGAATGAAAGAACAGTTGACAGAAAAGAGTCCCCCTCCTTTGTGTTACCTCCAAGGTCCTCTCTACTTCCCATCAAGGGTTGCAGAGAGGCTACAGCACATGATTGAAGAAACCAGATCGGGCACCAGAGTCCCTGGCAGTTTTCCCATCTGGAGATGTAGAAGGAACACACATCTTTACCATTCTGCATTTTTGCGCGGGAGTTCTCTGCATCCTCCCTGAGCAGATCGGGCCATTGTACGAGTGAACACTGATGAGAATACCAAAGCCCGAAGCTGCGCTTTTTGCTGAAAGAGAATCCAACTCACTGACTTCGCAGGGTTGGGAGGCCCAAGTCTCAGGGACCAGATGAGCTTGTTTGATTTACCGGCAGCACGAATCTGATCCTTTAAACTGTTTCCTAGCAGAATGTAACCAGTTCTTTTGAAAGTCGGTCTGACTGTCATTTGCTACTAATTGTAGTTTTTTAAACAGCTGATAGGAAAGCATAAATCAAGTGGCTGCTCTTAGGACGTCCCCGGATTAAGGTGAGCTTGCGTATTCTCACTACCTGAGCTTCTGGAAAGTGGACCATTTCCATGTCTATCATATATATATCACCCTAGTCATCAAATTAAGGCAAGGCCCCAGATGATGGGAAAGCTAAGAATTATCTGGATAGTGTTTACATTTCATCAAAGAACAACGTCCCAGTGACTAATTGTGCAGTTTGCTTCTATTACACACGCCTTTTGCTGGCTGTCCATCTTCTAAGTTTTTACTGCTCCTTGGACCACTTACTCCTTAGGGCAATATTCACAAAGTGTGGTCTGTGGAGCACCTTGGGTTCTTGCAAAAATGCAGCTCCCTAAGTCTTATTCTATGGAATCAGAACTTGGGTGTGGGGTAGGGGACAGGTCTCAGAAATCCGCATTTAAAATAAGATCCCGGAAGGGTGCTGATGCACACTCACGTTTGAAAACCACTCCCTTGTAAAGAGATTAGGCTGGTTCATCAAGGGGAGTTTTCAAGTCAAAAAATTGAGTGCCGATTGTAATGAAATCAAAACCAAGAGGAGAGTGTGGCGTGGAGGCGCTAGGACGAGCCCCTGTAGCTCCCTCCAGCCTCCACTACTGCTCCAACTATTGTCACCGCCACCCTGAGCACAAAAGTCCCAGCCTGACCAGGCTGAGTCAAGATCACAAACCAGCTGTCAGGGTTCTCCATCACTTACTTGGCTATGATCTCCTCCTCTCTCTCAAGCACACTCCACTCCAGTCAGGTTAGCGGCCTCTCCTGTCCTCACATAAGCCATGTTCATGCCAGTCCCCATGTCTTTGCTCACTGGGTCTCCCCTTCCCATATAGAAAGTCTCACTCTGCCCCCTGATAATCCCAATCCTACACATCTTTCCTACTTAAGTCCTAACTCCATACGAACTTTTTCTGTCCATTTCAGAATACCTTCATCTCTCCATTCTCTGAAACTTTACTTCCCTTAGAATCAGTCTCAGTTTTTTGGTTTTTTTATCTTTTTGATTAGCCTTTAATTGTGATATTTGTAAAAGACTCATCTTGCCAGCTAGATTTTGAAATTCTCTAGGCAAGGAGACTATTATTTTTTACAATATTTCCCTCGATTTTTAACACTGAGCACAAAGCATATGGTTCAAATCTAATAAATTCTTGTTAAAGTACTGATTGATGGAACACCTCCCTGGCTGCCTAGAGGATTATGTGGTCATTTCAGCCCCTCTGCGCCCCCGAATCACGTCTGGCCCCAGTCAGCACTAACTGAGTCAGTGGTGTTACAAAGGACATTGAGAATTGGCACAAGAAATATGTACAAAGAGGAGAGCACTCAACTAGTCATTATTTATTAGGCACCAACTGTAGGCCAGGCACTGGACTGGGTACTGAAAACACAGTGATTAGTAAAACATTCTCCTTGTGGAGTTCTGGCCCTCTGGGTGGAGATAATTATTCGAGTGATGATAAAAATCAATATCAGGACTTCGGTAGTGCAGTGGTGCAGTGGTTAAGAATCCACCTGCCAATGCAGGGGACACAGGCTCAAGCCCTGGTCCAGGAAGATCCCACATGCAGCGGAGCAACTAAGCCCGTGTGCCACAATTACTGAGCCTGTGCTCTAGAGCCCGTGAGCCACAACTACTGAGCCCACGTGCCACAATTACTGAAGCGCGTGCACCTAGAGCCTGTGCTCCTCAACAAGAGAAGCCACAGCAATGAGAAGCCCGTGCACCACAACGAAGAGTAGCCCCTGCTCGCCACAACTAGAGAAAGCCCACATGCAGCAACGAAGACCCAACGCAGCCAAAAATAAATTAATTAATTTTAAAAAATCAATATGAGATTACAACATGATACGTATTAGAAGACAATGATATATGTGAGCTCTGAAAGCAAGATACAGGAGGACCTGGCCTTCCCTGTGTGATTAGAAGGAAGGGAACCATCCTGGAAACAGAACTCTGAGCCTCTAGGTTAAGACTGTGCAAATCCCTCCCCCATATCCATCTCCCTGATAAATTCAAGTTGCATAACCTTCCCTTTGGGGGCTTCCAAGCAATTAAAGAGCGGCTTGAGTCCACATGGCCAAATTGTGACTGCCAGGTGATTAATCTGCCAATATTGGCCAAATCCCTAGAATTCTCCTTGGACTTTCTGATAATAAAATGGGTATAATAGAGCCCTACTAAATGCACACTGTGAAGATTAAGGAATGAATGTAATGCATTTGAACTCCTGGAAACGTAAAGCAATCATGGCCCCAAACTAGCAGAGATTTATGCCCAAATTTCTTCACTAACCAATCCCAGAAAAAGTGTGAAGGAATAAGGCACAAGGACTCTGTGTGTGTGTATGTGTGTGTGCTCATATGTGAGCACACGCATGTGTATACATTCAATGAACAAAACTCAGTTGCACAGTTCAGCTGCTCTCTTGTGACTTTCTGTGGGTTGCAACAAAAGGACATTTTAGGGGGTTCCAAAAGAATCCTCTTAGGGAAATTTGGCCTCCTATCAAACGACACCGGGTATTGTTTAATCCTGAATAGCTTTGTCAGCAATAGACAAATTTAACAAGATAGTTACCCTGAAAACTCAGTGTGTAGAAGAAGCAGTAACATATGGAGACAGAGATGTGTTTTTATTATCTTTCTTTCCTGTAGAGCTTGCATAACATGTGCTACATGTCCCTCTTGAGAGCATGTGGGAAGGTAAGGAAGGGTTGGGGGGAGCCCCAGGGAGTCTGGCCGGCCACTTAATATAGCCCTATTCAGTCAGATGGTTGTATTATGCAAACTCACAAACTGAAGACATTCTTTTCAACCTTTAAAACATGACATTCAAAACAGCACTGTAAAAAGACCCAGAAGATTTAAATAGTTTATGCCTCTGATATAATTTAACAAAAAACAAAACATTTTCAGTGACTAAATCTAGGATCACCTTTGATTAAATCTGACTCACTTCTCACAGCCATTTTAAGATTAATCAAACCATAAAAGTAAAAGATACCTGTTTTTACAAATATATGCTTTCCTGGTCCATCTGGATGTCTTTCTTTCCGTACTCAAATATTACACATCTACAAGACAATTTAATAAGAAAAAGATGTACTGACATTTTGCTTTCTACGTGTCAAGCAACTTCTAAATCTTTGGGTATCTTGACTCATTTATTATGTGCAATAACCCTAGGAGGAAGGTATGAGCTTTACTTCCCTTCACAGATGAGGAAACTGAGGCACAGAGGGGTCAAGTAATTTACCCTACGTCACAGAGCTGATAAGTAATAAAGTCATAATTTGAATACAGGCATGTGGATGCCAGTGTTCACATTCTCACCTTCTCTGCCATATTTTCTCTCTAAGGCTTAGGAACAGAGATGGCTAGTTAATAACTGTAATTGTCTTTGGAGCAGGTTGGAAAAATATAGTGTTCCCCTAGACCTTCCACAGGTTAATTTTTAAAACTCTTGTTTAGCTAGGTGGTTAATGATAAGGTAGTCACAAATTAACTTAACAGCAAATTAAATGTCATAAATAAATCACAAATGGCTCATTCGTACAACCTAAGTCAGAATTTGCAATGAAAGCAAGGAGGAGAAAATGTTTGAGAAAACTATCTTCAGAGGAAAAAGCAATAAGTTAAAATTGACTCCCTAAGGTAAAAAGGATCCTACTCTTTGCAATTTACCCAAGTGCTCAGAGGTGACTTACAATTCCCAGCCTACACTCAGATCTGAGTTTAAAAGTGCTTCTTTTAGCAGCTCTTGCAGGATAAATTATGACTTCAAAGCAGAAATGTCTCCATTCACAAAATGCGTCGCTGACAAGAGCTCTAGGGTGCAAAGAAACTATAACCAGCAAAGAAATATGGCAACAAGAAAAATGAATTTTTACCCTGGATTCTGCTCCCTCTTATCTCTTTCACACTAGATTATAGTGAGCCCCACTCTCCCTCTCATCACAGTGGGAGGAGCACAGGAAAGGGGGTCGACTCAATTAAAGCCCATAAGTCTGGTCCACACAGAACAATGCTGGGAAAAGAAGAGGCACCACGTACATCTTACAAGGCTTTCACAGTGAGAGCTGCTGGGCTGAGGCCCATTCGTGGTGGCTGACCAAGACTTGAGGACCAAGCTTGGGGCTGGGAGTCTGGGCCCAGTACAACATATAAACGCCCTAAAGAGGCTTCCCGTGAAGTGTCTCTGAGATGAGAGATTCCAGGTCAGCTGAGGATCCGCACAGGCCTGCAGCCATACTTTTTTTTATTTTTTATTTTTGCGGTACGCGGGCCTCTCACTGTTGTGGCCTCTCCCGTTGCGGAGCACAGGCTCCGGACACGCAGCCTCAGCGGCCATGGCTCACGGGCCCAGCCGCTCTGCGGCATGTGGGATCTTCCTGGCCCAGGGCACAAACCCGTGTCCCCTGCGTCGGCAGGCGGACTCCCAACTACTGCGCCACCAGGGAAGCCCTGCAGCCATTCTTGCTGTATAATGCTGGCCACCTCTACACCAAAGCAGGCAGGAAAAGCCAGTGTTGAAATTTTTAAACTGCACACACCGAAGTAGCTTCGGAAATGCCAGAGTCTTACGTGTGGGTCTCTGGGCTTTATCTGTTTCCAGCCTGGTGCTGCAGCTCTTTCTGAGAATTAGAGCATAGCTGGGACTCAGACCACTTGACTGAGGCCCTGACATCCAACCTGGGTCTTACCATCTTCCTCCTTCATCCTCCTGGGAGCATGAACTTTCTCCTACCCCAAACTCCAAGAAAGAGAACTTGTTGAAACAGAGCTCCAATCCATGACCTCTTGGTTCAGAGAGAATCTGAGAGTGTTCCCAAGAAACTATGTCCTGCCTATTGGTGTCACTCCAAAAATCATAACTACCTTCAGGTCAGGCTTTGTGCCAAGCACTTAAGTTAATCCTCACCTCTAACCTGGGAAGGAGATATTTTTGTCCCCATTTTGTAGATGAGGAAACAAGGCACAAAGGGGTCATGGCTTACCCAGGCCTGCCCTAAAAGGTGGAAGGGCAGGGGATCAAATCTTGAGAGTTTGCTCTTAAGTGGTACATTTCTTCCAAGACATGCTGGATACATTCCCCCACCCTGCAGTGCTTACCCCCTCCCCTACCCCACTTCTCTCCCGCCAAGGTGCCTGTCTCAAAGAGAAGGTAACTGGGTGATGCAGTGCAAAGAAAATGCGGTCTGATCCATGAGTTAGTTCTGCAAGGCAGCTGGTGTGACAGAAAAACCTCCACTTAGAACTAAGAAGACATTTCTCCAAAGAAGACATACAGTTGGCCAAAAAGCACATGAAAAGATGCTCAACATCACTAATCATCAGAGTAATGCAAATCAAAACTACAATGAGGTATCACCTCACGCCTCAGAGTGGCCATCACCAAAAAGTCTACAAACAATAAATGCTAGAAAGGGTGTGGAGAAAAGGGAACCCTCCTACACTGTCGGTGGGAATGTAAATTGGTGCAGCCACTATGGAGAACAGCATGGAGGTTCCTTAAAAAACTAAATATAGAGCTATAATATGAATTAGCAATCCTACACCTGGGCATATATCCAGAGAAAACCATAATTTGAAAAGATACATGCACCCCAATGTTCACTGCAGCGCTATTCACAATAGCCAAGACATGGAAACAACCTAAATGTCCATCAACAGATGAATGGATAAAGAAGATGTGGCAATATATACAATGGAATATTACTCAGCCATGAAAAATGAACGAAATAATGCCATTTGCAGCAACAGGGATGGACCTAGAGATTGTCGTACTGAGTGAACCAAGCCAGACAGAGAAAGACAAATATCAATATGATATCACTCATATGTGGAATCTAATCTTAAAAAATGATACACATGAACTTATTTATAAAACAGAAACTGACTCACAGATTTCAAAAACAAACTTATGGTTACCAAAGGGGAAACATGGTTGGGGGGGTGATAAACCAGGAGCTTGGGATTAACATACACTGCTATATATAAAATAGGTAACCGACAAGGACCTACTGTACAGCACAAGGAACTCTACTCAGTATTCTATAATAACCTATATGAGGAAAGAAACTGAAAAAGAATATATGTATATGTATAACTGAATCACTTTGCTGTACACCTGAAACTAACACAGCATTGTAAATCAACCATACTCCAATAAAATGTTTTTTAAAAAAGGAAAAAAATAAAATGAGACCTGGAAAAAAAAAAAGAAAAGGGAGGGAAGAGTTTCTTACCATGATTTAAGATTTCCCTCCCACCATCCTACCTCCCCCAACTTTCACGGTAAAACAAGAAACAAGACAGAGTCAACACTGCAACCCTTCCTGCTGTCTTGATTTCAGCCAGGAAAACATCGAAAACAGATCCAGCTCCCTGGGAACAGAATATTGACAAGAAGGGATGGCAACAGTTAGCTGGGAGCCCAGTGGGAGGAAAATTGGATGCATCAAGAGAAACAGAAATGAAAACAAAAGTGAGTTCTTTTATCACTACTAATATACACAGTGTCAAGATACAGATGGAGGAAAACATATGGGGAAAAATAAATAAGAAAAGCAAAGAAAGGGGAAAATTTTTTGCAACTGTGTCTCCTTCTCCAGTGGAAAGAGAACCCATTGGCAGTTGGAGCTGACGGTCTGGTCTTGTCTATGCTACTAATTGGCTGTGTGACACTGGCCAATACAGTGCCAATTTCTGGCCCTCAGTTCCCAATTTTGGTCCAGCCACAATCCAAACAAACACATCCAATCAGTTAATCAATCCACTGGCACTTACCCATCGTAAATTGTTCCTACATTTTTATGTCCATAACATACAAAGAAGCAAAAGGGAAAGAAGAAAACCGTTAGACTAAGTCACCTGCTTTCTTGTAGGAAGACTGTTTCATTTCAATACTCATGAAATAATTTAAAAGTCATCTTAACATATTCACACACACACAAATACTTTCCATGTGCTTTTTGAAAAATTTTGTTTGTACTGACATTCAAAAAATAAACTAGTAGGTGATATACTGTAAAATTAATATTACTGTTTCAATTCTGCCATCATTAACTATAGTCAGGCAGGATACAAACAGAGCTGACTAAGCATGTGGGTTTGTAAAAAAACAATGCAAATTTCACTTCCAGGAAGAACACAAATCATTTCCTGAAGATAAAACAATGACTCAGGGACTTATCTTACCCTTTTCTCTCTTTCTAGAAATTAGTAAATAATCTAGGCACAATCATCAAGTCTGAGGATATGTCTTCAGAATACGCTCTTTCTTAGCTAATGAGACTATCATCCACATTTTTAAATGTTAAATACACATAGTATAAAGGGGACAAGCATCACTATGGGGTCTTGTATCAAAATGAGTCTTTCCAGGGCTTCCCTGGTGGCGCAGTGGTTGAGAGTCTGCCTGCCTATGCAGGGGACACGGGTTCGTGCCCCGGTCCGGGAAGATCCCGCATGCCGCGGAGCGGCTGGACCCGTGAGCCATGGCCGCTGAGCCTGCGCGTCTGGAGCCTGTGCTCCGCAACGGGAGAGGCCACAACAGTGAGAGGCCCGCGTATCGGAAAAAAAAAAAAAAAAGAGTCTTTCCACAGTTAATGGGAACTCTGAAAATTCTCTGAACTCTGTGATTAATTTTTGATGGAAGCAGAAAACTTGAAAATGGGAGATAATGTCCATACTCTCCACCCTCCCCTACAAGATGTGATGTGGAGAAACACAAGGAATCGCTAATAACTTCTGCAGTGACATGCTCTTTATTTAATGCACTCAGCTACTTCATTAGCATGCCAATAACAATCCTTAAAAAACTGGGTGCAAAGTCAGCAGGGGGTCTTACTTAGTCTTGATGTTATTTTCCCCACCACAAACACACTCGTAGGCGCGTCCTCATTAGTATGTATGAAAAGAGTGGAACAAGCATCAGGAGATTTATACTATACCATATCCAACCTCATTAATAGGAAAGCGAGCTGATTTCTAGAGGAGGAAGTACATGTTCACAGGTTCCTACATACCTCTGTTTGATTAATAATATAAATCCATCATAAGGAGACTCTAAAAGTGCCCTCTGCATTTTCTCTACCTATTGAACTATTAACTGAACTTTTCAGTAACTTACAGATGTTCAGCTGCCATGATCCTCAGGTAGAGTTTGCGATTTAATTATACCCTTAGCATCCCTACCCCACACCCAACTCAGTCATTCAGGGAATAGTAAATGAGTGTCAACCCTGGCCCGGCAGTGTGCTGGGTACACGGGACACAGAAATGAACAGGGAGAGCCTGATTTTTAAGTAACTTTCAGTTAAGTAGAGGAGAGAAGGATATAAATAAATGTGATACAGGGAGGGACTGTCTGAAGGGGGATGTATGTATAATATTGCTAAAAGAGCCTCAGGCAACTGTGACAGGAAGAGCAGCCACAGAGGAAGGCAGGTGCGGAAGTTTCACAAAGGAGCTGATATCTGAATAAAAATTTAAAGGACAAGTGTCCATCTCCCTCTCGGTCCTTAGTGCCACGAAGGCAGGATTAAGGCTGGTCCACCCGTGTGTCTCCAGCACCTAGGACAGAGTACGTGCACAGTAAGATGTTCTGAATGAGTTACCTGAGTAAATCTGCCAGGCATAGAAGGACGTGACAGCCATCTCAGGGCAGGTACCCAGGCAAGGGTCAAATGGTCCTGGTTCGTTTTGAGAATCACAAATACCTTGTTACAATAGAGAATGAGTGAGAAAGTGATGAAAAGTGGGGCTGGAAAGGGATTACAAAAATCCTAGTTTATAAAATTGTGTAAAATAAATGGCCATCTTCCAAGAATTTTTTACTCCACTAAAACCTAGAAGCATGTCAGAGCACATGTCAACTCATACATAAACAAAGCATAATATGAACAGTGCCTTGACCATCCTGTATTGTTTCGTGACCTGTTTACACAGCCAAAAGAAAATAGAGCCAGGAGTCTCAACAATAAAAATATATCTTTTTCAGTTTGGAATAATGAAAAAGTTCTGGAGGTGGACAGTGTTGCTGGTTGCACAACGATGCCAATGTACTTAATGTCACTGAATTGTACACTTAATAAGATTAAAAGGGTCAATTTTATGTTATGTATATTTTACCACAAGAAAAAATATTTTTCGAATACCTACCATGCACAAGACACACAGATTTTACCTACAGAATTTTGGTAATGATTGACACCAAGCTCACTAGGCTTAGTTCATTATTTTATTTTTTTTAGTTCATTATTTTTTATTGAGATATGTTACATGCACACAAGTCTTAAGTATACAGTTCAACACATTTTCATATGTGTACACACCAATGCCCAGATCAAGTGACCACAGCAAGGTGCAGACAACCACCAGCACTCCAGAAGGTTCTCTCCTGCCCTTCCCAGAACCTCTCCACAAAGCTGACTGCAATCCTGACTTCTAGTTGAAGAATCTTTTTCTTCTTTTGAAAACACTTGTTCATCTTCACTTTTTCTTGATTGTATTCCGTAGACTCTTTTGGCAGTTGTTGGCATTGCTGTTTAGTTTTCTATTACAGTGTAATGAATGACCACAAACTTAGCGACTTAAAACAACGCAAATTTATTCTTTCTTAATGCCCAGGTGTCAGGAGTCCGGGCATGGGTGAGCTGGGTCCTTTGCTCAGGACATCACCAGGCTGCAGTCAAGGTGTAATCCAGGGCTGCTATCTCCTCGGAGGTGTAGAGCCCTCTTCCCAGCTCACTGGTGGTTGGCAGACTTCATTTCTTGCAGCTGAACTCCTGAGGCCTCTGGCTTCTTGGCAACTGTCAGCCAGGGATGGCTCTTAGTTCTTAGCTCCTAGAGACCACCCTCAGGTCCTGGCCACATGGCTCCCTCCTCTCCCAACAGGGTAGCTTCCTTCTTCAAGGCCAGGAGAATAGGGCTACTGCTGCTACTGCTGCTTCTCCTCTCTTGTAAGGGCTCACCAGATTAGCTCACTCCCAGCCAGGATCATTTCCCTTTTGATTCAGTCAAAATCAACTGATACGGGGCCTTAACTACATCTGCAAAATCTCTTTTGCCATATAACATAACATAATGACGGGAGTAATATCCCATGATATTCACAGCCCCACCCACACTCGGGGGAGGGGATTATACAAGGCACGTACACTGAGGGCAGGAGACTTGGGGCCATCTTGGAATTCTGCTTCCACAATTGCTTTTCAGCCGTCTCACCTAACTGATAAGGCAATGAGATTATTTTTCTATTTAAGATGTTATTAAAAATTTAGAAAATACAAAGAAAAGTAAAATAAAAAGTACAATACCATTCACTATTATAACCAGATATAATCACTCCTAGCACTTTAGTGAATCTGCTTCCAGGGTTTTCCTGAGTATGACAACTACACATATATGGGTATTTATAGAAAGGAGATCTCACTGTATGCACTGTTAGATAGCTATTTAAGTTGAGGTTTTCAGGCTGGTTCTTCATTGTACTCTTGGAGGACTATTTTCGTCTTTTGGGTTTGAGCATACATTATAAAGTAGCCCTATGTTTATGCAACACTTGCATATATATATACATACACACACACATATAATTCTAAATTCTGCTAAACCAGAATGTGCAACAAATCAGCATCAGCAAAATATCTAAAAAGTTCTTCTTCCCAAGTAGCAAACATAGAGAAAATGGTCCAGGAAGCACCTTCCTCAGCTTATGGGTTTGCCCAACAGTGTTTTACTGGCTAGCAGAAGGTACTATTCATGAGCAGGGCAATGAGGTACAATAGGGCTCGTTTGTTACTAATAATTTTTCTCTTTTTAAACCTGTAGTGGTCATTGGGCTTTCATATGAGCGAATGATAGGACCACTTTTTGCTGTCGGCACGTTGCACGGCCGACGTGACTCATCTTGGTCATAAAATGGGGACGAAAATGATGTGTGTCATGTCAGGGTAAAAACATTAAGAGCGACTTTGGGACTGGTGATGCTGGCTTCGCCCAGCTCTGTGACTGTGTGAGCTGCTTCGAGATGGCATCCTGTCAGTGGGGTCCTTGGGTGATTTGCAGGGACCCCTCCACTGTAAGCTCACACTGAGTAAGAAACAAAATGCTGTGTTAAGCCACGAAGGGTTGTTTCATCTTGCAGCATAATCTAGCCTTACCTGAATAATACAAAAACTAAAGTTTGAGAATAACTTTTCTCTTTTTATAAATTAGAGCAGATTGAAGTTCATGCCTGCAAAAATACATCTCTCATTTACTTGCTTTTTTTTTTTTTTTTTTTTTTTTTCCGTACGCGGGCCTCTCACTGTTGCGGCCTCTCCCGTTGCGGAGCACAGGCTCCAGATGCGCAGGCCCAGTGGCCATGGCTCACAGGCCCAGCCGCTCTGCGGCATGTGGGATCCTCCCGGACCGGGGCACGAACCCGTGTCCCCTGCATCGGCAGGCAGACTCTCAACCACTGCGCCACCAGGGAAGCCCCATTTACTTGCATTTTGATGTGTTCTTGTTTCAGCGGAAGGGAATGGTTAAGGAAACGTGGATGTACTGCAAGGTGCACATGAGAGCCCGTCCTCAGGGTGAACATCTTCCTTAATGAGTGACTTGGTGGGAAAACAGTTGAGAACAACAGATTATCACATGGGGGCTGGCAGGCCAAAGGGCTGAGGTGCGTGTCCCCCTCGACAGGTGCGTACCCACTGCTAGTTCATCAGCTTAGTCAGGATTCAAAAATGAATGTATCTAAACATATATCCAAGCTGTGAAAGCCTAATTCCACCAACATTCTTTTTAAAAAGCAGGACACCATAAAGAATTACTTTAAAAATATATGAATAAGCCTTTATGTGCACTTAATTAGCCCTTTAAAGTTATGCCTAGTTTAATTAGCAAAGGGCAGAGCTTCTAACTTCTTGCTGTGGCCAGTTATAATTCCAGGTGGCCAAGACAGGTATGAATCATGATATTTGCTGTTAATACAGAAAACAAACAAGCAAAAACAAAACAAAACAAAACCAGTCCTTTTGAACATAATGAGCCAAAATGAGATTTTTAGCAGAGAGCAAAATGCTTTTAGACATTAAAAATTAAAATGACAGGCTTCCCTGGTGGTGCAGTGGTTGAGAGTCTGCCTGCTGATGCAGGGGACACGGGTTCGTGCCCTGGTCCGGGAAGATCCCACAGGCTGCAGAGCAACTAAACCCGTGCGCCACAGGTACTGAAGCCTACGCACCTAGAGCCTGTGCTCCACAACAAGAGAAGCCACTGCAATGAGAAGCCCGTGCACCGCAACAAAGAGTAGCCCCCGCTCGCCGCAACTAGAGAAAGCCCACGCACGGCAACGAAGACCCAACTCAGCCATAAATAAATAAATAAATAAATAAATTTATACAGAGCAATGGCTTTAACCGGACCGCAAGCCTAAGCCTCCTAAGATGACAGATCATGGTAAGTCACTATTACAGCTCCAATTATGTTGAACAGAATGCTAAACTGTAAAGAATTTTAGAGTCTTTCTAGGTGTGATCAGGAAAGGAATAATAGACAAAAAAGAAGAATAGAGATCTGACAATAATAATAATAACACTATATTGTGCTTACTGTATGCCTGGCAGTGTTCTAAGCAGCAAATTAACTCATTTACTCTTCATAATAATCTTATAATACTATTACATATATCTCCATTTTTTCAGAGAAGACAACAGAGGCACCAGAGGTTAAGCACGGTGCTCCCACGCCAGGTCCCACAGCTCATAAGAGCTGCAACTCAAGCCAGAGGTTGGCTCCAGTGCCGGCCTCATCACCCTCTGCTGCTCTTGCCTTTTTGGTCCTTAATTTAAGGCTGTCGTAGAAATTTCCCACTACCAATACTGGGCATTCCCTGAGTACTCTTTGTTTGTAACTTCCTTTGAAACTCAGCAGGAGACATACCTAGGATTCAACTGGATGAAGCAAGATGTTCAGACAGGGTCATACCTGGCAGAGCTAAGTGGACAGTGTTTGCAAGTGACTCATGGCGAGGAATTAGGTAAACAGAGAGAGTTCTCCTCCCTGCCAGTTATGTGCACAGACTTCACTGCCACCTGCTTACCTGTTGATGTCATTGAGAGCCAAAGTTCTCTGTAGACAGATCCTACCTTTCTTCCTCACTCCTCTCTACAGACAAGGATGTGATGTGAGGACGAAAAAGCACCCATTTGGAAGAGGATACCTTTTTGCTTACATGGTAACCGTGTTAGTTAAGCCTAATCCAGCTATAAAAGTAAACAAAACACAATACTGCATGAAAACGTCAGATGCTAGAAATGGATGCTCCTCTTGTTTTCATTGTACATGTAAGTCATGAGCTCCATGAGTTACATGAGACAGTCTTTATTAAGCTCTTTCTGCATCATCACTAATGCTGGGAAGGCACTATAGAAAACAACAAAAATTGCCTGTGGATGGTTACTATTTTAAAATATTCACTTACTTTTTTCCCCCCACATTTTTCGTTTTCTCCTTCTTTCCCAGTAAACCTCTCCCACCCCACCCTATTCCAGCACCAGATCAGATCTCCACTCATTCAGGACAGGCACACAGCAGAGCGGAAAACAGGGCAAACCACAAGCTTTTGTGTCTTTGTTTTCCAAAAGCCTCAACCTACGGGAGAGATTCTCTCTTCACATCCTGAAGAAACAGGAATGGAGCAGTTCCTCTAAAGTCTCCCAGTTCCCTGGGCTTGGGGAAGCGTGGAAGAGGCGGGGGCCCGGGACCAGTCCCAAGAGCAGACAGCAGCGCCTTGCATTAAGCAGCCCGCTAGGAAGGCTGCCAGCCCCGAAAGGGATGGCTACATTGTGCACATTGACAGAAATATAAACAGCCTTCACGAAGATTCCTGGGCTCCCAGCATGACATGGGAACAGCAGAAGAGTATTAAAGCTGCGGACAGAGATGACAGGCTCTCAGGCTTACCCGGTCTGGGGCACTAACAGAGGATCCAGTGTCCCCCGCCTCCCCAATACTCGGCTCTGCGGAAGCTCCCAGAACCATGGCACAGTTCCAGAGTAGGGCTTAGAGCAGCCCAAGAAGAACTAAAATCTAGCTGTGTTTTGCTTGTTGCCTTGTTTTTCCACAGGCCTGACAGAACGGGCGCATCGGTCAATTCTCAGGTTGCGCTACAGAAAGCGAAACGATGAAGTATTGCTTGTGTAGCAGAGTTTGGGGGCTGGATCCCGGGGCTGCTAAAGGAGAATGCATTACTCTACCCTAAGTGCTTATGCTTCCAGTACGCAGATTACGGAGACAAAATGAATCTGAGAGCAGCAAACACAGAAAACAGTTAAACGACAGAATGTGGGGTAGGAGATATGACTTTGAGCTGGGGACCCACAAGAAGCCCTCTGGAGAAGGTGGGTACCTGACGTGGTACCTCAGCAAGAGGGTGTAACGCTAGGATGTACAAAGCTGGAGCCAGGACTCAGATGGAGAGCGAGCATATGCATTCAAGGGTGATGATAAGAAGGAGATAACCTGACAGAATGAATTGAGGGAATAGTGGATAACAGAAAAATAAAGGTGGGCAGCCCTGTAGAAGGTCTCGGGAGCCTGGCTCAAGTTTGCACTGGATACTATAGGCAACCAGATGCCAACCCAGAGTCTCAAACTGGACTGTGAAATTGTTTTTTAAAAAGTATGTTCTAAGATGAGCATGAAATTATGTGAAAAACTACTGACAGCCAGTGAGACTGGAAGGAGGCAGAGTATATGAGAAGCCATTTCAGTAATCCAGGAAAAAAGGGAGTAAAGACCTGCATGGGGTAGACGGAGAAAGAAATTCGTGCCTAAGGTAGTGGAAGAACATGTTTGGAAGAGTGGAATTCCTTTTGGCAAGTTGGGAATTATGATGTAGCGTCCTATCTAGCTGAGCCCACAATCATCTGAACCTACTGGGCATAAGACAGTTCACTCCATCTAAGTAACGTTACAGGCCAAAATTGTGAACTACACTGTAGTTTGCTATTTTAAGCTGCTGTTCACCTCAGTCCCACTGGAAATGTGTTGTCTTGGTTTGGGCTGGGAAAGAATTACAGAAGTGAAGAGAAAACAAGTGCTTCCATCCTCAGAATGTTTTCATTCTTGTAACGTTTGGTGCTACTGCTGTTTTATGTCCTCTGACACTTTGACTCACTGCTGCAAAAGGCAGCTACAAAGACAAACAGAGCTAATTGCAGGAACAAAGCCACCTTAGAGAACTTGCATCTGTTAGTCCTCAGGAAGGAAGACAGAGTTCATAAAGAAACAAACAAGATGTGTGCAAAAATTACCTCTGGAACATAAAAATCTATTCAAAAGGACACAAGGAATTTGCTTCAACAGTATAGCAGAGTTTTTAGATGGAGAGTCTTGGGTTCAAATTCTGATCAGCCACTTAAACACCACCGTAGACCTGAGCATGTAACAACTTGAAAGACTGGCCCTTATGACCTCCAGGCAAATTAGAAACAGGCGCTCCTCTGGGCAGATGAAATCCCAAGGAGGGTGAGGACCCATTTTTGACTCACACCCACCCACTCACATGACTAGACGCCCATGTGCAGTAAGCAATCCACACAACTGTACACAGTGGCTCTATTACTTGAAATCTCTGAGTTTTCATTTCCTCTTTGTCTATTGAAGAAATGAGAGTATCCATCTCACGGTATTGTTTTGAGGATTAAATTGCTATAGAACAAACATGGGAAATGTTTAGTATAGTGTCTGCAAATTTTAAACATGCTGCAAATCTTTACTATTATTATTGCATTTTTATTCCTCTAAATCTCTCCTATTTCAGGGCAGAGCAAACTAGTCAGCCCACCACCTGCTTTTAGACAGCTGGACAGGTAAGAATTGTTTTTATATTTTTCAATAGTTGCAAACACATCAAAAGAAGAATATTTTGTGATATGAAAATTACATGAAATACAAATTGTATTGTCCATAAGTAAAGTTTTCCTGGAACACAGCTATGCTCATTCATGTATGTACTGTCGACAGCTGCTTTTATGGTGCAGCAGCAGAGTTTAGAAGTAACATCAGAGATGGTAGGGGCCATAAAGCCCAAAATATTTTCTCTCTGGTCCTTTGCCGAAAGGGTTTGCAGATCCTCGTTTTAAGGTGCTTTTTTCACCAGCTCCATTCCCAAGGGTTAGAATTAAATCAAAAAGATTTTTCAAATTCTTGAGCATGAGTGAGTATCATCTGTTGAAAAGAGGCATTCTTCTTCTTTCCAAGTATTTTGCAGTATCTTTCAAAACACTGTCACCTTTCTTCATGGGTAATGACAATGTGCTTAACATTAATTCTCCTTCCGATATACAAAGATAGTGGCAGCACAGTGCTGTGTCAGAGCCAGAGCAAACACGTGCTTATAGAGGCTGCCTGAGTGTTGTTATATGTTAAACAAATTCAAGTTGGAAACCTATTTTATATTTTATGTGGACAGGTGCCAAGCCATCTTTGGCTGTCACGTGATGTCAACATCTATACAAGCAAAGCAAAAAGTTCAGTTGATCATTGAGATGTTTTACCTATTTGGTGTCAAAAATTCAGGTATTTGGAAACATCTGGATAACCGATGACATTTTTCACTTTTCATCTAGATTTGGGCAGTCAGCCTATTTCAGCTAATGAGAACAGCCAAATATTAGCTGTTTTCTAGATACTAACATGGGAATAAACCACGTTCTCCCTAACTTTTCCAAGATAAGATTCCTGGTTCTTCTTCGTCCTTTTTAGTCCATTCAGTGTTTTCTTCTATTTCCCCCTTTGTTTCTCATCTCCTTTCTGGATCTTTTTCATTTTTTATTTTTTGCCTCGACTTTCTCTGTAGCACAATCTCTACTGTAAAACTTTTAGAGTGTCGCCTTCTTTCCAGTCCCTTTTGTCCCAAGAACAAAAATGACTGGCTTCATAATAATTGAAATTAGCCATTCAAATCCAGGTTCAAGCCTCTGAAGGGTGTGAATGGCTTCTCAACCGCTGGAGGCTGCTTCGTGTCCAGCTGACCAGGCTACATCCATGGCAGGATTCAAGGGAAAGGTCACAGAGACAGCTATTGATTTACCCATTCATACTTTTTCTATTATTTTCAATTGATCTTTAACAATCTGTTCAATGTTTTAAATGTATGTAAAACCCCTATGATACAATACAGACTTCTCTGGGCCACTTATTTACAATTATGGCAATTACACCCTTTCCTTGACTTCGGCAATTTCGGGAGGCATGGTTATGGTCTACACCGGCCCACAGTCTTCTTTTGTGATAACATAGACCTTGCCAAGATAAACGCAATCCTTTCCCCCTGCTCCACTAAATTCTTGATTGATGCTCTGCCTTTACGAAGCCTTGCTGTGAATACAGCATTTAATCCATGACGCTCCTGTCAGGATGTCTTTCGCACATTCCCTGTGAGAGCGTTTTCTTTTCCAACAATACTGTAGGGTTAGCTGCAGCTCCGGAGCACATAAACGGGGCTAGCAGCTGCAAAACTCTGACTTTTACTGTCTTTGGACCTAAGTTGCCAACTTCATGTTTAAAAAGAAAGAGTGTCAAAAAGAAAATGGAAAATAATTTTTTTAATAATTATTGCATGATTTCTGTAGGTAGTGAGGTATGTTACGTTCATACAAACACTTGGTTTCACTTTTGCTTAAAGATCACTACCAAAAAAAATACCATTTTCCTGAAATCCTTTAAATTTAAAGAGGAAAACATTATGCTTATAATGCTAGATTGGTCAGCTTAATTTTAATGCCGGCCAAGATCACAAAAAATATTAAATATAAAAATCCTAGAAGAATGTAAATAGAGATGATGAAATAGCAACCGATAAGATTGTGTAACAGGAGAATCATGGCAGGTCAATTTAACTTGCAGGTAAAATTACATCACAAAGTATACTGCTACAAAAATATTTCTGTATAGCTAAATTACCTTAATATCTTGGGGGATAAACCAAAATGACAGTGATTTTTAACTAAATTAAGAATAATCCTATATAATAAACTATTTTATGGAATACACACTTTTCTCTGGTCTCTGCCAGGAAGATTATATACCCAACTCGGACGCATCATTTTGTCCTTTACCTATGTTGGAAAAACATAGAAATAAAGGAAGACAGTCAAAATCATCTCAGCTCTTTTACTAAGGTTTCTGTTAGGAAGGCATCATATTCAACTCTCCTTACTACCCAACCACAGCCCTCAACATAGGATGGAGGAGGACACCTCAATTTTTTTCTGGTTTAGAATTTATGCCCTTTTCCCTGACTGATTCACCAAAGTGCCTGGGAAGCAGCTGTGTCGTTTTAAGCCATTAAGTTTGTAGTTTTGTTACAGCAGCAATAAGACGCTTCTGCACAAGCTGTCTACAATAACTGCCCCTTCCTACTCCCCACTGGCTTGCTTTCAACCCCTTACTCTGCCTTACTTTTCTTCACAGCAGTCACCACTATTAAAAATTATATTACTTTCTCACCTATTTGTTTGCTCATCCATCTCCTGCAACGGAATGTAAGCTTCTTGAGAGTAGAGACTTTGCTTTGCCCACCTCTGGATCTAGGTAGGTGAATACCTTTGTTCACCTAGGTATGTGAATACCTACAAGGTTACTGTAGAGAGAAGGCACTCAACAGATCTCTGCTGAATGAATGAATAAATTAATGGGTAAATCAATACTTATTAAAATCAGACCCCACTGAAACATAATTTGGGTGGTTGTGGAGGTATGTGTGTGTGCGTTTGAGTATACAGTCAGAGTGAAGCAGAAAGACTAGTAAATAGCAAAAGTGCTGGAGCGGTAGTAGCTGCTTTTTTTTTTTTTTTTTTTTTTTTTTGCGGTACGCGGGCCTCTCACTGTTGTGGCCTCTCCCGCCGCGGAGCACAGGCTCCAGACGCGCAGGCTCAGCGGCCATGGCTCACGGGCCTAGCCGCTCCGCGGCATGTGGGATCTTCCCGGACCGGGACACGAACCCGTGTCCCCTGCATCGGCAGGCGGACTCTCAATCACTGCGCCACCAGGGAAGCCCTTGACCTATGTCTTGATGGAGCAATAACTCTGATTGATAATAGTTAAAATGCATCAATATTTAAGGAAGACTTTTGACTAGCTCCCCATATGAAAATGTCCTCCACACATAAGTTCAGAATTGTTATGGACTATGTTGTTACTCCTAGGTAAACAACACCCTCAAATGACAGGTCCTGCACATAGGGCAGTTATCAGTAGTTCAGTGCCCACATGGATTGCATACTTTGAAGAATCTTCCCAAATGATATAACTAAAGAAGTCAATCTAGTTATAATCAAAGCTGTAAAGAAAAATTAACTTCAAGAAAAACATAGGTCAGTATTTAAACCCTTGATTTGTAAACTAAAAGATGGTTCCTATATGAAAATGGAATAGAGAAAAAGGGAGGTAAGTAGCTGAGAATTTAATTTGTATTAAAAACAGACCTTAAAAGAATTATAGGTCCAATTGGTAAATTGGATCTCAGTTGACATTTCTGTTTCCAGTGTAATGGTTTATTTATTTAACTACCTTCAGACATCCTTTGTACTTAGAAAACAACAAATTTCTTTAAAATATTGATGATCCTTCAAAGAAATAAAATGATAATCTGTAACTGTCTTCTGTTCTATGTGCACCATGTCACTGTTCATGCTGCCTCAAATGAATCCTGGTGCCGTCAGTTAAATCAATCTGCTTCGTTCACCCATTATTCCATGTGCTGGGCAGTGTGCTCAGTGCTAGGGATTCAGAATTAAAAGGCACAGACCATGCTTTTAAGGATCTCACAAATAAAACAGCCACTGTGATACAAACAGCCAGACAGTGCAGCCCAGCCCTGGGGTAGTGGGAGGAGGAAGGTGGTGGTGGGAAAGGCAGCGAGTGAGCAAGGTTTTTTCCAGGAATTAGGAAGCATGAGCTATGCTGGAAAAGGGGCGGGGTTAGGAGATACCCAGGGAAGACTGGGACACCCAACAGCACTCTTTAACTTATACTTCTGATTTTTTTTTCTGTACTTATATGTGAGGCTGTAATGTATTCTTTTAAGATCTGTGTTAATATATACAGGTGCAGTTCATTCACTTCAAGTGCTGTTGTTATTTTGGCATCTCAATACAGTCTTCCCTCCCTATAAGTAGGGGACTGGTTCCAAGACCCCTATGGACAAGACACCAAAATCCAGGGATGCTCAAGTCCCTTACACAAAATGATGTAGTATAATCGGCCCCTGTAACCAAGGGTTCCACATGCTAGGGTACCGAGGGCCAACTATCTTTTATTTATGCTTTTCTCTATTTACAGACGTTGAAACTGTCTCAATTGTTTTTTGCTTTTGCCATTAGAAAAATGCCGCTGTAAACATTTTTGCTACTCCTCCTTACGCACATGTGTGAAAAATTTTATAGGCAATATATCTAGAAGTGAAAATGTTAAGTATTAGCATATGCAAAATTCAAATTTACTAAATAGTTCCAGAATGTTCTCCGAAATGGTAGTACTCCCTACATTCGTATATTGTTTGGCCACACTTTCGCCAACATAGACATCGTATTTATATTCTGATGAGTGAAATGGCATCTCATTTTTGTACCAATTTGCATAACTTTGGTCATTGGAGAAGCTGAATCTTTTTTTTACATACCTGCTCATTCTTTTTGAACTTCTTTTGATAATGGTCTGCTTATGACCTTTACAGATTTTTTTTCTACTCTTTGGTCTTTTTCTTACTGATTTATAGACATTCTTATAAACTATATTCTGGATATCAATTCAGTCTTTGGTATATAATACAAACTCCTTCTAGTCTGTTTTAACTTTAAAATGTTTTGTTTTACTTTATTTATGATCTATACATTTTTCTTCAGCCCTGTTCTTTGACATGAGCCTGTTTAATAAACCATAAATCCATTAGAGTTAGATCACTAGAAAACATACATACACTTATTTTGGCCTCACTGTCAGAGAATTTTGTTAAAGGTTCAAACTATCTTTAGCATAACCAAACTTATTAAGCAGAAGTGCCCTTCTTAAAAGTGTTTTACCTGGATGAATAAGACGTCTCAACATTTAATAAAGTGATTTTCCTTAAAGCTTAATCACTATATTTTCAGAGTACAGTTAAAATGTGCCTATTTATTTGCAGTAATTTTCAGGAAATCTTAATATTCTTTCTATATAAATACATTCATTTTCAGCAGTTTAATGATATCTGTTTGAAAAAAATACACAATACTTAATTTTACTTAGAATGTGGCTAATTTTACTTTCTGAATCAAAAAGTAACAAGTTCCTATACTGAATTAATTTTTTATTTACCACGTCAGTGGTTCTTTTTACTACACTTGATCTTAGCCAAAAGGCCAAGAAGTGACCATTTGTGGTTCTTTTTAAATGGCATATATTAGGATTGGGTTCATTTTATTAATATTTAACAAGTATATAGACCTGAAGAAACCAAATTTTCTGTCATTAAACAAAATGAAATGAAATGCTACAGATCAGGGACTTCCCTGGTGGCACGGTGGTTAAGAATCCGCCTGCCAATGCAGGGGACACGGGTTCAAGCCCTGGTCCAGGAAGATCCCACATGCTGCGGAGCCACTAAGCCCATGCACCACAACTACTGAGCTTGCGCTCTAGAGCCCACGAGCCACAACTACTGAGCCCGCATGCCACAACTACTGAAGCCTATGCACCTAGAGCCCATGCTCCGCAGCAAAAGAAGCCACCACAATGAGAAACCCGTGCACTGCAATGAAGAGAAGCCCCCACTTGCCGCAATAGAGAGCCCACGTGAAGCAACAAAGACCCAATGCAGCCAAAATGTAAATAACTTAATTAAAAAGAAAGAAATGCTGCAGATAACATAACCTTTTGATGTCCCCAGAAGTGTTTAAACAATGCTTTTTAAAGACTATCTAAAAGATTATCACCTTAGAAATTTCTACAGACCCGCCCTGAAAGAAACAGATGCAAGTTTAACTGATATATGAAATTTAACCTATAGAATTGGTAGAACTGGTAAAGAGATATTATAAATTCTCAATCAGTCACAGAGTAAGGATAAAGTAAATCCACAGAAAATTTGACTCTTCAGTCTGTATTTCAGACCCCTTTGTCCACTGATTCTCCTATAAGAGCTACTAAAAAAGACTCAAAACACGCATGGTGGGCGGATGGAAGGAATGAGCTTTGCTTTATCTTCATTAATATACCAACTTCTTTTAAAAGCTCTATGGAAGAGCAAAACAACCAAAAGAAAGGAATGAACAGGTGAAAGGCTGATAAAGACTACATAATTCACAAATAGGATCATTAGCTCCTGAAACATCAAGTTTTAAAGCAGTACGAAATAAGTACACTTGCATCTAGAATTGAAGAACTAGTCAATAACATCTGTGGGAGAGCTTGGACATGCAGGCATCACTGTGTATCAGTCCACTCTATTAAGATTTGTATTTACAGATGGCCAAAGGGCACACAAAAAGTTGCTCAACCTCACTCATCATCAGAGAAATGCACATCAAAACTGCAATAAGATACCACCTCACACCTGTCAGAATGGCTGTCATCAAAAAGGCCACAAATAAAAAATGTTGGTGAGGATGTAGAGAAAAGGGAACCCTTGTTACACTCTTGATGGGAATGTAAAGTGGTGCAGACACTATGGAAAACAGTATGGAGGTTGCTCAAAAAATAAAAAAAGAGAGAGAACTACCATATGATCTAGGAATTCCACTCCTGGGTATATATCTGAAGAAAATGAATGAAAACACTAGTTTGAAAAGATACATGTACCCCAATGGTCATAGCAGCATTATTTACAATAGCTAAGATATGGAAGCAGCCCAGGTATCTATCAACAGATGAATGGAAGATGTGTTTTATACATATATACACATATATATGAAATTCTGCCACTTGCAACAACATGGATGGACCTAGAGGGTATTATGCTTAGTGAAATAAGTCAGACAGATAAAGACATACTGTGTTATCACTTACATGTGGAATCTAAAAAATAAAACAAACAAATGAAGGTAACAAAACAGAAACAGACTCACAGATAGAGCAAACTAATGGTTACCAATGGGGAGAGAGAAGGGGAAGGGCAAGATAGGGGTAGCGAGTTAAAAGGCACCAACTACTATGTATAAAGTTAATAAGCTACCAGGATACATTGTATACCACAGCAAACACAGTCAATATGTTATAACAACTTTAGAGTGTAATCTATAAAAATATTGAATCACTATGTTGTATACCTGAAACTAATATTGTAAATCAACTATACTTCAGTATAAAGAAAGATTTATATTTAAAACACAAAATTGCATTATTTATGGTGAGGTAAAGCTTGGACAGAGAGATAAAGAGAAAAGAGGTACATGGCTGGAAGTTTCTTAAAATGACAGACTAAACGAAGAGCTGGGCTGACTCAATTTCTCCTCAGTGTTTTAAACTGAGAAATGAATCGGTAAGTACTTGTGATGATCTTTCCTCTGCCATCTCCTAGAGGTTTCTTGTTTAAATACCGCTTTCTCTTTCTCCTCTTCAGGATCCATTTCCTCAAAATATCTAGCCACCGCAGGGGCATACACCACTGTGAAAATACACGGCTATTTCATGCTACTTTGACGGGCTCTCAAGTTGCAAACTATATGGAGAGAGGGAGTTGTGGAAGGAGCCTGCCGTGGGCCCGCAACTGTGGGCCTGTTCTGTTGATGCTGGACAAATTTCTCATCCAACATCAATAGAACAGCCTGCTCCGTGCCAACCCTTGACTGAATTAGCCCCTTCAGCAAGTTCAGTGGTTTTCTGAAGAGGACAGCCCAGCAGCTCTGCAGTTAGACAGCCACATCCCAGCTCCAGCCCTTCTCTAGTAGCTGTGTGGCCTGTGAAGGTAGTCTCTCTGAGCTTCAATTTTCTTATCTCTGAATGCAGTGTGCACACACTGCCTTTCAGCTTTGTGGTGCAGAGAAAAGACGGTGAATGGCAAGTACCTGCTGGGCGTAAAGAGTGCTCCTGGAATCCGGTTCCCGGATGTCTCAGGCGGATCAAGGAAGTTCAGTGCTGCTTCTATCCCTGGAGGCCGTGTGCACAGGTGGCACAGCCATAAGACGGAGGAGGGCTGCCCACTCACATGGGAGTCTGTGAAACCAAGAGACAAACTTTTGTTGTGTTAAGCTCCTGAGATTTTCCTTTCTACTGCAGCATCACCTGGGAATTGGCTAGAAATGCACATTTTCAGGGCCCACCCCTGACCTGCTAACTCAGAAAATCTGGAGATGGAGCCCAGGAAATCTGTGGTTTAACAAGCTCGCCAGGTGATTCTGATGTACTCTCAAGTTTGAGAACCACTGCACAGACAACCTGACTAACCCAGTCCAGCACGTAATGAGTACTGGAGAAATGGTATTACTAAGTCAACCCGCTTGCAACAAACCAGTTATTACAACTAAGTAAAAACACTCCGGGTTATATTCCTCAGGACAGAATACGTTGGTCATGTTTTATAAATGGAATCTTGATTCCCAATTAATATGTGCTCCTTCCTCTATTTGGATATGAAGATGGGGGAACTCTTCAGATGATCCAGAAACTTAGGATGTGGGAATACAGATGCAGGAGTCAAGTTTATGATTACAATTAAATTGATATACGAGATTCCTCGGCGAAGTCTAGAAATCAAACCCTCCAAATTTATAAATATTTCATAATCAATTATGCAACACAGCTGAAGTTACCAAATAGTAATCTCATAAACTGCAGTTGTATAGTGTCTTCAGAATTAGTTATCTAACTTGTACAACAAAGTGTGAGTGTGCGTGTCTGTTATAGTGATGTTGGCCTTCTTTGATAAAATACTTAAATTTAATTATGATATTTCAGTTTTGCTTTCTCACCTTTTCTTTGTTCATTAATGTCAGTTTAGCGGCTTCCGGGAAGATGGCGGAAGAGTAAGACGCAGAGATCACCTTCCTCCCCACAGATACACCAGAAATACATCTACACGTGGGACAGCTCCTACAGAACACCTACTGAACGCTGGCAGAAGACCTCAGACCTCCCAAAAGGCAAGAAACCCCCCAAGTACCTGGGTAGGGCAAAAGAAAAAAGAATAAACAGAGACAAAAGGATAGGGACGGGACCTGCACCAGTGGGAGGCAGCTGTGAAGGAGGAAATGTTTCCACACACTAGGAAGCCCCTTCGCGGGTGGAGACTGTCGGTGGCTTCGGAAAAGCTTCGGAGCCGCGGAGGAGAGCACAGCAACAGGGGTGCGGGGGGGCAAAGAGGAGATATTCTCGCACAGAGGATCGGTGCCGACCGGCACTCACCAGCCCGAGAGGCTTGTCTGCTCACCCGCCAGGGAGGGCGGGCCTGGGAGCTGAGGCCCGGGCTTCAGTCGGAGCGCCGGGAGAGGACTGGGGTTGGCGGCGTGAACACAGCCTGCAGGGCTTAGTGCTCCACGGCTAGCCCGGGAGGGAGTCCGAGGAAAAGTCTGGACCTGCCGAAGAGGCAAGAGACTTTTTCTTCCGTCTTTGTTTCCCTGTGCGCGAGGAGAGGGGATGAAGAGCGCTGCTTAAAGGAGCTCCAGAGACGGGCGCGAGCCGCGGCTAAAAGCGCGAACCCCAGAGACGGGCATGAGACGCTAAGGCTGCTGCTGCCGCCACCAAAAAGCCTGTGTGCGAGCACAGGTTACCATCCACACCCTCCTTCCGGGGAGGCTGTCCAGCCCGCCACTGCCAGGATCCCAGGATCCACGGAAAACTTACCCGGGAGAACGCACGGCACGCCTCAGGCTGGTGCCACGTCACGCCGGCCTCTGCCGCCGCAGGCTCGCCCCACCCTCCGTGCCCCTCCCTCCCCCGCGGCCTGAGTGAGCCGGAGCCCCCGAATGAGCGGCTCCTTTAACCCCGTCCTGTCTGAGTGAAGAACAGACGCCCTCCGGCGACCTACACGCAGAGGTGGGGGCAATCCAAAGCTGAGCCCCTGGGAGCTGTGAGAAGAAGAGAAACGGAAATCTCTCCCAGCAGCTTCAGAAGCAGCAGATTAAAGCTCCACAATCAACTCGATGTCTGTGGAATACATGAATAGCCAACGAATCATCCCAAATTGAGGGGGTACACTTTGAGAGCAAGAGTTATGGTGTATAGCTTTGCTTCCACCATTTGTCCTAGGGTTCTATCCATCCAGGGTTTTTTTGGTTGTTTTTTGTTTGATTTTAATTTTCTTCTTTCTTTTTCTTAATGATTTTTTTAATTTTAATAACTTTATTATATTTTATCTTAATTTTATTTTACTTTATCGTCTTTCTTTCTTGTCTTCCTTCCTTCCCTCCTTCCTCCCTCCCTCCCTCCCCCCTCCCTCCTTTCTTTCTTTCTTTCCTTATTTCTTTCTTTCTACTTCTACTAATTCTTTCTTTCTACATTTTCTCCCTTTTATTCTGAGCCGTGTGGATGAAAGGCTCTTGGTGCTGCAGCCAGAAGTAAGTGCTGTGCCTCTGAGGTGGGAGAGCCAACTTCAGGACA
Source organism: Delphinus delphis (assembly GCF_949987515.2). Classification (NCBI taxonomy): domain Eukaryota; kingdom Metazoa; phylum Chordata; class Mammalia; order Artiodactyla; family Delphinidae; genus Delphinus; species Delphinus delphis. Next base: position 77,770,024 of record NC_082685.1, read on the forward strand.
CTGGTCCACAAGAGGCCTCCCAGCTCCACATAATATCAAACAGCGAAAATCTCCCAGAGATCTCCATCTCAACACCAGCACCCAGCTTCACTCAATGACCAGCAAGCTACAGTTCTGGACATGCTATGCAAAACACTACCAAGACAGGAACACAACCCCACCCATTAGTAGATTGGCTGCCAAAAATCATAATAAGTCCACAGACACCCCAAAACACACCACCAGACGTGGACCTGCCCACCAGAAAGACAAGATCCAGCCTCATCCACCAGAACACAGGCACTAGTCCCCTCCACCAGGAAGCCTACACAACCCACTGAACCAACCTTAGCCACTGCGGGCAGACATCAAAAATAACGAGAACTACGAACCAGCAGCCTGCAAAAAGGAGACCGCAAACACAGTAAGATAAGCAAAATGAGAAGAAAGAAAAACACACAGCACATGAAGGCGCAAGACAAAAACCCACCAGACCTAAAAAATGAAGAGGAAATAGGCAGTCTACCTGAAAAAGAATTCAGAATAATGATAGTAAAGATGATCCAAAATCTTGGAAATAGAATAGACAAAATGCAAGAAACATTTAACAAGGACCTAGAAGAACTAAAGATGAAACAAACAACGATGAACAACACAATAAATGAAATTTAAAATACTCTACATGGGATCAATAGCAGAATAACTGAGGCAGAAGAACGGATAAGTAACCAGGAAGATAAAATACTGGAAATAACTACTGCAGAGCAGAATAAAGAAAAAAGAATGCAAAGAACTGAGGACAGTCTCAGAGACCTCTGGGACAACATTAAACGCACCAATATTGGAATTATAGGGGTTCCAGAAGAAGAGAAAAAGGGACTGAGAAAATATTTGAAGAGATTATAGTTGAAAACTTCCCTAATATGGGAAAGGAAATAATCAAGTCCAGGAAGCACAGAAAGTCCTATACAGGATAAATCCAAGGAGAAATACGCAAAGACACATATTAATCAAACTGTCAAAAATTAAATACAAAGAAAACATATTAAAAGCAGCAAGGGAAAAACAACAAATAACACACAAGGGAATCCCCATAAGGTTAACAGCTGATCTTTCAGCAGAAACTCTGCAAGCCAGAAGGGACTGGCAGGACATATTCAAAGTGATGAAGGAGAAAAACCTGCAACCAAGATTACTCTACCCAGCAAGGATCTCATTCAGATTTGATGGAGAAATTAAAACCTTTACAGACAAGCAAAAGCTGAGAGAGCACCACCAAACCAGCTTTACAACAACTGCTAAAGGAACTTCTCTAGACAAGAAACACAAGAGAAGGGAAAGACCTACAATAACGAACCCAAAACAATTAAGAAAATGGGAATAGGACCATACATATCAATAATTACCTTAAATGTAAATGGACTAAATGCTCCCACCAAAAGACACAGTTTGGCTGAATGGATACAAAAACAAGACCCATATATATGCTGTCTACAAGAGACCCACTTCAGACCTAGAGACACATAGAGACTGAAAGTAAGGGGGTGGAAAAAGATATTTCATGCAAATGGAAACCAAAAGAAAGCTAGAGTAGCAATTCTCATATAAGACAAAATAGACTTTAAAATAAAGACAGAAGAGACAAAGAAGGACACTACATAATGATCAAGGGATCGATCCAAGAAGAAGATGTAACAATTGTAAATATTTATGCACCCAACATAGGAGCACCTCAATACATAACGCAAATACTAACAACCATAAAAGGGGAAATCGACAGTAACACATTCATAGTAGGGGACTTTAACAGCCCACTTTCACCAACGGACAGATCATCCAACATGAAAATAAATAAGGAAACACAAGCTTTAAATGATACATTAAATAAGATGGACTTAATTGATATTTATAGGACATTCCATCCAAAAACAACAGAATACACATTTTTCTCAAGTGCTCATGGAACATTCTCCAGGATAGATCATATCTTGGGTCAAAAGTCAAGCCTTGGTAAATTTAAGAAAATTAAAATTGTTTCAAGTATCTTTTCTGACCACAACGCTAAGAGACTAGATATCAATTACAGGAAAAGATCTGTAAAAAGTACAAACACAGGGCTTCCCTGGTGGCGCAGTGGTTGAGAGTCTGCCTACCGATGCAGGGGACACGGGTTCGAGCCCTGGTCCGGGAAGATCCCACGTGCCGCGGAGCGACCGGGCCCGTGAGCCACAACTGCTGAGCCTGCGCGTCTGGAGCCTGTGCTCCGCAACGAGAGAGGCCACGACAGTGAGAGAGGCCCGCACACCGCGATGAAGAGTGGCCTCTGCTTGCCACAACTAGAGAAAGCCCTCTAGAAACGAAGACCCAACACAGCCAAAAATAAAAAGAAAGTACAAACACATGGAGGCTAAACAATACACTACTTAATAACGAAGTGATCACTGAAGAAATCAAAGAGGAAATCAAAAAATACCTAGAAACAAATCACAATGGAGACACGATGACCCAAAATCTATGGGATGCAGCAAAAGCAGTTCTGAGAGGGAAGTTTATAGCAATACAATCCTACCTTAAGAAACAGCAAACATCTCGAATAAACAACCTAACCTTGCACCTAAAGCAATTAGAGAAAGAAGAACAAAAAAAGCCCAAAGTTAGCAGAAGGAAAGAAAGCATAAAGATCAGATCAGAAATAAATGAAAAAGAAATGAACGAAACGATAGCAAAGATCAATAAAACTAAAAGCTGGTTCTTTGAGAAGATAAACAAAATTGATAAACCATTAGCCAGACTTATCAAGAAAAAAAGGGGGAAGACTCACATCAATAGAATTAGAAATGAAAAGGAGAAGTAACAACAGACACCGTAGAAATACAAAAGATCATGAGAGATTACTACAAGCAACTCTATGCCAATAAAATGGACAACCTGGAAGAAATGGACAAATTCTTATAAAGGCACAACCTGCCAAGCCTGAATCAGGAAGAAATAGAAAATATGAAGGGACCAATCACAAGCACTGAAATTGAAACTGTGATTAAAAATCTTCCAACAAACAAAAGCCCAGGACCAGATGGCTTCACAGGCGAATTCTATCAAACACTTAGAGAAGAGCTAACACCTATCCTTCTCAAACTCTTCCAAAATATAGCAGAGGGAGGAACACTCCCAAACTCATTCTACGAGGCCACCATCACCTTGATACCAAAACCAGACAAGGATGTCACAAAGAAAGAAAACTACAGGCCAATGTCACTGATGAACATAGATGCAAAAATCCTCAACAAAATACTAGCAAACAGAATCCAACAGCACATTAAAATGATTATACATCATGATCAAGTGGGGTTTATTCCAGGAATGCAAGGATTCTTCAGTATACGCAAAACAATCAACGTGATAAACCATGTTAACAAATTGAAGGAGAAAAACCATATGATAATCTCAATAGGTGCAGAGAAAGCTTTTGACAAAATTCAACACCCATTTATGTTAAAAACCCTGCAGAATGTAGGCACAGAGGAACTTTCCTCAACATAATAAAGGCCATATATGACAAACCCACAGCCAACATCATCCTCAATGGTGAAAAACTGGAAGTATTTCCACTAAGATCAGGAACAAGACAAGGTTGCCCACTCTCACCACTCTTATTCAACATAGTTTTGGAAGTTTTAGCCACAGCAATCAGAGAAGAAAAGGAAACAAAAGGAATCCAAATCAGAAAAGAAGAAGTAAAGCTGTCACTGTTTGCAGATGACATGATGCTATACATAGAAAATCCTAAAGATGCTACCAGAAAAATACTAGAGCTAATCAATGAATTTGCTAAAGTAGCAGGATACAAAATTAATGCACAGAAATCTCTGGCATTCCTATACACTAATGATGAAAAATCTGAAAGGGAAATCAAGAAAACACTCCCATTTACCATTGCAAAAGAAAGAATAAAATATCTAGGAATAAACCTACCTAAGGAGACAAAAGACCTGTATGCAGAAAACTGTAAGACACTGATGAAAGAAATTAAAGATGATACAAGTAGATGGAGAGATATACCATATTCTTGGATAGGAAGAATCAACATTGTGAAAATGACTCTACTACCCAAAGCCATCTACAGATTCAATGCAATCCCTATCAAACTACCACTGGTATTTTTCACAGAACTAGGACAAAAAATTTCACAATTTGTATGGAAACACAAAAGACCCCGAATAGCCAAAGCAATCTTGAGTACAAAAAACGGAGCTGGAGGAATCAGTCTCCCTGACTTCAGACTATGCTACAAAGCTACAGTAATCAAGACAGTGTGGTACTGGCACAAAAACAGAAAGATAGATCAATGGAACAGGATAGAAAGCCCAGAGATAAACCCACGCACATATGGTCACCTTATCTTTGATAAAGGAGGCAGGAATGTACAGTGGAGAAAGGACAGCCTCTTCAATAAGGGGTGCTGGGAAAACTGGACAGGTACATGTACAAGTATGAGATTAGATCACTCCCTAACACCATACACAAAAATAAGCTCAAAATGGATTAAAGACCTAAATGTAAGGCCAGAAACTATCAAACTCTTAGAGGAAAACATAGGCAGAACACTCTATGGCATAAATCACAGCAAGATCCTTTTTGACCCACCTCCTAGAGAAATGGAAATAAAAACAAAAATAAACAAATGGGACCTAATGAAACTTAAAAGCTTTTGCAAAGCAAAGGAAACCATAAATAAGACCAAAAGACAACCCTCAGAATGGGAGAAAATATTTGCCAATGAAGCAACTGACAAAGGATCAATCTCCAAAATATACAAGCAGCTCGTGCAGCTCAATATCAGAAAAACAAACAACCCAATCCAAAAATGGGCAAAAGACCTAAACAGACATTTCTCCAAAGAAGATATACAGACTGCCAGCAAACACATGAAAGAATGCTCAACTTCATTAATCATTAGAGAAATGCAAATCAAAACTACAATGAGATATCATCTCACACCAGTCAGAATGGCCATCATCAAAAAATCTAGAAACAATAAATGCTGGAGAGGGTGTGGAGAAAAAGGAACCCTCTTGCACTGTTGGTGGGAAGGTAAATTGATATAGGCACTGTGGAGAACAGTATGGAGGTTCCTTAAAAGACTACAAATAGAACTACCATATGAACCAGCAATCCCACTACTGGGCATATACCCTGAGAAAACCATAATTCAAAAAGAGTCATGTACCAAAATGTTCATTGCAGCTCTGTTTACAATAGCCCGGAGATGGAAACAACCTAAGTGTCCATCATCGGATGAATGGATAAAGAAGATGTGGCACATATATACAATGGAATATTACTCAGCCATAAAAAGAAATGAAATTGAGCTATTTGTAATGAGGTGGATAGACCTAGAGTCTGTCATACAGAGTGAAGTAAGTCAGAAAGAGAAAGACAAATACCGTATGCTAACACATATATATGGAATTTAAGAAAAAAAATGTCATGAAGAACATAGGGGTAAGACAGGAATAAAGACACAGACCTACTAGAGAATGACTTGAGGATATGGGGAGGGGGAAGGGTAAGCTGTGACAGAGCAAGAGAGAGGCATGGACATATATACACTACCAAACGTAAGGTAGATAGCTAGTGGGAAGCAGCTGCGTAGCACAGGGAGATCAGCTCGGTGCTTTGTGACCGCCTGGAGGGGTGGGATAGGGAGGGTGGGAGGGAGGGAGACGCAAGAGGGAAGAGATATGAAAACATATGTATATGTATAACTGATTCACTTTGTTATAAAGCAGAAACTGACACACCATTGTAAAGCAATTATACTCCAATAAAGATGTAAAAAAAAAAAGTCAGCTTAGACTTGTAAATTTTGCTTTGGCTGCACCAGTGCTTTAGGTGCTGGAATCAGCAGACTCTGATTCTCAAGCAGAAAAAAGCGGGCTTTACACGCTCAGGCTGAGCCATGAATCCATCATGTGATAACTATGGAAATTTTTTTAATGGCCTAAAATCTTTACACTATGTTGTACAGAGCCTAAGGTTTTGATTCCAACATGATAGTGCCTCACTTATCATGCCCAGCCTCATTAATTTGATGTGATAATCCATTTTTTCTCTTAAAAGTGCTGCATAACATATTTATTTGTCCTTATTAAAATGAATTAAAGCCAATTTTGTTTGAGGAATTTGGTGGCACTCATGGAGCTTTCTTGCAGATCAGCAGAATCAGATTTGGAAATCACTTTTCTGAGGATACTGCAACTTACCCATTCTTAACTAGCATGCACAAGAGGAAAGAACAACAGAATTCTCCCCTCAAGGACTTTTTTTAAGAATTAGAGGACAACTCTGCCCAAATAAGATATTTGGAATGTCTGATGCTAGTGGGAATCAGAATGTTTCTATATTGTCTGTGCTAAGGAATTTTGTCTTTTTAAAGTACCAGGCTATGACTGCCGCATTTCCATCATTATTCTCAAAACCGAGAATCCCCAACAAATGGATTTTTGTAACACATTCAATGCCCTGTTCTGACAGTGCTTAAAAATCCATGCTTCCTCACCTTGGAGTTTCATACCACCTGCAGACTCCATTCATCAATCATTTAACAAACACGTCTGTCCTCTCTGGCTTTAGATATTTTTCTATTTTATCTTATTTCCTATGCCCACCCCTCCCTTCTATAAGCAGCCATTCTGATATGTTTAATGTATACCTTCTTATTTGTATCCTGCCAAGTATGTACTGCTGTTCTGCACGTACGTACTTGTTATTTTTTTAAATGGCCTTGTGTTATATATTGAATTTTCTTCCACACCGCTCTCACTCAGCACTATGTTTTTAGATACAACTACAATGCCATAAACACAGCCAGTCCATTATTCCCAATTCTTGTATATTAATGATGGAGCCTTTTTCTAGTGATTAGGTATAAAGGGTCAAACAACAAAATTCATGGTTTCTGTTTCCACAGTTGGGAGAATAGACATTAAGCAAATAACTGCACACAGTATGGTAAAGTGTTCATCATTCATTTTTTCAATATATTTATCAAATGCCTTCCATGTGCTAAATATGATGTTAAGCACTGGGGAGGAAACAGAGAATAAGAGAGAAGACATACCTGCCCTCATGAGGCTTACATTCCAGAGGATTAACCAAGACTTGCAGATGGCAGTAAGGATTTAAGGTCAATGGCAAATGATTTTCTGCGATAGAATGATATGATGACATTTGTATCTTTATTCGAGATGCAATAGGAATAATGGATTAGAGGGGACTAAGATGGGATTCAGGGAAACCAGTTAGGAGGCTGTTGCAGTGAAACAGTTAAGAAATGACAGTGGCTTCAATGGGGGTGGGGGCAGTGGGACAGGAAAGAAGAAAGAGAGGGATGTGACATATGTTGGAACCAGAAGACGAGATTTGCAGATGGATTAACTGTGAGAGATGAGGAAGAATCAAGGAGTATCCCTGGGTTTCTAGTCTGAAAAGTGAGATGAGGAAGTCTGAGTGTGGGTCAAGTTTGAGGAGAAAAGCAAAGCCCTATCTGGGTCATAATGTTTGCACGGCATCTAAACGGAGGTGTCAAGCAGCAGTTGGGTGTGTGAATCTGATTCCCAGAGAAGAGCTGTAGACTGAAGATGCATACTCGGGAGTCATCACATACGGATGGTCTTTCAAATCACAGGAATGAAGACAGAGGCAAAAAAAAAAAAGAAGGGGGTTGGCACTGTAGAGCCCAAATGAATCCCATCATTTAAAGACTGGATGGAGGAGGAAAAGGTCAGCAGGAAGTGATAATGGAGTGCTCAGGAAGGATCTACTGTGTTAGAGCTACTTAGATGCCTGTATGCTTCCCTAACTAATGCCTTGAGCCAAAGCTGTTTTGTGGGGAGATGCGGAAGGATGCCTATAGAGAATGCTGTAGAAAGAGGAAGTGGTAGTTAGGAAGCAGAGATGATGCGTGCAGACAAATCTTTAGAGAACATAGGAATGAACGGGACAAAAGAAGGCGGGGTGATATCTGGAAGGGAAATTTGGATTAAGAAAAGGAGTTATGGGCTTCCCTGGTGGCGCAGTGGTTGGGAGTCTGCCTGCCGATGCAGAGGACACGGGTTCGTGCCCCGGTCCGGGAGGATCCCACATGCCGCGGAGCGGCTGGGCCCGTGAGCCATGGCCACTGAGCCTGCGCGTCCAGAGCCTGTGCTCCGCAACGGGAGAGGCCACAGCAGTGAGAGGCCCGCGTACCGCAAAAGAAAAGAAAAGAAAAGAAAAGGAGTTATTTAGGGTGAGACTGAGCATGAGTAGCACATGATACACACGTACGCAGGGATAACGGACAGTGGAAAGCTGCAGACAGGCAGCAGATGGAGTCCACGCCTGCGGGCAGAACAGGGCTCCTGGGGAGAGGGGGGCAGCTCCCCTTGGATGGCATCCATTCCACACCTTTCCCTGGATGCTACTGCACTGACCAAATGCGGTAATAGGAGGAGCCAGTTTGAGAGCTCAGCCTGAATGGGTTTCACAATGAGCGTAAGGAAAGGGGCCTTATTCCTTGAAAAGTAATTTGTTCAAAGGTCACTGTCAAAGAAACTAGGCCTCAGAACAAGAAGACATCTATAGAATTTGGCACAGAATCTGATTTTACATTGTCACGGGGCAAATTTGGGTAGCAAGAAGGCTGTCTGGTGGAAGAAAATTTCTCTCTTCTGTCCGGGAAGAGATAACAGGCTTTGACAGAAACCCAGAGAAATCGTGCAGCCTTTCCTTGCGTTTGTCGAAACGCTGAAAGTGCCCTCCTTTTTCCAGCTTGAAGAGGTATATAGAACAGAAGATAGATTCTCCAAGGGAAGTAAAATTCAGGAACATCAGAATAAGTAAGGGGAATGATAAACCCAATGGGTGGTGGTCAGAAGACACATTTGCTGGGCACAGGCCAAGGTGAAGTTCCCTCTGAGAATTTATCTATGAGTCTAAGAGGACCTGTGAGGAATTTTCTACTTAGGCCTTCAAAAAGACCATGCACAAATTTAATAACAGCGTTTAGTAACAGCTAAAGGATAGATGCAAATATGTCTAAATATATTTATTTCTTTAAATCGTAGGCTAAAGAGTACAGCTGTTTAATTTTCCTAGTCATAGTATTCCTAGTGTTCCAGCTCCTTCTGAGTTGACTTCTTATACATAGAAATAAATTTATCAAATCACATCCTACCATTTATTTTTCTGATGTTTATGCCATGGAGACGTGTCAGTAGTTGGATCCCAAAGCCATAGCCAAGAGGTCAACATTGACCATGGGCAGCTGCGTGGTAGGCAGAGTAGCCCAGAGGAACTAAGCCATCCTGCAGAGCTAGACTCTCAAACCCAAGCTCGAAAAATAGCATCTCAGGTAGTAAACAGAGGGGCAGTATACTATGTTGCAAAGAATGCTTACTTGGGAACCAGGATTTTAGTGCTGGCCGGCCACTAACACAGTGGTATAACATAGTGCCACTGACTAGTGGCCTACCACTTGCCCATGCTGACCTCAAGCAAGTTACTAAGCTCCCTGTCATTTCATCTGTAAAGTACCTCTAGGTATTCAGGAATTTTCAAGGTTTATCCTAGTTTTAAAATACCTCGATCTGATATATTCATCAGGATTAGTTAGGTTTCGCGGGGCAGAAGCAGACCTCAAACTGACTTAAGTAAAAGGGGAGATTTATCGGCTCCTATAACTGTGAAGCTATTGGCAGCCTACACAGCCCCTTCTGAGAAATGGAAAAAGGGACTCCTGAGTGAGTATGTGGTTTGGCACCCAATGGGAGCCTTTGTGTGAAAACAACAAAGAGAACAAAAAACATGTCCCTTCCTCTAGGTAGATGCCGTCTGGCTCCCAGAGCCACAAAATGGATTCAGCCCCTTTTCCCCCTTTGGCTGAGAACCCTTTGCAATTCACAAACTCTATACAATGGTCCTGAATCCAAGGGGGATCTGGCGTCAAGCCCAGCTGATCTGGGGACTCCAACACTGTCACCAGGACTTATTCTCACTTCCTCCCGGCTCTGCTCGCCTTTTATTGAATCCATTCCTCTGTGCGCATGCATGTGTGTGAGGGAGAAGGTGTGCATGGGCACGCCGTGTCACATGCTGATCTCCTGGATCTGAGGGTAGGTAGGGGTCCCATTCACACCACGTGGATTGAGAGAGCAGGGGAACTCTGGGTGCTGTTCCTAGAGGAAAGGGAAAGGATGGATGCTGCGCTGGGAAAAATAATCCTTTTCCTTTTATGCAACTCTGGAGTTTTCAATCAGCTTACCAAGTAGTCTTAGAAGAGCTGAGGAGCCCCTCAACTTATTACATCAGCAAAAACCTTGAAATGATACCAGCCAATGCCGACCATACTGAGGTGAACGTGGTATATTTGTACATCGCTGGGGCCATCATTAATTGACACAAGGTTTGGAAGGCTATTGAGCAATTTTGATCAATAAGAATAAAAACTGCTTGTATCATCTGGCCCTTAGTGATTTTGAGAACTTATCCAAGAGAACTAACTCAAATTTAAAAATTCATGTGTGTGAAAATGTTTACTCAACATTATCTATAAGTTGGAAATGGCCTAGATGTCAACCACAGGGGAACAGATAAGTAAATTCCAACGTAACAACTGAATGAAATATTGAGTAGCCATTAAAATGACAATTATGAGGAGTATATAACAAGTCTTCTAAGTGAAATAAGGTACGTAAAAAATGATATAGCCCTTTAGTGACAACAGAAAAATATGTGAGCATATAGATGAAACCTAGAAACACCTACAAATGGAAATCATGTTTGTGTTTACAGTGGAGGGTGATGGAAAACTATTTTGTCTTTAAGTTTCTTGCAATGTTGATATAGTATTGTTTTATAATAAATAAAATTCAGTGAGAAAATTCTGTGATTTAAGAATAATTATCTCAACTTCCTCATAGGGGGTTTGTGAGAATTAAATGAGATAATACACATAAAATGTTTGCAGACTGCCTGCCACATACTGGGGATGAAATAAATGTTGGCCATCAGTAGTAAGATAATACATTTAAGACACTATGTGCATATTATGTAGTGTTAGAAGATGACAGAAAGTGACTTTCTCACTTGAGATTTCTCCTTTAATTCTAAGAGAAAGCAATTTCCCCTTACTGTAAATCCCCTTCCCAATTTACACTGCCTTACTTTATTGATCTAACCTCAAGTACCTTCTATGGTGTTTCCTCACAGGTTTGTGGTGAAGAATCCTGACCTATGGGAGGTCTTCTTGGAAAATTTTGCTGGGAGGCTCAGAACATAAGTGTCTGCCTAGATTAATACAGCTCAGAGGAAGGGGAGAAGAAGGGGAGAAGGGCAATTACAGGGGAAGAGGGAAGACAACTGACTTTAAAAAGTCAATGTTTTAACTACTGTATATAAAATAGAAAAACAACAAGGTCCTATTGTATAGCACAGGGAACTATATTCAATATCTTATAATAAACTGTAATGGAAAAGAATGTGAAAAAGAATATATATATATATATATATCTGAATCACTTTGCTATACACCTGAAACTAACACAACATGGTAAATCAACTATACTTCAATTTTAAAAAGTTAAAGTTTTAATCACATACGTAAATGTAAATGACATATGTAAATACATCCTCATTCTAAAATATGAGAACATTAGAACATTATAGCTAACATGCCAGCTAAGGCTAAAACAACTGTTTTAGTCAGCTTGAGCTGCCATGACAGAATATCAGACTGGGTGGCCTAAAAAAGTCATTTATTTTCTCACAGTTCTAGAGGCTGGAAGTCCAAGATCAAGGTTCGTACAGGGTTTATAGGGTTTGGTTTCTGGTGAGAGCTCTTTTTCTGGCTTGCAGAGGGCCACCTTCTCAGTGTGTTCTCACATAGTGGAGAGAGAGAGAGAGAGAGAGAGAGGGAGAGGGAGGGAGGGAGAGAGAGAGAGAGAGGGAAAGAGAGAGAGGAGGCAAGGTGGGGAAGAGCTAGCTCTCTGGTGTCTCTTCTTATAAGGACACTAACCCCATAAAAGCAGGGCCCTACCTTTATGGCCTCATTTGACCTTAATTACTTCCTTACTCCAAATATAGTCACCCCCGGGGGTTAGGGGTTCAGCATATAAATTCTGAAGGACACAGACATTCAATCCATAACAACGTCATCCCCTCCTTCCCCCACCTAAATGCTTCTTCCCTAATTATGCCCTGTATTATCAGTCCTCAGGTACAGGGATGTTCTAGACTTTTTTCTTAAAAACAATCAAACAAAAAAATAACTATAGATTTTATGAGGTCGTTTTAATTCTGTCTAGTTTTTAAAATCTTCCTGTGTGTAGACTTCTTCAACTTCTTAAAAATAAAATATGTCTTGGGGAATTCTCAGAGTGGTATACAAGTATCTACTATATTATTTTTAGTTGCTGCACGATATTCTAAAATATGATTACCAGATCCTATTAGCTATTTTAAATTACTACCACCATATTGATAAACGTTTAAGTCATTTCTAGTATTTTTTCCCAATTACAGACTATCCTGCAATGAAAATCTTTATACCTGCCTCTCTATGACAAAGGTGAATGAATATTTCTCCAGGGTAGATACCCAGAAGCTGAATTGCAAGATCATGGAATATGCAGATTATCAATTTTAATAGATACCGTCAAACTGTCCTCCAAGGTGGCTATCCCAATTTACATCCTCACTAGTAACTTATGAGGCTACCTGAACATCCTTGGCAATATGTGCGATTATCAGACTTTAATATCTTTGCCAATCTGATGAGTACAAAAGTAATCTTATTGTTTAAATTTGTACTTCCCTGATTAATTTGAAGTCAGGCATCCTTTGGGATATTTATTGGCCAACTGCATTCCCTCCTAAGTTCTGCTTCTTTGTGTGTTTTGCCCATTTTTTCCTATCAAATTGTTTATCACTGTCTTACTCAATTTGTCTGGCTCCTTTACATGTACTATATCCTTTGTCTGTTACTTAGGTTGCATATATTGTCTCCTTTAGAGGTTTTGCTCTTAGGGTCAAAGAAGGCCTTTTCTGTCCCAAGATCACAATCATGTTCTCTTATATGTTCAACCAACTGCCTTATATTTTGTTTTTGCTTTTCTTTTAGATCTTTAATCCGTCTGGAATTTATTTTTGAAAGTGGTGTGAGGTAGGAACTAACTTTACTGTTTTCTGGAATGGATAGCCAGTTGTCCCAGTGTAGAGAACTGACTCTTTTTGTTAGAAGCTCAAGCTCTAAAAAGAGAAAACCCTTTTGTGCCTCACTGTTTCTGGACCCAGCTCGAGAGGAAAACACACTGGTGTATAAAGACATCCCCAACATGCCCCAGAAGAACAGGACCACACCCTTGGAAGCACAGAACCCAGGGTGTATCCATTCTTCATGCAACAGACATATACGGTAAGTGATACTTTAGTAAGGTTAAACATTAAACTTGAATTGAGAGATGACTTCAATATTGATGTCTCTCAAAAGCACAACACCTTTTCTATAAATGAAATTATCAACCCCTGCTTTATCTCTTTTACAATTAAGATTTTCCTCTAATTTTGTTTTGATTGAATAAGCACACATTTAAATTTAAACAATTGTTGGAAATTGTGTTGGGGGAGATTCACCAGAACATTACACACATTAGAACCAGACTCTATTTTGTCAAGTTAGCAGCGGCATTAAACACCACCCACCTCAAGGATGTTTTGGACTTTTACTTGCTTCTCGAAAGGGCTGAAACAAGGGATCAGCTGCATGTAACTCCCGTGCTTCTCTGGCCCGACTGCACAGGGCAGGTGGTGGCTGCACGCTGAAGGCCTGGCTCTGAATTCTGCCTCAGCCACGTCACAACAAGAAGTCACTGGCCACGTTTTCTTAATGTGTTTGCCTCATCTGCCTCATCTGTTGAATGGGGATAATAATAACACTTAGATATTAGAATCATTGAAAAGACTAAATGCACTGACACCCACAAAGCTCTTCAAGAAGTCTCCAGCATGACCAGTGTTCCACGGCAGGGGAAGATTTCAGACCTGCAGGTGATGCTTTCATACCATCCCACTTTTCTCCTTTTTAAACTTTGCATGTTTTCAGATTCACTTCTCTTTTCCATTATTAGGACTTTCTTATTTATTCTCAAAAACAGAGTCTTTGACCTGAATGCACTGTCAAGGAAAGTTGGGAAATGTCTTTGCCACCAGCCTAATGAGAAGAGCACCCTGATCCCCACACCCAGCCTGATCCCAGGGGAGGTGCGTCCCAGCCCTGGACCCTTTCGTAGCTGCCCCAGGCCAGCTCCAGGTCCGCAGCACTCCCGCTCCCCCATGAAGCTTCAACGGCATCTTGTCATGTTTACTGTCTGAGGTCCTTTTCGTGAGTGGCACTTTGGTAGGAGATTTCAGATATCTTAATCCCAGATTAAAAAAACTAAGGCTCAGGATTGCCAGGGTCACCTAGGTTTCCTGGGTCCCACCCCTGTGGCCTTTTAGCTCCTTTACAGGCTTCCTCCCCATGTACCAAATGGTATCTCACCAGAGGCCCTCATTTTATACAACCCAGGCCTCAGTTCTCATTCAGGGGCTCCCCCGTCAACCCCACCCTGGGGGATGATCAGTTTGGGAAACACTTCGTATGTTTGGGGCTCTGCCCTGAAACTGATGAAGTCCTCGTCACCCAAGAACGGCCGTAAAGCACCCAGGGTCCTTTGTTATGCCATATTAGCGGAGAACCAGAGGTGGGAAGATTAGTCACTGAAGAGGCTGAGGATATGGGACGCATTGTTCATTCTGCAGAAGTCCCGGAATGGGACAAGAAAAGGGACAAGGACAATAAAGGGAGGTTTGGAAGGGAGGAGTGGGAGACCCAGTCAAGGGAAAATTTCAGAGCCATGTGGACAGTAAGACACTGGAAAGAATTGCTGGGAGGAAGGGCCAATGTTTGGATGATAACCAAGAATAATAGGGATGTCCAGCATGGTGGATACAGTTCCGCAAATCTAGAAGGCAGTCTCTCTGATGTTGATAGAGGCTAGACGCTCCATCACACTAAAAAAGATAAGAAGTGCTATACCATGCTCATAAGCACTGTGCAAATATTTAATTTGTAAAATAACATTACAGTGGGGAGGAGATCGAGACGGCAGAGCTCACCTCCCCCACAAACACATCAAAAATACATCTACCACAGACATAAAAAAACAAACCTAGAGTTACATAAGGGGGAAGGGGGGGAGGGATAAATTTTTAATTTGGGATTAACAGATACACACTACTATATATAAAACAGGTAAACAACAAGGACTATAGCACAGGGAACTATATTCAACGTCTTATGATAACCTATAATGGAAAAGAATCTTTTAAAGAATAGACATATATATGTATAACTGAATCACTTTGCTGTACACCTGAAACATTGTAAATCAACTATACTTCAATAAAAAAATAAAAGAAATACATCTACATGTGGAGCAATTCTCACCAAAAACAAACTAGAGACTAGAATAAAGACTCTTTTACAACCAAGGCTGTAAAGAAAAATCCACACAGAGTCAAGCAGGAGGGGAAGAGAAGCAATCACAGGAACCGTGCTCCTAGAAGCAGACAAAGAAGCGGCGGGGGGGGGGGGCGGGGGATTACACAGGCTCAGAGATCCTCCCTGGGGAGTGAGGGGTTCAAACCACATAGTGGGCAAGCCAGCCCTGGGGTCTGACATTGGGAAGACGTGTCCCCTTAGCTGGTTTGAAAACCAGTGGAGCACACAGGAGGGCTGTAAGAAACTGAAACTCTGCTCCTGAAGAGTGCTCATATGCTTGCTTACTCCCAGGAACAAGGCTGAGGAAGATGACTGACACTTCCCTGGAAGATGACTGACACTTCCCTGGGGCTCTAGCTGGTTTCCGGCAACCATTCTAGCACATGCCCTTGCCCCTCTAGCTCCGTAAAGCTCCCCACTAGGGTGAAGGCTGCCCTTGCCAGGGAGAGTGCAAACTTTGGCGAGACAGAGCTGGTTCAGATCTAGCACTGCATCTGAACAAGCGAGGACACCATTACTGGTGCTCATGAAGGCAGTGGATTGGGAGATGTCTGGAACTCTGACTGGCATGCCAAGACCATCCCAGCTTGCTCCCTGGGTCACGTCTGGCACCCGCTCTGGCTCTTCATGCTTCAGCACTGCTCCCCTCTGGGGCAAAAGTGCCATTGCCAGGAGACTGGAGAACACACCTTTAGCAGGAACAGAACCAGCTCAGACCCGACCCTCAGGGCTTCTGCTCCAACACCTTGGGCTCTTTCCCTGCCCCAAATAGGGCAGTGACAGCCACTGAGCATAGAAGACGTGACTCATACCTGGCTCTGGCCCTCCCCCTCCATCTCCAGCCCCACCTCCCGCCAAGGTGATAGCTGCCAGCATATCCTGGGGAAAGACATGACCTGTGCTCACCTCAGACCCAGCTCTCCCACCAAAGCCACTGAGCACACATAGACTGCACAGGGATGTTCCCACACAAGGACATCCTTTCAAGACAGGGACAGGTAACTGGTTCACCTAATTTATAGAGAAAGTTAAACATAATAAGAAAACAGAGGATTTGCTTCAAACAAAAGAATAAGAAAAAACCCTAAAAACAATTAATGAAACAGATAAATAATTTACCAGATAGAGTTCAAAGCATTAGTAATGAGAATGCTAACTGAACTTGGGAAAAGAATAGATAGACACAGTGAAGATTGTAAAGAAGAACTAGGAAATATAAAAAAGAACCAGTCTGAGCTGAAGAATACAATAACTGAAATGAAAAACACACTAGAAGGAATGAAAAGCAGACTAGGGGATACAGAAGAACACATAAGTGATCTGAAAGATAAAATAATGGAAATCACCCAATCAAAACAGCAAAAAGGGGCTTCCCTGGTGTCGCAGTGGTTGAGAACCCACCTGCCGATGCAGGGGACACAGGTTCGTGCCCTGGTCCGGGAAGTTCCCACATATCGCGGAGCGGCTGGGCCTGTGAGCCAAGGCCGCTGAGCCTGCACGTCCGGAGCCTGTGCTCTGCAATGGCGGGGGGACCGCAATGGTGAGAGGCCCACGTACAGCAAAAAAAAAAAAGAAAAAAAAGAAAACAAACTTATAAAAACAGGGATACTTTAAGGGACCTCTATGTCAACAATATACTAAAATTCACATAATAGGGGTCCTAGAAGGAGAAGAAAGAGAGAAAGGGGTTGAAAATATATTTGATTAAATCATGGCTGAAAACTTCCCAAACCTGAAGAAGGAAATAGAAATCCAGGTACAGGAAGTATGGAAAGACACCACCAATGGACAGATCATCCATAAATAAGGAAACACAAGCTTTAAATGACACAATAGACCAGATAGATTTAATTGATATTTATAGGACATTCCATCCAAAAACAGCAGATTACACTTTCCTCTCAAGTGCACATGGGACATTCTCCAGGATACATCACATCCTGGGTCACAAATCAACCCTCAGTAAATTTAAGAAAATTGAAATCATATCAAGCATCTTTTCTGACCACAACACTATGAGATTAGAAATGAATTACAGGGAAAAAAACGTAAAAAACACAAACACATGGAGGCTAAACAATATGTTACTAAATAACCAAGAGATCACTGAAGAAATCAAAGAGGAAATCAAACAATACCTCAAGACAAATGACAATGAAAACACGACGACCCAAACCCTATGGGATGCAGCAAAAGCAGTTCTAAGAGGCAAGTTTATAGCTATACAAGCCTACCTCAAGGAACGAGAAAAATCTCAAATAAACAATCTAACCTTACACCTGAAGGAACTAGAGAAAGAAGAACAAATAAAACCCAAAGTTAGCAGAAGGAAAGAAATCATAAACATCAGAGCAGAAATAAATGAAATAGAAACAAAGAAAACAATAGCAAAGATCAATAAAACTAAAAGCTGGTTCTTTGAGAAGATAAACAAAATTGATAAACCATTAGCCAGACTCATCAAGAAGAAGAGGGAGAGGACTCAAATCAATAAAATTAGAAATGAAAAAGGAGAAGTTACAACAGACACCGCAGAAATACAAAGCATCCTAAGAGACTACTACAAGCAACTCTATGCCAATAAAATGTACAACCTGGAAGAAATGGACAAATTCTTAGAAAGGTATAACCTTCCAAGACTGAACCAGGAAGAAATAGAAAATATGAACAGACCAATCACAAGTATTGAAATTGAAAATGTGATTTAAAAGCTTCCAACAAACAAAAGCCCAGGACCAGATGGCTTCACAGGTGAATTCTACCAAACATTTAGAGAAGAGCTAACACCCACCCTTCTCAAACTCTTCCAAAAAATTGCAGAGGAAGGAACACTCCCAAACTCATTCTATGAGGCCACCATCACCCTGATACCAAAACCAGACAAAGATACTACAAAAAAGAAAATTCCAGACCAATATCACTGATGAATATAGATGCAAAAATCCTCAACAAAATAACAGCAAACAGAATCCAACAACACATTAAAAGGATCATAAACCATGATCAAGTGGGATTTATCCCAGGGATGCAAGGATTCTTCAATATACACAAATCAATCAATGTGATACACCATATTAACAAATTGAAGAATAAAAACCATATGATCATCTCAATAGTTGCAGAAAAAGCTTTTGACAAAATTCAACACCCATTTATGATAAAAACTCTCCAGAAATTGAGCACAGAAGGAACCTACCTCAACATAATAAAGACAATATATGACAAACCTACAGCAAACATCATTTTCAATGGTGAAAAACTGAAAGCATTTCCTCTAAGATCAGGAACAAGACAAGGATGTCCACTCGCACCACTATTATTCAACATAGTTTTGGAAGTCCTAGCCATGGCAATCAGAGAAGAAAAAGAAATAAAAGGAACACAAATTGGAAAAGAAGTAAAACTGTCACTGTTCGCATATGACATACTATACAGAGAATCCTAAAGATGCCACCAGAAAACTACTAGAGCTAATCAATGAATTTGGTAAAGTTGCAGGATACAAAATTAATGCACAGAAACCTCTTGCATTCCTATACACTAATGATGAAAAATCTGACAAAGAAATTAAGGAAACACTCCCATTTACCACTGCAACAAAAAGAATAAAATACCTAGGAATAAACCTACCTAGGGAGACAAAAGACTTGTACTCAGAAAACTGTAAGACACTGATGAAAGAAATTAAAGATGATACCAACAGATGGAGAGATATACCATGTTCTTGGATTGGAAGAGTCAATATTGTGAAAATGACTATACTATCCAAAGCAATCTACAGATTCAATGCAATCGCTATCAAATTACCAATGGCATTTTTTATGGAACTAGAACAAAAAAATCTTGAAATTTGTATGGAGACACAAAAGACCCCAAATAGCCAAAGCAGTCTTGAGGGAAAAAAACGCAGCTGGAGGAATCAGATTCCCTGACTTCAGACTATACTACAAAGCTACAGTCATCAAGACAATATGGTACTGGCACAAAAACAGAAACATAGATCAATGGAACAAGATAGAAAGCCCAGAGATAAACCCATGCTACTATGGTCAACTAATCTATGATAAAGGAGGCAAGGAGATACAATGAAGAAAAGACAGTCTCTTCAATAAGTGGTGCTAGGAAAACTGGACAGCTACATGTAAAAGAATGAAATTAGAACACTCTCTAACACCATACACAAAAATAAGCTCAAAATGGATTAGAGACCTAAATGTAAGACTGACACTATAAAACTCTTAGAGGAAAACGTAGGAAGAACACTCTTTGACATAAATCACAGCAAGATCTTTTTTGATCCACCTCCTAGAGTAATAGAAATAAAAACAAAAATAAACAAATAGGACCTCATGAAATTTCAAAGCTTTTGCACAGCAAAGGAAACCATAAACAAGATGAAAAGACAACCCTCAGTATGGGAGAAAATATTTGCAAACAAATCAACTGACAAAGGATTAATCTCCAAAATATATAAACAGCTCATGCATCTCAATATTTAAAAAACAAACAACCCAATCCAAAAATGGGCAGAAGACCTAAATAGACATTTCTCCAAAGAAGACATACAGATGGCCAAGAAGCACATGAAAAGCTGCTCAACATCACTAATTATTACCGAAATGCAAATCAAAACTACAATGAGGTACCACCTCACACCAGTTAGAATGGGTGTCATCAGAAAATCTACAAACAACAAATGCTGGAGAGGGTGTGGAGAAAAGGGAACCCTCCTGCACTGTTGGTGGTAATGTAAATTGATACAGCCACTATGGAGAATAGTATGGAGGTTCCTTAAAAAACTAAAAATAAAATTACCATATGATCCTGCAATCCCACTACTGGGCATATACCCAGAGAAAACCATAATTCAAAAAGACACATGCACCCCAAGATTCATTGAAGCACTATTTACAATAGCCAGGTCATGGAAACAACCTAAATGCCCATCGACAGACGAATGGATAAAGAAGATGTGGTACATATATACAATGGAATACTACTCAGCCATAAAAAGGAACAAAATTGGGTCATTTGTTGAGACGTGCATGGATCTATAGACTGTCATACAGAGTGAAGTAAGTCAGAAAGAGAAAAACAAATATCGTATATTAACACATATATGTAGAACCTAGAAAAATGGTACAGATGAACTGGTTTGCAGGGAAGAAATTGAGACACAGATGTAGAGAACAAACGTATGGACACCAAGGGGGGAAAGCGGCAGGGGGGTGGTGGTGGTGGTGTGATGAATTGGGCAATTGGGATTGACATGTATACACTGATGTGTATAAAACTGATGACTAATATGAACCTACTGTATAAAAAATACATAAAATTAAATTTAAAAATTAAAATAAAAGAATTAGAGACACTTTTTGTGAAGTTCCAGCTATATAGTAATTACTCACTATTTTATTAGAAATATTGATAGTAGCAAATGATAATGTGCTAAATTTCTTCTCAAGTTGAAATTTTCCTACTTTGTTTTCATTTCATTAAGGAAGAAAAAATCATTTTTGTTTTTCTTTTCTCTGTTTAAACCTTGAGCGTAGACAATTATATCCTTTAGAGTGTAACTTGCTTATAGCTTCTCTGATGTTGCATTAAAATAGCTGTTTTTGAAAAAAAAAAGTAACAAAATGGCAATAAATACATACCTATCAATAATCACTTTAAATGTCAATAAACTAAATGCTCAAATCAAAAGACAAGAGTGGCTTATTGGATTAATAAAAATAAGACACACCCATATGCTGCCTAGAAGAGACTCAACTCAGAGCTAAGGACACACACACACTGAAAGTAAGGGTGTGGAAAAAGATATTTCATGTAAATGGAAATTACAAGAAAGCTGGGGTTGAAATACTCACATGAGACAAAACAGACTTTAAAACAAAGTGTAGAACAAAAGACAAAAAAAGGTATTATACATTGATAAAGAAATCAATACAGAAAGAGCATACAATATTTGTTAACATATATGCTCCTAATATAGGAGCACCTAAATATATAAAGCCAATACTAACAGACATAAAGGGAGAATTTGACAATAATACAATAATAGTAGGGGATTTTAACACCCTGCTGACATCAATGGACAGATCATCCAGGCAGAAAATCAATAAGGAAACAAGGATTTTAAGTGACACATTAGACCAGTTGGACTTAATAGGTATCTACAGGACATTTCAACCAAAAACAGCAGAATACAAATTCTTTTCAAACACACATGGAATGTTCTCCAAGATATGTCACATGCTAGGCTGCAAAAGAAGTCTCAACAAATTTAAGACAACAGAAATTACATTAAGCATTTTTTCTGACCACAGTAGTATTAAACTAGAAATCAATTCCAGGAAGAAAAATGGGAAAACACAAACACATGAAGACTAAACAACATGCTACTGAAAAACCAACAGATCAATAAAGAAATCAAAAAGGAAATCAGAAAATACCTCAAGACAAATGAAGATAAAAACACAACTTTTCAAAATCTATGGGACATCGCAAAAACAGTTCTAAGAGAGGAGTTTGTAATGATAAAGCCCTACCTCAAGAAACAAGAAAAGTCTCAAATAAACACCCTAATCTGACATCTAAAGGAATTATAAAAAAGGAACAAACAAAGCCCAAAGGCAGCAGAAGGAAGGAAAAAAATAAAGATTAGAGAGGAAATAAATAACATAGAGACCAAAAAAGAAAAAGAAAGATCAAAGAAACCAAGAGCTAGTTTTTTCAAAAGATAACCAAAATTCATAAGCCTTTAGCCAGGTTCATCAAGAAAAAAGATGGAGGACCCAAATAAACCAAATAAGAAATGAAAGAGGAGAAATTACAACTGATATCACAGAGATACAAAAAAACCATAAGAGAATACTAGTAACAGCTATATACAAACAAATTGGACAACCTAGAAGAAATGGATATATTTCTAGAAACATACAATCTTCCAAGACTGAATCAGGAAGAAACAGACAATCTGAACACAATGGTCACTAGTAGTGAAATTGAATTAGTAATCAAAAATCTCAGCAAACAAAAGAGGACCACATGGCTTCACAGGGGAATTCTACCAAACATATAACATAGAGCCAATACCTATCCTTCTCAAACTATTCCAAAAATTAAAGACGAGGGGACACTCCCAAATTCATGCTACAAGGCCACCATTACGCCAATACCAAAGCCAGACAAAGACACCACAGAAAGAAAATTAGAGGCCAATATCACTGATGAATGTAGATGCAAAAATCCTCAACATAATTATTAGCAAGCCAAATTCAACAATACATAAAAAGGATAATACACCATGATCAAGTGGGATTTATTCCAGAGATACAAGGATGGTTCAACACCTGCAAATCGGGCTTCCCTGGTGGCACAGTGGTTGAGAGTCCGCCTGCCAATGCAGGGGATACGGGTTTGTGCCCCGGTCCAGGAAGATCCCACATGCCGCGGAGCGGCTAGGCCTGTGAGCCATGGCCACTGAGCCTGCACGTCTGGAGCCTGTGCTCCACAGCGGGAGAGGCCACAACAGTGAGAGGCCTGCGTACTGCAAAAAAACAAACAAACAAACAAAAAAAACCCCTGCAAATTAATCAATGTGATATACTACATTAACAAACAAAGAATAAAAATCATATGATCATCTCAACAGATGCAGAAAGAATATCTGACAAAATTCAACATCCAGTCATGACAAAAACTGTCATCAAAGTTGGTATACAGGGAACATATCCTAATACAATGAAGACCATTTATGACAAACCCATAGCTGACATCATACTCAAGAGAGAAAAGCTGAAATCTTTTCCTCTAATATCAGGAACAAGAATGCCACTTTCACCACTTCTACTTAACATAATATTCAAAGTCCTAGCCACTGCAATTAGACCAAAAAAAGAAATAAAATGCATTCAAATTCAAAGGGAAGAAGTAAAACTGTCACTGTTTGAAGATGACATGATACTACATATAGAAAACCCTGAAGTCTCCATCAAAAAAACTATCTGAACTAATAAATGAATTCTGTAAAGTTGAATACAGAATACAAGATTAATAAACAAAAATCTCTTGCTTTAGGAATAAAGACGCAGACCTCCTAGAGAACAGACTTGAGGTTATGGGGAGGGGAAAGGGTGAGCTGTGACAGGGCGAGAGAGAGTCATGGGCATATACACACTAACAAACGTAGTAAGGTAGATAGCTAGTGGGAAGCAGCCGCATGGCACAGGGATATTG
The DNA here is from genome assembly GCF_949987515.2 of Delphinus delphis. NCBI lineage: Eukaryota > Metazoa > Chordata > Mammalia > Artiodactyla > Delphinidae > Delphinus > Delphinus delphis. Next base: position 77,793,821 of record NC_082685.1, read on the forward strand.
GCTCGGTGCTTTGTGACAGCCTGGAGGGGTGGGATAGGGAGGGTGGGAGGGAGGGAGACGCAAGAGGGAAGACATATGGGAACATATGTTTATGTATGACTGATTTGCTTTGTTATAAAGCAGAAACTAACACACCATTGTAAAGCAATTAGATCCCAATAAAGATGTTAAAAAAAACTCTTGCTTTTCTATGCACTTATAATGAACTGTAAGAAAGAGAAAGCAAGAAAATGATCCCAATTACCACTGCATCAAAAGGAATAAAATACCTAGGAATAAACTTAACCAAGGAAGTGAAAGACCTACACTCTAAAAACTGTAAAACGCTGATGAAGGACACTAAAGGTGATACAAAGATATGTAAAGATATCCCATGTTCATGGATTGCAAGAATTAATATTGTTAAAATGTCCATACTACCCAAAGCAATCTACAAATTTAATGTAATCCTGATCAAAATACCCACGACATTTTTCACAGAATTAGAATAATCCTAAAATTTATATGAAAAAAAAAACCAGAATAGCCAAAGCAGTCTTGAGAAAAAACAGCACAGCTGAAGGTATCATGCTCCCTGACTTCAGACTATACTACAAAGCTAAAGTCATCAAAACAGTATGGTACTGGCACAAATGCAGAAACAGATCAGTGGAACAAAACACAGAGCCCAGAAAAAAACCCACACACTTATGGTCAATGAATTTTCAAGAAAGGTGGCAAGAATATACAAAAGGGAAAAAACAGTCTCTTCAACAAATGGTGCTGGGAAAACTGGACAGGTGCATGTCAAAGAATTAAATCAGAACATTTTCTCACATCATATACAAAAATAAACTCAAATCTATTAAAGACCTACATGCAAGACCAGAAGCCATAAAATTCCTAGAAGAAAACGTAGAACACTCTCTGACATAAATCACAGCGTATATGTTTGGATCTGTCTCCTAAAGCAAAGGAAACAAAAGCAAAAATAAACAAATGGGACCTAATTAAACTTTAAAGCTTTTGCATAGCAATGGAAACAGTCAACAAAATTAAAAGACAACTTACTGAACAGGGGAAAATATTTGCAAATGATAGGACCAGTAAGGGGTTAATATCCAAAATATATAAACAGCTCATACAACTCAATATTAAAAAAACAATTAAAAATGGGTGGAAGACCTGAATAGCCATTTTTTCAAAGAAGACATACAGATGGCCAACAGGCACATGAAAAGATGTTCAATGTCACTAATCATCAGAGAAAGACAAATCAAAACCAAAATGAGATAGCACCTCACACTTGTTAAAATGGCTATCTTCAAAAAGACCACAAATTACAAATGTTGGTGAGGACATGGAGAAGAAGGAACCCTTGTACACTGTTGGTGGGAATGTAAATTGGTGCAACCACTATGGAAAATGGTATGGAGATTCCTCAAAATTTGAAAACAGAACTACCATACGATCTAGCAATTCCACTCCTGGGTATAAAGCCAAAGAAAATGAAAACACTAATTTGAAAAGATACATGCACCTCAATGTTCATAGCAGCATTATTTACAATAGCCAAGATATGGAAGTGACCTAAGTGTCCGTCAACAGATGAATACATAAAGAAGCTATAAAATATATATATAATGAAATATTACTCAGTCATAAAAAAGAATGAAAATTTGCCATTTGCAACAACATGGACCTGGCAGGTGTCATGCTCAGTGAAATAAGTCAGACACAGAAAGACAAATAATGTATGTTATCATTTGTATGTTGAATCTCAAAAATAAAACAAATTAATCAATATAATAAAACTGAAACAGACTTACAGATAGAGAATAAACTAGTGGCTACCAGTGTGGAGAGGGAAGAAGGAGAGGCAAGATAGGGGTAGGGGATTAAGAGGTATGTATAAAATAAGCTACAAGGATATATTGTAATGCACAGGGAATAGAGCCAATATTTTACATTAAATTGAGTATAAAGTATAAGAATATGGGATCACTATGTTGTACACCTAAAACTAATATAATATTGTAAATTAACTACACTTCAATAAAATAACAATACAGTAATTATATATACATTATATATAATGTATTCTATGTATTTTATATACATATACATATTATATGTAATATTTTTATGCATGTGGTTATTTTTATGCATGTAGTATATGTAGGTACATGGACATTATTTGAAAACAAGGTTAAAAAAGATCATGTGAGAACTTTTCTGAATGTGGGCCCAAACCCAATGGCCCTGCTGGCCACGCCTTTATGTATGCCTGCCTCTAGGACAGTAAGCATGAGACCTCCCAGGATTCAGCTAACCCTGGAAGGAAGGCTTTTAGGGACTAAATACTTATGTTCCCCCAAAGTTCATATGTTGAAGCCCTAACCTCCAGTGGGGGCTGTATTTGCAGTAAGGACATAATTAAGGTTACATGAGGTCATAAGATTAGGACCCTGATCCAATAGAATTAGTGTCCTTATAAGATGAGACACAACAGAGCTCACTCTCTCTCTGTTCTGTGTTTGCATGTCCCCAGGAAAGGCCACACGAGGACACAGTGAGAGGGAAACATCTGCAAGCCAGGAAGAGAGGGCTCACCAGAAACCAAACAGCCAGAACCTTGATCTTGGATTTCTAGCCTCCAGAATCAGAAGAAAATATACACCTGTTGTTTAAGACACCCAGTCTGTGAGATTTTATTATGGCAGCCCAAGGTTGTGATGTGAGGCTAGCTGTCCTTTACTCTTGGTCTTTGAAAGTGATCATCTGAAGTAACCAGCAAGGAGCAAGAAAGAGCCTCATCATCACACCAGGTATTTCTCATTCAGAACCTCCTAGCTCAGCATACCTATTCCTACTCTCGCCACCAAACAGCAGCACTGCCCCAAAGCAAACTGTATTAACAAAAACAAAAATTCACCAAGAGCTGCCTACTGTAACATTAGACAAAGAAACTGTTAGAGAACCATGTATTTGGGAGCATTTCTCAACAGAGAGCTACTCACTTTGCTTTAAATGTTACCTAGTATAGTCCACGCACCCAGGGGTTCTAACATGATTGACATTAAACCTGGTAAGGTGTGGTTATTCATTCACTCACTCAAAAAATACATATCGTGGGCTTCCCTGGTGGCGCAGTGGTTGGGAGACCGCCTGCCAATGCAGGGGACATGGGTTCGGGCCCTGGTCTGGGAGGATCCCACATGCCGTTCAGCGGCTGGGCCCACGCACCCAACTACTGAGCCTGCACTCTAGAGCCCATAAGCCACAACTACTGAGCCCATGAGCCACAACTACTGAGGCCCGTGTGCCTGGAACCCGTGCACCGCAACAAGAGAGGCCACTGCAGTGAGAAGCCCACGCAGCAAGGAGTGGCCCCTGCTCGCTGAGGCTGGAGAAGGCCCATGTGCAGCAATAAAGACCCAACGCAGCCAAAGGAAAAAAAAAATATATATATATATATATATATATATACACATATTGCATTTCTAAGATATGGCAGGCACTGTTCTAAGTGCTGGGGATATAGTGGTACATGAAAGTCAGTTCCTGCTCTATTGAAGTTTAGTCTAAGTGGCAGGAAATAAACACTAAACAAATAAGCAAGTAAGTATATACAGGTGCAATAAGGGCTGTAAGAAAAAAGAAGTAGGGTAAGGGGTATTAAAGAAAGTATAATAGGTTAAGGATTTGTAATTTTATATGTAGTGGTCAGGCAGGCCTGGCATATGAGCAAAGACCTAAAGAAGGTGAAGTGAGCCTGAGGGATATCTCAGGAAATAATGTTTCGGGAAGAGGAGAAACAAAGAGCATGAGGTGGGATGTGGGATGAGTGAAAGGGCAAAGAGGAGATGAGAAGGAGAGGTGGAGAGCAGACCACGAAGAATGGACCTTGGCTTTCAACCTGAGGAGGTGGGAGAGAAGCCACTGGATGGTTTGGAGCAGAGGAGCGACCTGACTTTATTGAAAACATTAAATGATCATTCTGGCAGTGATCTGGGGACTAGATTGTAGGGTACAGCATACAGCAAGTTCAGGAGCAGGGAGACCAGCTATGAGGAGACTCCAGGTGAAAATGATGGTGGCGTGGACCAGTGTGATAATGGGGGAAATGAGAAGTTGTCAGACTCTGGATATATTCTGAAGGTAGAGCCAACAGGTTCTGCTGATGAATTGGATGCGACAAATGAGAGACCAAGAGAAGTCAAGATGAATCTAAGTTGCTTGGCCCGAGCAGCTGGAAGGATGACGATGACCTCGTGATGTGATCCGGAGACAGCATGCTGATAACTAAAGCACCACTGCATCTGAGTCCCCATCGTCTAATAACGCATTGATAGGAACCTGAGAGCATAAGGGTAACTCTCCCTCCACGTGAGTAAGTCAATACTACCATACAACATTCTTAGTACAGTTTATATGATGTGCTTTATTATAAGAAAAACAGCTAAACAGTTTTCTCCCCTCCCCTCGCAAAAAAAAAAAAAAAAAAAAAAGTGACTGGAAAAAGTAATGTAAAGCAAAAAGGGAAAAAACTGCCCAAGGCAAGGGAATCTAGCAAAACGATGTCAACATTGGGCTATAATAATACAAAAATCCATGCTTGCGATCTTGTTCAAAGGGTAGAGACGGGTACAGAAATGGGGAGGAGGCAGCGAGGGTTAGGGCCTTCAAAAATTTGCTTAAACAAGAAAAAGCCTTTAAAGGGCCATTTGGAGAAAGGAAATGACTCAATTGCTTTGAGGCATGGAGAGAGAGGGAGAGGAACTATAGGAGGAAATCAACGTGTGTGTTTACATGAGTCTTAATAATACAGTTCATGACACAATATTTCTTAAGAAAATGGGTGGGTAGGTTTTCAGTTCAAATGTTAAAACGTTAACATTCTAGTTTAAATTAATAAGTACCCGGTTATGAATAAAAGTATATTTAAAAGGTTTCACAAAGAATGTGACATCAATTGTTCCACTTGTCTTAAATTTTGGTGAAGTACAAATTAATCACTAGTAGCTTGTGACTGAATCATCTGAAACTTCGGGGAAGTGCCGAACAATATGTTACTTAGTTTATAAGGTAATATTTAAGCTAATTTCCACCTAAAAGTTATCTCTGAAAACATTCTTAAATCTAGCTAGCTACGTGTTGTCAGTGTTTTATAGGACTACTAACTAGAGACTTGCCCAGGTATGAAATCCAAAGTCAGGTTAAGACATTAGGAAACCATCCTTATATTTTATAAGTATAGAGGAGTTTTCAGAGGATCGTTTTATATTCAAATATGTCATTTTTTATACTTCATTTAAAAATCTACTTTAGATCCAAGCATATCATTTTTTTTAAGTACTTTCATTGTCCTCAATATCCAGCCTAAGTTTGATGTTTAAGACAGCTGTCTTCCCGTTTCTAAGGTTTCGATATTAAAACAAACAAAACACCCTTGGTTATCTCCATCTCTCTAGTTATAAAATTGCTCTTAAATACACATTCATCAGAAACAGCCTGGAAAAAGTCTTTCAGTTGATATCAGTACAGTGTCTTCTCACATAATCTAAAAACTAGATTTGGACTGAATTTGAAGCTAATTAGATATTTAATTATAGGCCAGAGTCCTCGTCTAGAGACCTTCCACTACCTGGAAGCAAAGGCCTTGAAAACAGTTCTCAAAAATAAGTATATTTTACTTTTCGCCATTCTTTTGACTAAACAGCAAATTCCAAAGTAGTGTTTCATCATCTGATTTATCTGGTTATGAAAATTATAAATTATATTTAGCGAACTGCATTTTTAAACAAACTCATAACCAAGCAGATACTTTTAAGTCTCAATGGTAGTAGGAGGGACAATTAAAAGAAGTTAGGTTGGAACAGAAAGATGAAAATAAGGTCAGACATAGCTTTTGCTCTGCGTTACATAACTAAAGACTTCGATTAAATGTCAAGAGCTCTTGTGAGGGAAAAAAAATGCAGTTCTGGTTTACTTAACATTTATTGTTCATTCACGACCTTATTTCTAACCTACCATTCTCTTCATTTCCCAAACAATGATTTGATATCAGAAGGGAATGGAGCCCAAGCAGCCCTGTGGGACAGTGGCACGATTGTTACACGGAGAGGGTGCGACCCATGAAACTATTCACGGAGGAGCAGACAGTAAATCACTGTTAGCACACTCCAGCCTGCTGCGAGAGCACTCCCCAGAGACTGCATTGTCCCCAGGGGATTCAAATTGCAGTTTTATCTCCTTCCACTGGTGGTCTTTTAGAGCTGTATTTATATTCTTATTGCAACTTAGTTTCAAGCATCTTGTTTTGTAATTGTGGTATTTACTCATCACTCACACCTGTAAATCCTTCTTTCCTCATTCAAAAAACAAGTTAGACACCGTACATTGAAAGTTCTGTGTTGGGGGAAAGCTTAGATTTTGTTCATCTTGAGAACTGAAATCTCAAAATAACTTTCTAGTGTTTTTTTTTTCTTTCCCTTTTTAAATGGTCCTATCCCATCCAACAATCTATTTCTTTTCCCACCGAATCCTTGAAAAAGAACTCACTGCTTTCACAAATCCATCCCCTCTTTTAGGTACCAGGCCCCTACCGTCTGTAAGGTGCTAGAGATGCAAGAGAAACGAAAAAGATATAGTCCCATGACTCAAGGAGCTTCTCATCTAACAGGAAAGAGAAGCATTCAACAAGCTCTTGGACCGAAAATTAACTCTAGCTGTCATAGATGGACAAATATGGCAGGGTACTTTGAGAACACATAATGGAGGGGTATGATGTCTTCTGGAGTATCAGGGAAGTCTGTCTTGAGGAAGAAACATTTAGGCTGAAACCTGAAGGATGAGTAGGAATTAGCCAGGTAAAGAGGTAAAAGGGGGAGATGACGGTGTTCCAGTGCAGGCCTGTAGTTACAAAGGAGCTTGGAACTTTCCATACCAGTGATGTTGCAGATGTAAGAAAGTGATGGGAGCCTGGCAGAGAGATAAGACCAGAGAGGTAGGCAAGAACCAAATCATGCACAGCCTTGAAGGTCCTATTAAGGTTTCGGGATGTCAGAGTGTTTTAAGCAGGGAAGCTATGGGATTAGATATGCATCTTTCAGAGATAGCTTTAGCTACAATGTGGAGAGTGAACTGGAGGAAAAGACTAAACAGGACATTATTTATGTTAATTTGGGGGACAACTCCACCAAAAATATTTCTCTATATATTGGTTGTGGGCACATATGATCTATGTTAAAGTATAGAAAACGAACTACAAAGATGCACAGGAAACTCATGACACTGTTACTATGAGGAAATGGAGGGGAATGGGAAAGACAGCGTTGATTATAAGGAAGCTGAGCTTTATACACCATGTTTTATTTCTTGCAATAAAGACAGGAAACAAATAAGACAGAATATTAACAGTTGCTAATTCTGGGATTTTTTTTTATTATTATTCTTTGAAATTTTCTGTATCTTTCAAAGGCATCAAAAGAAAAACAAAGGTGAAAAAAGGAGAGAGGCAGGAGAACCAGCTGAGAGTGATGTGCTATCGAAATCAAGAGCAAAGGGTATTTCCCAGAGGAAGGAGTGGTCACGTGCATCAACGCCGAGACCTCAAATAAAATCAAACTTTAAAACGTCCACTGGATTTACCGTCATGGATGTCACGGAAGACAAGAGCAAAAGCCTTGGCAAAGGCATGCTGGGAACACAAGCCAGGCAGGAATGGGCAAGTGGGAGAGAAGGTAGTGGCAATGCAGACTGTCAACAATCCTTTGTCTTTGGAAGAGAGGAGACAAGGGGTAAAAGGCACAGAAAACCCTAGAAAGGCTTGTTTCTAAGATGAGAGAGACTAAAACCTGTTTATGTGCGGATGGGGAGATGCAGAAGAGCTGGAGACAGTAGGACAAGATTTCTGAGAACGTGTAAATGATCTGAAAACAGGTAGAGGGATTGGCCTCAGATTGGAGGAGGGACACTGCCTCCACCATAAGGAGATAAGCAGGAAATGATGAGTACAGATGCAAGAAGTTCCCATCTGATGGACTCTGTTTTTTCAGGGAAGTAGGAGGCACTGAGGGTGAAATATCCAATTAGGGGAGAAAGTTAGAGACTAACTGAGAGAAAGGGAAGATGACGAGTCAGTGTTGAGGACCCAACTGAGGCTGACGACTGAGTGTGCAGCCTACCTAGATGCGTGCTTGAAATGTTTTTTCTAGGAGGCTTCAGCTACCCGATGCAAGAGCAGAGAAGGGTGGTATTTCTATAATTCGGGACTGGTTTTCACTCAGATGAGTGTGACCAAAAGAAAGAGGAGCCAGGAGTTGAAAGTGTTAGCCAGAGAGACACTGTTATTATAAAGCTCTGCTGGACACAGAGGGGAATGAAAGAGGCAGGGAATGGATGGATGGAGAGAGTGGCAGGACCCACGGCTTGGAGGGCTTCCTGCAATCAGAGTGAGCGCAGGCAGGTGCGTGGGCAAGTAAGGTGGAACGAGAGGAAGCTGTGATTGGAGAGGGGATGTCAGAACTAGCGATTTAAAACATGGCACCTTTCCTGATAACAAGGCCCAGCATGAAGCCCTGGAGTGGGGGGCAGAGGGGAGTAGGAACAAAGGACAGTATTGATGAGGAAGGCAAGAAGCTGAAAAAGCAGAGGGTTAGTAGTTAGGTGGACGCTAACACTCCCATGAATGGTGACAGGTGGTGGGACAGGTAGAAGGACAGTAAGCCTGGTGCTAAATCTTTAAAAGTGAGGTAAAATGAGGTCTGTGGAAGATAGTGCCAATGTCTTTGTAGCGCACAGCCTCCAATGGTCTGGGAGTTTTTGAGAGAAGGAGAAGTGGTCTGAGAAGCAAGAAGGACACTAACCGCACTTCCTGACACTGGGATAAACAGGCAAGAAGGATAACAAACAGCCTCATCAAAGAAGGCTGGAAAAAAGCAGTGTTCTAGAACAGAGCCAGGATTCATGGTGATGGTGGCTCTCATCCATCCCTCGCTACACACTAGAACCACCCAGGAAGCTTTGAAAGATATCCATGCCCATGTCCCCCCACCCCAGACCAATAGATCAGAATCTCTGGAGCCCAGGGATTTCCGCCATTCAAAAGCTCCCCCGTAATTCTAATGTACAAATGGATTTTAAAACCACTGATTTAAGGCAAGCAGGTGAACTTTGGAGAAGGGACTCCAAAGACAGACACGGAGAGGCTCCCTGATCACGAGCGGTAATGGCCTGATTGTGCAAACTGCACTCCCCAGTGTGCTCCAGGAACTCATACCCACAAGGAGTTGAGCGGTGCACACCAGCAGACACTTCTTCCAAGTTCACTACTCCCTTTTGTAGTAAAGCAGAGATTCTGATCAAACAGCTGGATTCGGTCTTTAAAAGGATCCTGGGTGGGCTTTTCTGGTGGCGCAGTGGTTGAGAGTCCGCCTACCGATGCAGGGGACGCGGGTTCGTGCCCCGGTCCGGGAAGATCCCACATGCCGCGGAGCGGCTGGGCCCGTGAGCCATGGCCGCTGAGCCTGCGCGTCCGGAGCCTGTGCTCCGCAACGGGAGAGGCCACAGCAGTGAGAGGCCCGTGTACCACAAAGAAAAAAAAAAGGTTCCAAAGGTTCCTGGGTGAGTTGAGTTTACCTTTCCAGTTCCTCTTCTCCTTCATCACACTTTTTCCAGGTGCTGTGGGGCACAGCAGTGTGGGCTTATTGAAGAGGAGTTGTTACGGGCTAGCTCCCAGCACTGACACAAAGCAAGCCACCTTTTTCCTCTGCCTCTGTCTGACCCCTGTAAACGGTGGTGGGAGGATCGACACGGGTGATGACAATGATGCTAGTTAACCTTTACAGATGCTAGTTAACCTTTATCCCTAGACCCATGGTTTACACTCACCATCTCATTTAATCCACACCATCCCTGGGAAGACAGTAGTAGCTGAATCCTCATTTACAAGTGAGTCCACTGCTCCAGAGAGATAAGGGACCGCCCCAAGGTCACCAGCTAGTAAGTTACCCTAACAACAGCTGGCTTCCAGAGACTAGGGCGTTGGTCACTCCACTTCATGCCACTTAACTACGAAACAGTCCAAGTTTCCTTCTAGTTCTAACACTTGGTGATTCTTTAACTCCCATTGGCTTTCTTCCCTGAAGGGACAGGGTGGATTGCAGACTTCAAAGGCTTTGAAAGGGCAGAAGTTTTACTGAAAACTTAAGGCAGGCTTCTGGGAGTGAGTCTGCAGCAGCGCACAGAAGGGGAAATGACATCATGAGGTTTCAGGGGGCAGCCTTCCCACAGGTGCTCCCCCGAGGGCTTGGGAGCGACACAACAGTTGGCTTTTCTGCCAGCTTCAGAAGCATCTCTCCCCCGGCAGGTGGAAATATAATCTCACCTGGTCAGGATGACGAGTGCCTAATTGGATGGTGAGGCTTCAGGATTTAGTCATTGCCAGGAAGATTCTGGGTGATATTTCCCAGCCGTGCGAAAATTAACTCAAAGTCTTTTCTTCTTGTATTCTCTAATTTTAAACTAGGTAAATTTAATATCCTGCTTCTTGGCTCAGCGTTACTGCAAATTAAACATGCAAGTATTAATAATGAAAATAATTTCCCTTTAAAAACATATCCTGAAACTCGATGTGGGGCATTTCCAATACATCCATGAAACAAACAAAACAGTTTGTCTGTTTCTCCAAGGGAAGACGCTAAACCCGGAATTTAGTTCAGCCTGTGAAACAATTCGTTTGCTCTGACTAATCCTGCCAATTAAAGAACTTTTCCCAGACACAATTAGCATGTAAATCAGCGGCAGAGAAGGAAGAAGGGGCCTTGGCGACCCGGCCGGGATGGAGACACCAGGCGGAGAACCCCAGGGACATCTTGGGCCCGACGTGCGGGCCGCGGGACCCCGCCGGGGACGCACGGACGAGCTCGGGACTTAACGCCGAAATTTGGGCGTTAAATAGCGCAGCCCCTCGATTGACCGGTGGCGGCCGGCCAGGGCCCCTCCCCGGGTCCCGACCGGATTCGAAAGGGACGTCCGCGAGCCAGTCCCCACCCGGGCCGCGGGAGCGCGCAGCCAAGAGCACCGCCCCCACGCCCCAGCCCCCTTTCGGAGCTGGCTCCGCGTGCCGCGGTGGCTGCGCGCGCACCTACGGCCGCAGCCCCCCAACCCCCCGCCGCCGCGGATCTGTAGCTGCTTTTGCCTGCGAAAGGTGGGGATAGCGGCCCCTGCTGGCACCTTTGGCAGACAGCAGGGAGACCGACGTTTTCCCGCTTACCCTTCTCACCTTTTCTAAACGGTTTGTGGAAAATATATCTTATATATACATACACTGTTGTCGCGTGTGCACTTATTTTATTCTTCGTGAGCCCTCATTAGCAGATGTCTGTATGTAGTCTAGTTCCATGTAGGAACGGTAATTTAAAAAAAGGGGGGGTAGACTTATTAGTGGCCCTAGCCCCAATTAGGGAACAGGTACAGTTTCTACTGCATTTATATGACGGCATTCGGCCTAAGGGCGACTGAGACCCTGATCTGCTTCCCAATGCTTTTCTCGGCCGACCCCACGACTAGTAAGTAATGATCGGAGAACTGCTTGGCCGCCCCGTGTTACCTTCTTTAAAGGCTGTGGCTACGATCCAAACCAAGTGAGAAGCCCACTCGGGGAGCAACGTGCTACCGTGCGCAGTCTGCGGGGCAAGCAGGCGGGTAGCGCGCAGCGGCCGGGGTAGGGGGGACATCGTGTGGCCTGCCCAGTGGGCCCAAGCCTGTAACAGCAAGGCTTTTTTGGCGACTGAACTTTCAAGCGGAGGAGGAAGGCTGTGCCTGCCATTCTTCTTCTAATGGTAACAAAAGCGCCTTGAAAGAAGTTGAGATTTACTTATTCCATGAAGCTGTTGGATTCTCGTTGGAACTGTGTCTTATTTCTGAAGTTTACATAGTTATTTCTAAGAACAGTTTACACACTTTCTAACTTTAAAAGCAAATCTTCGTTAACAGCATCCTTTCCACTATAGTTTATTTGCTTACTTAACATGCTTTATTAACGTGTTGTGTTGTACGTACGTTAACTAATAGCTGTGTTCGTATCTTCGAAGTGTATTTTTAAGCGCACCGGATTTTATCCAATTCATCTGGGTGCGCAGAGCGTCCATCACTTCTGGAATCTACCTCTTGATACAGTAATCAGAATTAGAAAGGTTCGCCGTTCACTCACCCTCATCCTTTAAAACTTTTCCATTTAAGAAAATCGATGAAATCCTTTCTTGTGACTCGCTCCTGCACTACGTCTATTTTTATTAATTTTTCTGATTTGTCAGAGCTCAGCAATGCTGTCCGGGATTTTTTTTTTTTTTGCTAGAGCAAATGCGGGGCTGGGGGAGGCAAGGGCTGGCCTCCTGCCGGCATCGCCCCCGCGGGGACCTCGGCCGAGCGCGCGGCGGGGCAGGGAATAGTGGTGGAAGGAAGCTGCGCTGGCCAGTCGATCCAAGGCTCCACCTGCGGCCAAACCGCGTAGGTTCTCCGTCTCTCCGCCTCGCTCGCTAGTGTTCGCACACATAGACCGCAGCTCTCCTTTGGGTCGGAGAAGACGCCAGCCAAAGGAGGCGGGGTTGCAGGAGGAGAGTCCGCTCTGCGCAATCCAGTCCGGGACTTGGCTCCGCCCCGGAGCGGCGGCCTCTCGAGTGACAGAGGAGTAGTGAGCCGCACGGGGTGAGGTTGCAGCCAACTCCGCTCCCCACGCACTCGGCTGTCCAGGCGCTCCGGACGCAGCAGCGGCGCTTCTCCGCGGGGCCGACCGCCCGCGATGTCCGCTTAGGAGCGGCGGCAGCGGCCAGCATTGCCACACCCGCGGCGTAGCGCTCCCAGCCGTGGAGCGGGGCTAGAGGGCGAACCCTTGCGCCAGCCCCCACCCCGCCCCCCCACCCTGAAATGACTTGTTAATCGGCGCAGACACTACCGAAGGGATTGCCGGAGTGGAATCCAAGTGGAATTTGGATTTGGAGAAGAGTTTCTTGAACATTTACTCCTTTCTTGTTGGTTTCTTTCTTTCTTTCTTCCTCTCCCCTTCTCCGCCTGTCATTGGAAATGAATACAGCGCGTTTGCATCCCAGAAAGTAGTCGCCGCGACTGTTACCCCAAAGAGACAAGCACACATGTAGGAATGACAAAGGCTTGCGAAGGAGAGAGCGCAGCTCGCGGCCCGGAGAGATCCCCTCGATAATGGATTACTAAATGGGATACACGCTGTACCAGCCCGCTCCGAGCCCCGGCCGCCTGCCCGTCGATGCACCGAAAAGGTACGGCTGGGGCGCCCCGGCGCGCCCCACCTCCCGGGCGGCTCGGCTCCCTCCTGCGGGTCCCGGGGCCGCGGTCCGCACGCCCTGTCTCGGCTTTGTGGTGCTTGCGTTTTATTTTGTCTTGTGTCAGTCTCCCAAGCGTTGCCCGGCCCTGGGGGAGCAGTCGCGAGCCCTGCCCGCTGCTCCTCTCCACCCGGCGCCCCAGAGACCGCCGGGCTCCGTGCTGCGAGCTTCCCGACCCGCGCTGCGCACACGCCAGGCGCCGCCCGGGACACCAACCGCGCGGATAGCTCCCTGGCCCTGGGATGTGTATGCAGTACCCGGGGGCTCGTCCTCACTTTCGGGCCAGCAGGCAGCAGAGAAGCCCTGAAAGGGTGAGATTCTCGGAAGTGCCCGGTCCTGGTGCGAAGGCAGGGGAAGGGGTTCTGCCCTCCAGGGCTGGAGGAGGTTGGGTAGAAGAGCGCTGTTTTCGCTCGGCACGAGGTTTGGGTTCAGGGGCTCCGCAGATACGGTGGGGAAGCAAAGAGAATCTTTTGTTGTCGGTGCGGGGTCTGGGCTGGGTTCAGTGGAGTGCGGGAAACTTGTAATGGCCCTGGCACTCGCGCACCCTACCACTTGGTGACATCCCGGCTCCCTCGGACGCTGGCACCAGAGGTTCCGGGCTTTGTTTGCTCGAACGAGTGGCCTCCTCCCAGTGTGCCGCGGCGCCCCCGCCCTGGGTCCTATTCCCCGCCGCAGCTCCCTCCTGGGCGGCGAAGACAGCATCCGTCGTGTCTGTGTCCCCCTCAAGCACAGAACCCGCCACGCCGGGACTGGCGCCCACTGTGCAGTCTTCCAGAATCTACGAGGTCCCTCTCCGGAAAGAAGGTGTCCCGGGAGGGGGAAGGGTGAGAAGACCAGGCAAGAGATGGCTCAGTGCTTGCTAACCAGACGACAGCTCTGCCCGGGCCCCAGGTTCTGGATTGTCCGGACTACTTGCTGCGTCTAGAGCGCTGCTTCGCTGGCAGTGGGGCGCTCGGGAGCAAGCCCGACAGTGCCCACCCACTCTGCACGACCCTGCTGGGATGGCAAGTGTCTCTTCCCCCAGATGCTCCGCTTTTTTCTCAGCTCCCCACTGTGTTACACGGTGCAAAGCAGGATCCCGAGATCCGTTCCCTCCTCCCACGAACGTAACGGTACAGGGGGAGCCAGGGAACAGTATGGATTTGTGGGTATGGGGGAAGGAAACAGGACTCCTCTTTCCCGCTCCCTCGCCGCCCCTCCGCCCAGCGCCGCCTCCTTTTTTTCCAGCGCGGGGTCACTCGACCAGGCGCTTCTGGAAAGTTTCTCTGAAGGCCAAGGGTGGGGGGGCACTACAGAATTGGGGCTCAGCATGTGCAGCCCGCGGGAAACGGAACCCCCAGGGAGGCGGGCGAACCGCCCAGGATACGTACGGCTAGGAGGTAGCAGCCGGCCCTTCGGAGAGTGCCACCCCGACCGGTGGTCAGCTTGGTTGGGGTCGTGGCGCTGCACTTGCTGGCCCAGTCTCTCAAGCAATTGAGCAAGGGGTGGGCGTGGGGAGGGGCGAGAAGGGGAAGTTCAGCGCAGCACTCAGGAAGCTGGTGCGGCCACTGTGGACAGCGGCTGGCGGGGCCACTGTGGACAGCGGCTGGTGCGCGGGTGCGTGTAGGCACGGGCCCGGGCTCGCTGGCTCCAAGCTCAGCATCCCAGCCTCCTGCACCCCTCGCGCTGTTTTCCAGCCGGCGGGTGTTCAAGGAGGGGCAGAGCAGGAAATCAGGTGTGCGTGGAGCGGGGTAGGAATCGCTGTTTTCACGGCCAAGGCGAGCATTTCCAGGGGCCGCCTCTTGCCTGTACTGCAGGGGGCAGCCCCGCTACCAATCCGCATCGGTCCTTGGGAGAAAGGCGTCTGCTTTGGGAATGTGGTGGCCAGGGACGGCCACAGTGGGATCACTCTCTGCCTAGGCTGGATGAAAATCAAGTTGCAATTGAATGTGATCCATGAAAGGTTTAAAACACAGGGGCGCGAAGACACTCATACAAACACACTCTCTCACATGTATGCCCAACTTTCTTTGCTTGGTATCTGAAAAGATGTTTAACCCTGTTACAGTGTTGTGCCAGCAGGTCTCAGGAAAGCTATTTAATGCCCCCCAGCGCCGGTTCTGAAGTCTTTCCGGGTACGAAGGTCCAGTGCCTTTGCCTTGCCTTCCTCTAATCCCGATAATTGTCTGGTCTTCCTTTCAACATACATCTTGGGCATTTGAAGTCCACAGTCAGCCACTCTCATGGCAGGGAGAAGATTGTTGGTTCCAGATAATATGAACCCTTTATGAAGGTTTTTCCCCCAAAGTAAAGATACTAGTGCACATTTCTGAATGAAAACATCTTCTTTTTTCACACTTTTTCCAAATGACTACCAGAGGTCAAGATTGCAAGTATTTTGCATGGTTTTTTGAATACCCTGTTTAGTCTGCATGGCGCAGTTTTTACAGTAAGGTTTGATTAAACTACTCCAGGCACGAAAGTTAATTATTAACCTAACCTTAAATACTACAGTGGCAACACTGTGTCTCCACCTATTAACCTAAACCATCTGTTAAAAAATAACTGCACTAATTATTTGAATTTGGTTTACCCATGCTTGTTTATATGGTGACTTTTATTCAACTCTTGAGTAACCCCCCACTCTCTGTTATTATTTTGGGTTTAGGACATTCTTAGATGAGGCACTTTGCAAACCAATCTGAAAGGAGAAATGAATGACCAACAGATTTAAACCTCTTTTTTGTGTTGTGTCTTTTTTCAACTTGATATAAAGAGGCATTCTAGTTCATGTTTCTTATTTACACTGTTTGGTGACAATCTTCCCAAAGCGTTCTGTTTTGCAGTTATCACCGTTTAGAGATGGGCCACACTCTCATAAGGCATATAACCACATATGTAAATGTTCAGCGGACACCCAAAATCATGATCTCAGTAGCTACCTGCAGAATATACTTATTGGATAAAACATCTAAGTTGAAATAGGTTAAAAATTCATAAGAACCACTGTAGAAACTCAAGTAAATATTGAATGAATAAATGAAAGAAATAGTCCCAAACAGTTCACATTTCTCCACTTAGAATAGACCTAGGCTTTTTTTTCCCCTACAGTGAAAAAGAAAGGCTATGCCTTCAAGTAAGTGGTTATTGTAAAGTGGCAATAAGTGCAACTCTTTATTTACACACACAGAGACACACACACAAACACTCACCCCTAGAGTTCTTTCGAAGTCTAGTGAATGCTTTTCCCATCATTAAAAAAATATAGCATTTGCATTCTGAGGAGGTGGATAACATTGCCAAGTGTGTTGAATCAGAAGGATGGCAAGAATTAGGAAGACTGTTACATTCATTGAATAAAATTAAGAGACCCAAATTAAGAACCTGTATTAAATTCAAAATAAATCCTCATGCTTTAAAGGCAAATGGGCAGTTGCACTCCTTTATGAAATGGAAGGAAAAATACTGTTTTGGACAAGGAGGTAAGTCACATACTTCAGGGTGTGTACATAGTGCTTCAGCTCTTTTCTGAGCAGGACAAAAGAGTAATCACGGAAGAGAAAGTTTTTTTAGAACTAGATTTGCCAAGAGCTAATATATTCTCCCATCATATTTGTTTGCAGAAAGGAATCACAGAACAAGCCAAACTAATTGCAAATGCTTTAATTAGGCATCTGCCGTTTGCGACGGTGGAAAAGCCTGCACGTATCTCGACACTGCCGCCCGCCCTGCGCACACACTTTAAGTTTCGACAGTTCACTGCCCTCGTCCCACAGCGAGTGTTCCCTGGGTGTTCACATCTCCAGGGGAAGGGGAAACCTGGAAGCATCCTGCTGGGCCCTCCCGTATCAGTGCCCCCCACTCTCTTGGGGTGCCCTGGAGCCAAGTTGTCTCTGAGAGATTTCTATTCCAGAGTGAAGGCTTTTCTCCTCTGCCTTAAAATGTGCTGTAAGAGCAACTGAGCTGTTCTCTGCTGGCAACCACACAATTGCCTCTTGGGGATATGGTAAGGTAGGGAAGGGAGGGAGGCATTTAATCCCTTTGAAATGGGCAAGTAAGATGTCATACCACACAAACCTCAAGGGGAGAAGTGAGTTCGGGATACTTCTCAGCATGGGACTATTACAATATAGTTTATACACAAGGGTATCTTGCTTTGTGAAGCAGATGAGTTCTTGCAAACCTTTTTATTAGAATAATTCTAATTACACTAATGGAGAACGTCACACACAAGTATCAATACTTTGATGTTTCCCAAATAACCCCCTCAGCCCAGACCTCTCTCCTGGATCTGTGATATACACAATGCCTACAGGGGGTAGAATCTAGACTTCTCAAACCCAAATGCTCCAAACGCCTAGTTCTGGATCTTTCTCCTCCACACATGCTTTTCTTATCATCTTCGCCATCTTGGTAAATGGCAATTCCATTCTTTGAGTTTGCTCACGCCAAAAAACTCAGGAGTCATCATTGACTCTTCTCTTTCTGGTATTTGCATCCATTCTAGCTGCCATGTTGTTAGCCCCACCTTCAGAAAGCATGCAGACTCCCTCTAGGTCTTCCAGCTCAGTGGCCCTCACATTGGCCAAGCCACTGTCTCCTCCTGCTGGGGAACCTACTGTGTTAGGCTCCCAGCTAGTCTCCGGGCTTTGCTCTTGGCCCCCTACAGTCTTTTCTCAACACAGCAGCTGAAGTGATATAGTTTCTTTTACAGATCAGGTTACATGTGCTCAAATGCTTTCCCATCTTATTCCAGTCAAAGCCAGAGTTCTTTCTATGGCCTTTGTGGTTCCACATGATCTGCACTCGGGTCCCCACCTCTCTGACCTCCACTCCTCCTTGGGGTCACTTGACTGTGCTGGGCGTGCTCCCCCCGGGCCCCTTTGCAGGGTCTCTCTGCACTTGCCCTTTCAAGGCTTGGGGCGGTCCTCTGCCCAGAGAGCTGCAGGATTTGCTCCTCTGCACCTACAGGTTCTCTGCTCACATGTCACTTCCTCAGTGAAGCCTTTCCTGATCATATTTGCTTCACCCTTTTGTCGCAACACTCCTTACCCCAGTGGACAGCCTCAGGTTTGTTTTTTTTTTCCTCTTAGCACTTTTCACATCCTGACAAACTGTCTGTTGTCCTCATTTATTTTCTGTCTTCTGCTAGACACAATGCCATTATGTTTCCTTCACTGCCGTATCTCCAGCACCTAAACCTGTGCCTGGCACATCACAGCCCTTTCATAACAAGTATTTGTTGAATGAATGAAGAGTGAATCTTTTTGCAAACAACCCGTCTTTATCTCTTTTGCCTGCTCTCGTTTTTCTATGATATGTGTCCATCAAATGAGACACCTCTCTGCCTGCATGAGTGTGTGTGTGTAACACTGTCTTCCATATACATAGGTGATGTGTCTCATGCATCATCAGTGGAGCATTCACTCTGGGTTGTTCTTCCAGTCTTCGTGATGGATTGAAGCCTGCTCGTTCCCACACTCACATCCAGTCAGTCCCCTTCTATAGCCAAGAGCACACATCTGTGGGACACCTGGTTGAAGCTGGAGGGAATGTGAGTTAGGTAGAATCACCCTTCTGAGAAACAGAGCTAAGAAGACAGCCAGCACTTACGGAGACTGAGCTTTTGACCTTGGACTCATTTGTTCTGCATTTTAACCACTGGCCACAGAACCTTCTTGCCTTTTTGGAGTTTGCTAATAGTAGTTTTTAAAATTCAACTTTCTGGGGCTTCTCTGGTGGCGCAGTGGTTAAGAATCGGCCTGCCAATGCAGGGGACATGGGTTTGAGCCCTGGTCCGGGAAGATCCCACATGCCGCAGAGCAACTAAGCCCGTGTGCCACAACTACTGAGCCTGCACTCTTGAACACGCAAGCCACAACTACTAAGCCTGCACACCCCAACTACTGAAGCCCACGCATCTAGAGCCCGTGCTCCACAACAAGAGAAGTCACTGCAATAAGAAGCCCGCACACCGCAACGAAGAGTAGCCCCCGCTCACTGCAACTAGAGAGAGCCCGTGCGCAGCAACGAAGACCCAACACAGCCAAAAATAAATAAATAAATTTATTAAATAAAATTCAACTTCCTACCAGGAGGAAATAGTATGCCCATTAACCCACATTTCTATCCTGTCCCAGTGCAGTGATAAGTGTTGTTGAAGACCCTGTTGTTGGAGTTGGACAATCTGGGTTCCAGACTCACTACAACAGACAAGCCACTTTTCTCAAGCTGCATTATTTTAAATAAAAATTGTGAATAGTAAACCTATGCTTTCTATCTAGTAGGACTGCTGGGAGAATAATATGAAATCATGAATGTAGCTGTATTCGGTAAAATACAAAATGCACTCTGGAACTTCCCTGGTGGCGCAGTGGTTAAGAATCTGCCTGCCAATGCAGAGGACATGTATTCGAGCCCTGGTCTGGGACAATCCCACATGCTGTGGAGCAACTAAGCTTATGAGCCACAACTACTGAGCCTGCGCTCTAGAGCCCGCAAACCACAACTACTGAGCCCACGTGCCACAACTACTGAAGTCCACACACCTAGAGCCCATGCTCCGCAACAAAGACAAGCCGCCGCAATGCACCTCAACGAAGAGTAGCCCCACTCGCCACAACTAGAGAAAGCCCTGGCGCAGCAACGAAGACCCAACACAGCCAAAAATTAATTATTTTTAAATGCAGTCTGGAAATTTGAAAAGTTTGATGCTGACTCCTTCCTCTGCTCCCGAGACCCCAGGCCTAGCAGAGACCCTGCTTCATTGTCTTCTAAATCATAAAAGAAAGATTATACTGTGTTGATGTCATTTTAATGTAAACCACATTATGAAATTAAGTAAGATCCTCAAATTCACTGAAAATGCACAATCTACGCAGTGTACAGATGGCAAATTTATGAATCAGACGCCAACTGTGTCAACTAGTGATTGTTTCCAATGTGACCAATGCATTGGGCAAGGTCATAGGAGTGGCACTCTGCCAGGCATTATAAAAAAAAAAGTAAGGGCTTGTTTTTGCTCAGGTAAGTTCTAACACAGCTCATGTCAGTGAAAGCATTAACGTAGAACAGACACATCAGGGCGAACTAGGAGTGAGAGGAAAGAAGTTTTGATCTTTGCTATTTGCTACTATCTTCCCCACCAAATACAGGGCAAATTCATTCGATTTTGTGGCATAAGTTTATAAAAAATGTGCAAGAACTGTTGGAGGGAGGGCTGTAGACAGCTCTGGAGGTGACGCAGAGGTCACACATCTTAGGCAGACACAACACAGACTGCATCCCATTTTTTGCCATTTACAAATGGTGTGACTTTGAGCCAGTTACTTATCTGCCTCAGTTTCCATTTGTAAAATGCTACAGTTTACATTTGTATTACAGTTTTCAAGGAGAGTAAATATGACATCTGTAAGTTTCATGGCCCAATGCCGGATACACTACACACACTCATTAAATATAAATTATTATTTTGATTTGGGTGACAGTTGTCATGGAGAGTGCCCTGGTGGGGAGAGTACAAAAGGAAATGGCCTTACAAATCTGTGACATAAAGAGATGATGCGAAGGAAACACCTTCGAACTGGAAAGGAACATTCACACCGTAAGTAAAATACACCCACTAAAGAATCTGAGAGTACCCACATTTGAAATCTGAGAGCTGCCCATAATGACTGTTCAGGGATGAGTTGAATTGACCCCAAGGACCACATAGGGGAGAAGCTTGGCTGTCAATCAACTTCTCTAAGAGGCTATGGCTGGGACTACTGCATGAGAGTCTTTATGGTGGCCATATTTGCCAGGTCAATCTTCCCTGGCCAAGCCTGAAACAGTGACAGTTTGGGAGCACCTGAATCTCCATGCAGAAGCGAACCACTACCTTCCCCACCAAATGCAGGGAAATAGTCACCTGACCGCAGTGGAGACAGTGATTACTCTACTGCTGGTATATTGCTATACAACCTGAAATTTGATTCAAATGATAATCATACAGTTTCTTATGTTATCTGACTCCTCAGAAGCACAGCAAAAGGGGCAATATTATCGCTGCAGTTCCCTGAAGGAACAGGAATTCCTCCATGGCTTAGAATTACAGTTATTTTCATCTAGGAAAATGTTTTTCTCTTCAATTTTGCAAGTGGAAAGATGACATACAGAGAGGGGAATAAATCAGCAATTCACATGCCCCAAAGACTGAAGGACCAGGTCCTGTGGAGCAGCCAGTGTGCGACTGTTGCTTTGAAAGTACTGTTAGTAATAGATGTTTCCACATACAGCCTTGAGACCTGAGGCTTTCATTTAATATGACTCAGCGCTTGCTAGTGGTTTCCAACTAACCTATAATTGCCATCTGCAGAAACTTTAATTCAAAGAATCCAAGCCAATTCAAAAACCTTAGCGGAAGAATCTCTAAAAGTGATGCCATTTATCCCTCTCTTATCCCTTCTGCCCTCCCACGTGTTGAAGACCAAGCCTTTGGCCATGATTTGATTTGAAGCATTTATAGAACAGAACAGGAGCTGGCATTGAACACAATGAAAACATGCCATTGGAAAATAAGCATTTGAGGGACCGGGAAATAACGGATATATTAATTGTGGTTTAATGTTATATGAGAGTTTTAAAGCCAGGCTTTCTGTGGATCTATTCTTCCTTCCTTTTTCCTATTCCCGAGTCCTTTTTTCAGGAGCGTACTCAATCTTTTTATTAATATTGCAGCGACTCTAGGGCTTGCCTCCCCCCCAGACTCCTACCGTCCTTGAATGAGGAAAGTAAGAGAATACTGATGGAGCTGGTGAATGGAAACGTTCCTTTCCTGAAAATGGAATGCTTTACGAAAAACTGCACTCCACAAAAAACACTCGGAACAGTCCAACAACTGTCTCTCCTTTTTACCCTGAGAGCCACTCGACTTCATTCACATACTTTGGTGTTTGAACGCCTTTGTTCTTAGGCCTCAGATACCCAGGTGGAACACCAGCCTATTAAGCCTTTCATTATTCTAAAAACGTGAGCATCTGAGTTACTGAAAACATCCTCATCTCTGCAGAGTGAGCGATAACTAGAAACCGAACTGTTCACGGCATTCTAAACTGGGGTATAGGTAGCAGAACGGCAGTTGGGTGGATTTTTATAAGAAGAATACTTGTTAATGGTTTCTGAGATGGATTCTGTGCTAATTCTTCTCGCATCATGAAGGATGGCCCTAGCTAGACACTGTTGCTGGGATCTTCATCTATTAATCATGGAGGCTACTTTCTTATTCGGTTGCCATAGTTTCAGGGCCTCAGATAGTGTTGGGATGTCTTGGGAAAGGTTTGAGATCTACTAGGCTTGCGAGGCTTGCAGTGATTTTGGCTGTTGTGGTCTTCTGAAAGCACTGAAAACCGCTTCTCGTATAAGTCAGCGTTGGATTAAAAGAGGCAACTTCTGAGAGGGTCTCTCTGGACCTTGTTACGTGCACATCCAAGCTGATGATTTACTCCAGGATTTGCCTCTTACTCAGTCTTGCTGGTAAAAAATTACAGTCCAGGGGCTGATGTCACTTTCATCTTTCGACAAGAAAGCCAAAGGGTACGAACTCTTCATTAAGGCTGTCTCTAAACGTGGAGGTAAACGAGGCCATTCCTGACTTCGCTCAAATCTCAGTTTCACAACTTGGTTTTGGCTCTGCAGATGGCTAAATTAATAAAATGACCTCACGAGTGTTGTATGTTGTGCTTTGGTATGGCCACGTAAACACTCGTGCTTTCCTTCAGGTTTCGCCTTTATTTTCTTTGGTTCGACGCACATTACTAAAGGGCTAGAGACCATTTGACTGCATTTTGCAACACTGGCCCGAAGGTCTACTGTTTTGCCAGCTCTTGAGTGTCTGAGCATTTTTTTCTTCCTGTGATTATAAGATCTTGCTATTTCGGGTTGATGAGGAAAAAGCTCTCCAGTGGCGGACATCTCGTGTGACCTGGTCAAGAAAAGATCTGGAGGACTAAATTGCTACAAGAGGGAGATACACGCACCCCATGATTTATGTGCTTCGTGTGTGATGAAGAACACAGCTCTCCTTTGTTAGGTAGAGTTGGCCTTGTGTAACAGATACTGGTACACTTCTTAATGTTTTAGTTCCCATTTCTCGAGTGGACTTTCAAGGACTCCTCCATCAGTCTAAGCCCAGCCATTTAATTCCTTTGTAAATTAAAACATAAAATAAAACCATCTCACACTTGAAGCAAACAGCACTGAATTCAGGACACGCAGTGCAGCAACTGAAAATCCAGGCGATTTCAGAAGAAGAAAACCTTGAATTCATTACAAATGGGCCTAATCTAGAATATTAGTCATTTTTTTTAAACTAGAAAATAACTAGTTTTTATTTCAGGGTGAGCTTCAAAGCAGCCGTTTTAAATTTCCCCAGATCCAGCCTGCCAAAATTTTTGTTTAAGATCAACAAGAATTTTTAATGCACGTGCCTATTATATTGACCCCTCCCTTACTCAACCACACTAAATGATTGATCTTAGAGGCCAATAATTTGAAGTAAATTAAAAGGATAACATGGCCTTAATTGCTACTGGCTTCACCAGGCTTCTGGGCACAGGAATTCCTTGTGGAGAAACACTTTTAAGTGTCACAGCAGTTTTTGATCATGTGGTCTGGCTTACCCATAGGCTGCAATTATCCCCCCAGACCTCCCCCACCTCCCCCTCAAATACCTCTGTGAAGCAAAGAAAATATCCATTTGTAAATTCAGTATTAGGGACCTCTGATTATTCGGCAGGGTCAGAAAATAGGTCCTGCTTGTTTTAGAGTATTCTTTTACGATAGTTTTTTTTTTTTTTTAAAGAAAAAAGCATGGAGTGGGGAGGACAATGGGATTAATATTTCAGATCAGAAGCTTTTTTTGTTCGAAGAAGAGTTTGTGGGGATTCAGTTTGCTGTCCTGTCGACAATGACAAGGTTGTGATTACTCTTTGGTATCTGGTCAGAGACGACATTGCACACTGCAGCCTTACGAAAAGTAAGCAGTGCTTTTGTGAGGCTGTCAGTCAAATACAATGTAGACTTTAGGTAACCTTAATTAATGATTTCTGATTACAGATGTTTTGGTGTCTCCAAGGCATCCGTGCCTCGGAGGCTGCCTTTTGCTGGAACATTTTCAGACAGCGGTGACTTGAATATGCTTCCATTATCTTGCCATGCAAACCATGCTAGGTTCTTCTTTTATGAGAAATGTGATTCTGTATCATTTGCAGAATGATCATATAAAGAATGAAATATCACTTGGGGAACAGCTGAAATTTACAAGTGATGTGGAGTGTTTTGAATCTTTAGAGGAATCATGTTGTATTTTAAAGGAATTTACCTATCAAAATTGTTGATATATACTGGCTCCTAGCTGGATTCGAGGCCATGCCTTCCAAAGATTGAATGGGGCTTTTGAGCAGTGCCCCAATTCTTTCAAATGAAAGCCACTTATGCTGGGGATACTGGACCAAGTGGTATTTCCTTCGCCTAAAAGTACTCCTTGCCGAGTGCTAACCATAACGACCAGAACACTATAGGCACTGGAGAGAAACAGGCCTTACTTTTCATTTACAGTACTTTTCCTGTGTCATGAGTTTTAGAACAGATATCAAGAAGCTGAACTGTCATGTTAATGCGCTATTTACATTCAGCTTTTAACTAGAGGGGCCTAATGAAAGTTAGGTATAGTATATTAATGCCAACTTACGGATTAAACTACTGAGTGAATAATCATTTTGCAGCTTATACGAAACTCTTAGTAGCATACAACCTGTCTAGTTTAGCATAATTTGTGCTTACGAATTATAAATGCTTAGCTTTTACAATTAAGCTTACAGATCTATAAGAGTTTTAATGAGAAATTACCTAAGTTGACTGGTATTATTTGCTGTACTGTGTTCTAGGGGAGTGATTATCTGAAATAATTGGCAAGATGGTTGTCCCACTGCGTGCAATATGGTTTTACTTCTAATATAAATTAAGTCAACCCTGTGTTATGATCCCATGTTTGCCCAGACAAGAGGAGATGCTACTGGTGTCATCTAGAAGGAACAGAGTAGTTTCATATGTAGCCAAGAGGAAGGTAACAAACATCTTTTGGATACGTTTCTTTTTTAAGGTGATGTTCAGCATACAGGGAAAAGTTTTCTATTAAAAAGTCAACTTTTATCTACGTGGTGTTTCCATTCGTTGGTGATGAGGGGAAGTTCAACATGTTGAATATGCTGATTAATTAATTCTCCTGGGAGATCTTGGAGTGTGGGGCTTTCGTTTTCATATTTTGTCATGTCCAGAACACAAGACCTGCGAATACTGCCCAAACACATCCATTCCCAAGAATGAAAAGGACAACATAACTGCCATTGCTGTTAGAAAACAGCCACTTCCAGTTCCCCAAGCCAGGTGTGCAAGAGAAGGCTTTGCAATGTTGTGAATAGCTTGACATTATCGCATTGTTATTGAAATGCAAATTCCTCTGAGCAGAGCTTGCAAAGGTTTCCAGCGTAGGACTGGGGCAATGTCTTTTCTTGCTTGTTGTCAACCATACCCAGTCTTCACTGGAGGGCTCGTTCTATTAAAAGTAATCATAATGCATTGGCATATTTCATTGTTTCTTATTGCCTGTGTTTCAAGTGCCGGCCTTCCCAGGATGGGAGAGGACAGACTGGCTTACAGCCGTGAGGTGCAAACCCAGGACTGCTCTGCCCAGGAAGGAGTCTTGCCAAGTCCCGTATCAGATTTTAGAAATCAGGCTTAGTGGTGACGATCAACATCAACAGTATTTAACGGTGTTATTACTACTAATAAAGACCTTACTATATAGTGCTTATATTTTTCAAAGTGTGTTTATAAACATCACCTCATTTAATATTATTACAACCTGGGTTAGGCAGGGCAGAAATTATTATGCCCAATTTAAAGATGAGATAACCGAGGTTCAGAGAGGTCAAATGATTGGCCTAAGAGTATATACCTCTGGTAAGGGGCTTGAGACAAGGTCCCCAGCCTTCTGAATCTGCGTTTTTTATGCTCCGTGCCATTGTACGGTTTACTCAATACTTTAAAAATTTCTGAGAACAATTTACGGTCTTCCAACTGAAGACGTTTTTACATTATGCCTACTATGCAGATTGACTACTGCCATGAAACAAGCTTAGAAGTAGCTTTCCAAGGACTTCACCTGAGGGTTCACTGCCATTGGGACCTAAACTCTTGGTTCTGGGTGGAATGCTATTGCAGGTCATTGTCTCCAGCAGCTCTTAGGGCCTTGAGTCTGTCATCCGAAAGGACATCATTTGAAAAATGGAGGATGTTGTTATTTAGGATTCTAGTCCTGTTTTATAGTAGGGATAAAAATAAACAGTAACATAAAAGTGGAAACTTTGACCCTGGGGCAGGGTACAACTGGAGGGACAGAGGGGTGAACCAGATATTCAGCAGGAATATCCTCCTGGGGCTTGCAACTTGTACCTATGAAACAGAAACACACTTTTTGCAAGGAATAAAGTAGACCAGATGGCTCAACATAAATGGATCTTCCCTCTGACCAAGGTTATTTTACTCCTCTGGTCCACGCTGCTGGGTCTAGTGAAAGCAGCAGTTCCGTTTAATTCAGCAGATAGATATTTAGCACCTACTCTAGGCAAGTTCTAGATACTGCTGAGACACAATGATGACCTAGTTCAGAATTTACTGATTAACTGCATACCCATTCAAGGCCAGACATTGGGTCGACATTCTATCGAGGAAGTTAGATTTGCAAAAAATTACTATAGTGTCTGAGGTCTGACTATTCTCCATCCCCAAAGCAGAGTGGTAAGGATGCTAAGGACAGGAAGGAGTGCTCTGTCCAGCTGGGCAGGAAGCATTTCAGCTGCATCTAAAGAATGAGTGAGATTTTGGTACATGGGAGGCAAGGGGCAGAAGAGCAGTGGGGCTAAGGGAGAGGCAGGAGCAAAGGCCAGAGGCAGAGAAATGCAGGATTTGGCCCCAGAGCAGCAAGGGGGCCTCCTGATGACTGGTGATGTGGCCTGAAAGCCCAGCGGACAGAAAGAGGGATGGAGAGTAGCTTGTGGAGGGCTCTGCCCTGCTGAAGAGGTGGGACTTGGAGCTGCAGGCTCCAAGCTTTTCAGCAAGATGATGATATCCTCAGATGTGTGTTTTAGAAATATAAATCTGCTAGCACTGTGAGTGGAAAAAAAGGAAACAGATTCTGGGTGTGTTGACAAAGTACAGCCGTCAGGACTTAGGGACCAGTTGGACGTGTGGGATAAGGGGGTAGAAGTAGTAAAAAATGGTTCCAAGATGTCACATCTGGGGAGCTGAGTGGATCGTGGTGGCACTGGCCAGGACAGGAACCCAGGTTTACAGACAAAATAGTTAATATTTAACAGCTATCATAAAACCATATGTAAATAACACACAAGAAGCCAAACGCCAAAGCCTGGGATGAGTTCTATTGTGCTCATACCCAGCTCTGTAAAATGAGTGCTAAAGATTTTAAAAGTAAGAGCATTTAAACTGTTGCATTTGGTCTGGCAGCAGGGACCACTTTCTCCAACATTAGGGAGGTTAATACCCTGATAGGAGGTGGATAATAATAAGAAAGACTGAAGCACCGTCCAATGCATCTATAAAAACTGGCTACAAAGTACAGGAGGAAGGAGAGCACGTGCGTGACTCACTCATGGAAGAATCAGGGCATAGGTCGAGCCACCTGTTTCCTATTTTTTTCATTCTGAACGGTTTTACTTTATGCAAGTCTTTGAATTCTGAAACTAAATGTAGATGTGTTTGTCCCTTCCTCCCCTCTGTCCTCCTAACCCTGCCTGGGGCATATTTACCAGTGTTTATCTCTTCAGTTGCCTCCTGCAACTGAAATGTTACAGATGATGTAATTCACAAAACACAAATAACACCTAAATTGTGTTGTTTATTTAATAAGACAGTGTTAGCAGACAGCTAAGCCTAGTTTTGCTGCATTATGCTAAAACTGAACACTGCTTACTGTAGAAGAAAAAAAATGTGTTCAGTAATATTTTATTTAGGAAGAAATAAACCTTCAATACATAGGTGAATGAGGAATTACAGATTTCGTTTTATGGTTTCAACCTTTAGATAAGTACTGATACAGTACAGTTGTCCACAAGAATCCTCCAAAGACCTTTAATAGTTGAAAATAACTAATATTTATGCTATTAAAAAAACCCTAAAAAGATGGATATTCTGTCTTTACCCTTCACAGTGCATTTTTATTTCAGAGGCTTCTAAGTGAAACTTCTAACAGGAAAGTTTTATTCCATAATAAAGTTTTGTTTTACATTTTAAAAAGAGGTTGAATAATGGAAGTGAAAAAAAACAGGATTGGAAACATCAAGTATCTTCAGGGGACTTTAACAAATAAGGGAGTTTCTAGAAGGGAGAAAACGTTTATGAAATTGTTTGCTTTGAAGTCTTCTAAAGGCACATTCGAATTAAACATTAAAGAACGATCTGATGATTTTTTTTTTACACTGGGACACCATATTTGAGTTGCTGTTATCTATTGTACTATGCCAAAGTAGTGCTTGGTGTAGGATTACTTACTTTCTAACTTGCAGGCTGCCCTCTAGTGTTACTTGATATCAACACAACTACTTTTGTTTACATTCCAGGAAAGCTGAAAAAACAGAGACTCTTACCATCTACAGATAGTTAGCAGCTAACCTAGCCCAGCTAGTCACTGTCTCTAAATAGTGTTAAGAAGTTTGATACCTGCTTTGAAAGGTGGTGAACAAATTTAAATGTGTCCATCATCAAAGCTCTTGATGGCAAAGAGGACAATATGGTGTGGAAAAACACACACTCATGACTGGGAATTCCAACCCCATATAAGGAGTTAAACACCGAACAAGAAGTTTTAAGACTGCGTTATCCAATTAAGTTCACTTATATTTTCTTTTACGTCACGCAAAAGAACAATATACGATGAAATAAGCTCTGTCAAATAAGTCTAAAAGACCTTCTTTAATAAGTTTAAAATAAAATTATAAACGTCAAGAAAGAATTTTCAACCACCATTGGGTGGGAGATGTTTGACCAGATAGCCTCACCTCCAAGTCCGTGGCATAATTAGCCCTCAGGGAAGAGTTCTCTAACTTCAGTACACTATCCTATTACAGACCTTCAATGAGTAAATTTCAGCACTTTATAGATTATCCTCTGAAGATATTGAGAAGCACAGCACTGCAGCCTAAACTGTGGCATTAAGTACTTTCTGACAGTAGTGCCAGCTCTGCTTTTTCTCAGATGAAGAGTAAGCACACTCCAGAGTCTGCAATAAGTGGAGAGAGTAAATTTCAATCTCCGTAGCTATCTTTTGCATGTGTAATGTTGGCATCCTCAGTGGGTTACGGAGGTAACGTTACAATGTTCCAGGTACATCCAGCTCATAGCAGTAGAGTGACTGACATGAATTTGATAGAAATGTTGACTGATGATGATGATTTCCCTAATTTTGAGACTAAGATCAGGAAAAACAACTAAGATCTCATTACTGCTAGAGAGACACAGAATGAAGCTGAGGGTTAAAATTGCATTTGGGAGTCAACTTTTCTTCTAGAGGGGTGACATGATGCAGGAGTTAAAAGTATGAGCTCGAGTTTCCTGTTCTGTTGGCTGTGAGATCTTGGGAAAGTCACTTAACCTCTCTGGGCCTTGTTTTCCTCACCTGTGAAATGGAAATACTAATAGTGCCAACCTCATAAAGCAATTCTGATGGTTGAATGAGACCATATGTACCAGAATGATGTCTGGTACATGGTAAGCACACAATAAAAATTATCTATTATAATTTGACACCAAGTTCTCCTTATAGAATTGGCTAAATTCAGTGTTTCATGCCACCAGGAGGGCATGGTTGTTGGCATGTAAGTTAAAACTGAAGTGACAAGATGATAGTGGCCAGATGAGTCTTTCTGCCTGCTTCTATCTCTGTCTCTTTCTCTATATACTTCTGTGTGTCAGAGCCTGATTTTAAATAGTTGATTGAATAATCATTCATTTCTTCATTTTACTTAGGAAATACTTAGCACACACCTACAATATGCATTGAGCTATATTATATATTAGATCCTACTGGATAATCCCAAAATATTAAGTAGATGTTAGATGAGTAGGTTTTGATCCCATTTTAATTTGCCTTTGTTGGTTCTGGCATTCAGTGAGGAGCCTGTGTTTATCAGGCTTATGCCACAAGCCTTCTTACACTCTGGGAACAGACCATGTAGGAACTCCAAAGGAATAATACTGAGGGAGTTTTCTGTGCTAGATTGTAGTTAATGTTATATTTGGAATCACGATATTTCAAAGAGGGCCCAAAGGTCTCTGTTAATCTAACCTGACTCAAAATCAATGTGTAAATACAAAAAGTTTATACGACAAAACTTTAAGGTATATACGGCATTAACTACCTACACCAATAAGCTAAAAGCGTCAAACTGATTCACTGGCTTTAAACACTTGTTTTTCACAAAACCCAAGAACTGAACAGCCAAGTAGTTGGATTGGAAAGTGAATCCCTATTCCAACCCAGCCTTCACCCCCTACTTCCCCCCGGGTGCAATGAGAGGACAGAAAAGAGGTTCAGTGATTTAAGAAGAAACACAAGGGCCAAGCTGATCGTTAGCTCTCAAGCAAACACAAGTGAATTCTGGATTTATCCATTCTAAGTACTTACTCCAGTGGGCAAAGCCTAATTCACAAAAATAAGGGAGCTGCCGGTCAGGAGTTAGGTAATGGGTTGGAGACTGCGCACTTCCTGAGATGATGGATGATGGGAACGCCGGCCCTCCTCCCCTGTGGCGGGGAGGATTGTGTTTGTTTGGTATTCGCCCAAACTCAGGACCATCTGACAGCTGTTTGGTTTGTTTGTTTCCTGTGAAATGGACTTGGGCCCTAGCCAGATGCTAGTGGACAGACGTCCACAACACAAAACTGTCATCAAAATAGGCGCTAATTGGCACCCTCCTAACGATCAGAACAAATAAGGCACGAATGGGCAGGATCTGCCGTGACCATCCCAAGGTCCAAGCCTGCCTCTCCCGGCTTAGGGAGGAGGCCTTGTTGGGAAACCCAGCTTTCTCCGTACTCAGGGATTTGGGGTTCCTGGGCTCTGTGACAAAACCTCCACAACAGATATTTAGTGTTTGCTTTGAGTGTATGGATGCTTGAATGTAGGTGCTTAAGAATCGAAACCTTTCAAGAAGGTGGGCAAATCAGGGTTGTTTGGACTTCACCACCCTCCTAGGCAGTTCTTAAGAGTGCGGAATTTTCTCCACACATTTGGTTTCTATGCAGTGTTTTTTGAACACATGCTTTATAAAAATTATTACCTTCATGTGAACCCTCAAACAGAATGTGTGCACTTCATACCTCTGGTTGTACTTGGTTAGTAACAGCTGCAGCATAATTTTGTTCAAATATTTTGGATAAAATGGATTTTTTAAAAACTAAGTTAAAGTGAGTATTTCAGGGGCAAACTGGTTTGACAATGCCCCATTCATAATTAGGTAGAGTTGTTCCTACTTGTACAGGCTACAATCAACTGTCTTTGATTTCAACAGTCAAACTGTCTTTTGGTGCCTCAGGCACTTTTTGAGTAGGGATTCTCGCCTCTCTTCTCTCCATTTTGCAAGTTGGGCACAAACTCTTATATCCTGGATTATTACTACTAACAGAATATTACCTATCTGGAGACTGACAAATAATTCTTTGTAAAGCAAGATGTAGTTTTATAATAAGTGATTTGGAACATTTTTTTCCTGATGTTACTGTTCATTGTTTTCCCTGGATTCAGCTCATATGCAGATGAGGACCCAGAATAGAGACCCTCCCTAACACTTCAGACTCTGCAGCCCCTATTCCCACCCCCATGCATTAAAGCGTCCTTTTCCCCACCCCTTTCCAGAGCTAAAGGTCCAAGAAAGACTCATCCTCCATCCAGTTCTTTCTAAAACATGCTCTATACTAACCCAGCTAAAGAGGCTGGACACATTTTACTAGTCCTTTCTATAACTGTTTATCCAAAAAAATTATAGACTTGGTTGAGTGTGAGAAGATAACTTACCACTGTATTCATCCTGGTTGAAATTCTCTAGGTTTTTTTCCCTAACGTCTTACTCTCTGGATTTCTCTGGCCCAAAAATACAGCCCCTCCTTTCCATTCTCTAGTGCGGTTCCTGCTCCCCCGAATGAAAGGCAGCTGCAACTAAAGGAGCTAGAATATGCGCAGCAACCAATGCTGGGTCCTACTGAGTCCATTGTTTGCTCCCAGCACTGTGGAGCCAAATCTCATTTGATAGCACAGTGTGTTCTAGGAATTCTACTTCATCAGTACAACAGACCTTCTCTAATGCTTTCGTCTTTTCCCCACTTGCCGCTGTCACAGCGCCGCACAGCCCCGCGGCCAGCAATTACGATTCACTTCTCGCCAAGGCTCTGCTCACCCCCATTTGCAGGGGGCCACAAGGCATCAGCTGCCATATTAAATAGATGCTAATGACACCGAGCGTGATCACTGAAAGCAGTCGACGTGATGGTGTGGTTAAGATTTAATCCCTTTGAGGGACTGAACTTGGAGTTCAGAGGTGGTCTCCCTACAGTGGTTACATGAAGGTTTGTAAGAAAATCCGGCTAAAATTATACTTGGTGGATTTTCAAGTGCTTAACGATCGATGAGGTGGCTATCTGTGTTTAAATTGAACATATTAATAAAAGTTTCCCAATACAGTCACGAAAAATAGGCCTGATACAATGTGTTATTTGAATGTCCTATATGCATTTATATTTTTAATCTACAGTTTTCAAAGCAGTTTGCAAACTCGTAACGTTGTCCTCATTTTCCCAATGGAGAAGTGAGTGTCCTTTGGTGCCTCTCAAGGATTCTTGGGAAGAAGGAATGCTCTCCAGAGTACACTCAACTCCCCCTGGATCCTCATCTGTCAGGGAGATGCTTTTCTCCTGGAGACAGGATCTCCATCATTTCTTATGTATCCCTATATCCAATCCACGTAAAATTTCACTTTCTTAACTTTTTTTTTTTTTTTTTTTTGCGGTACGCGGGCCTCTCACTGTTGTGGCCTCTCCCGTTGCGGAGCACAGGCTCCGGACGCGCAGGCTCAGTGGCCATGGCTCACGGGCCCAGCCGCTCCGCGGCATGTGGGATCTTCCCGGACCGGGGCACGAACCCGCGTCCCCTGCATCGGCAGGCGGACTCTCAACCACTGCGCCACCAGGGAAGCCCACTTTCTTAACTTTTGAGTATATTTTGGCAATGCCTGAATGAAAATGTTCTGTTTTTTTCTTGTCACCTCTGGCAGCATGTGGCTGCACTTATGAAATAGTTTTCTACTGGATGTGTAAAACGGCCCCATTAATAACACTTCCTGTAAGTAAGTGAGTATAAACAATCATCCACCACTGATGTAAAAGGCTTTGAGAGAGGATCTGATCTGCAGAGCTGCACCTGAATGACAGGTGCAAATGTTCCTCCCGGTAGAGAGGATGCAACCTAATGCCCCACCTAAATGACCTCACCTTCTCACCTTCCAACTCCTCAGGTGCTTACCCAGCTCGCTCTATGGCCTCGAGCAACCATGCCGGAGAGCATGCATCATCCTAACGGGCCCCACCCTGGAGGATTTCATTTAGTACCAAATCAGTAATTGACCTGGAGGGTGACCAAGTAATTAGTGCAAGGCTTTCAACGCTCTTTTATATGCACCATGTCATTTGATTCTCACAATACACTGTGGCACCTGTCTTTGCCCTAGTTTGGAAAAAGAGAAGAAACATTCTCCTCTTGAATAAAAAGACAGTCAGTGTAAAGTTATGTGTGCTCATTATTTTGCCCAACTTTTGTGCTTTGTAATTTTCAGCTTGGCACACTAAAACATGTTGAAAAGGATGGTTGGCTACAAAATCCTTTTTTAAACAGAAATGTGAACATCAGAGAAAGCCTGAGGCCCTGACTACAGCTATTTTACACATTCTGGGAAATTTTCAAGAGTAAGAACAAAGACCATGGCTCACCTCGTAGTGCTCTCCAGTTTAATCAGCAATTCTCCGACTGCTGTCAGTGACATGTGGTGGTGGCCTGCCTGCATTTTTTATTGTCACCGCGTCTTTAGGTTAATGTAGATCGCTGAGTCAGGATCTACAGACAGGATCCTGTGACACTCTCTCAGGAGAGGCCTTGTGGCAAACGTCAGGCAGGTATTTTTTAAAGCCCTATCCTAGCTGTCAGAAAGCTGATGGCTCCTGATACTTTTAAGTGTCGGTTCAGACATTCTAATTCCTTAGTGGGATTATTGATGTTGTTGTTGTGGCGTGTCTGCATTTAATTCCAAAGAGGAAGCTGACAGAGCAAGCCTGTTGTGATTACATCCTCTAAGATACCTATTCTGTCTGAATCCAATAATCAGGTCAAAACTTACGGGTGGGTGGGAGGGAAATGACTTCAGCAAACGAAACCATGTGTGTGAGAGAAGAAAGGGAGCATGGCAGTGGTCACCAGCAGAGAGGCTGGAAGTTGGGTACAGATTCAAAGTTCATCACTCACTGGGCTGTGTGACCTCAGGCAAACTTCTTAACCTCCCTGTTCCTCAGTTCACACCTCTGTATAATGGAATAGTAATGGTGTCTGCCCCAGAGGGTTGCTTTGAGGATTAAATGAGTCAATATGTGTAAATTGCCTTAAGGGTCTATTACATACTAAGCAGTAGATAAGTGTTTGGTATTTTTACTTTTTGCCCCCAAATCTGTTTATGTAAGCATGCTGATGAGGAATAAGCTACAAAGAGAGTGTGTGTGTGTGTGTGTGTGTGTGTGTGTGCGCGCACGCGCTAGAGAATGTGATATAGAATTGATTCGACACGAATTATGACATGGGCAAGTTTGCCCTTTTGGGCCCACCTTATCTGCTTTGACACCTTCCCTACACCCAAAGCCCCTGCTCTGTCAATCCCGTCCTCCACCTTCCCGCTTCAGATTCTTCTACCCATGTTCTCTTCGGTCATGGCCTGTATCCCACCTAAGTGACGTTTTGCAAATTCCATAAAGCTACTCAACTTTGAGGTCCCCAAGAACAGAGACTATATACCCTTATCATCTTTGCATTCAGTGTTGTTTTTGTTTTTTTTTTTTGCGGTACGCGGGTCTCTCACTTCTGTGGCCTCTCCCGTTGCGGAGCACAGGCTCCGGACGCACAGGCTCAGCGGCCATGGCTCACGGGCCCAGCCGCTCCGCGGCATGTGGGATCTTCCCGGACCGGGGCACGAACCCGTGTCCCCTGCATCGGCAGGCGGACTCTCAACCGCTGCACCACCAGGGAAGCCCCAATGTTACTTTTTGAATGAGCTAATGGATGCTAATATTTAAAAATGGAGCTAACCCGAGACCTCTTTTGATAATGTTGGATTTCTGTCCTTAAAGATGAGAATTTTAGGCATGAGGCTATTTGGGGAACTGAGTCAACCAAAGACCTACCTAACCAGAATCTCCAGGATTGAGGCCTGGGAACTAACAGGAGTCAAATGTTCCTCAGGTGATTGTGATGATCGGTCAATGTGGGGAGCCTCTGATTAGTAAACTGTTCTGAGAATAATGTTCCTCACGGTGTAAGATGATTAGAGAGTCAAACTTTTCTCCCAAGGTTCTGCTGCAGATGTCATACCTGTTGTTACCCAGGGTGGCACCAGGCGAACCTAAGGTACTATTCTTGCTGTTAGATACAGAGCCCCTGGGTGCTGTGGACGGTCCTTAGACCACAGGGCACAGAGATGTCTGCTGAGCACACTGACAGGGCCTTCGGCGGCTGGTCACTGGCAAGGATCTCTCCTTTGGCATCTCCTTTGCTTTTGCTATGATTCAGAGAAGTCCGTTAAAAGCAAGGTTTCAAGCCCACAGAACCGGACATGGGGTTCTCTGCATCGTTAGATACTGTTAACATCGGCACTTACACAGTATTATTTCACAGAGCTGGTTTCAAGTTCAAGAACTAAAAGGTAGAGTAATGGTGTCAGATAACCTTGGAGGGGATCATTCTCTTGGTAATCTCTCCTTTCTTAAAATACTCCAGACATTGCTGACAGCATGAAATTTGTGACTAACCCTCAGCAGATATGTTTATTTTGCTTTTAAAATAAAATTAAGGAGGCTTAGAAGTGGGCATGGAAGGAAATATTAGGAAATTAATGACCTGAAATAATTGAGGGATATTTATTAGAACATCTCTGTTTAAAATGCCTTCTAAAAATATAAACTCTTTAAACCATGAACCCCTTTCTATTCAAACCCTAAACAGATACAGTTCCTTATTTTCTATTTGTACAAAGTTAGGATCCATCACTGACTTAAACGTGAACATAAGATGCCCATTTAGAAGGCCCACGAACAATGGAACCAGTCACGGCCAAGTGAATTGAATGTGTGCTGTCACCAGTCCAAAAGGTAGCACTGGCCTTTGGCAGTGAGGTCTTTGTGACAGTGTCTGAATATTGGTTAAGTGTTTTGGTTATTGTTTGTATACTTTTAAATGCTCTGAAAATTGATCATTTATACACGGTATGAATGATACAGGGGAAAACTCTGGTGCATTTTGCATAGATGGTACACGCATCCCTGCTGTCAGCAGAAGAGTACTCACGTGGCACATTCTGCTAACAAGAATTGGATATTTATGCCTCATTAGAAGAGGAAAGTGTAATTTCTCACTTATTATAAATAAAATTATTTTTATGTCATGTCTCCAGTTTCCATCTGTGTTTACATTTTATTTCTCTGGTCAGTGTTGGCAGAAGTGAAAAGGAAATTAACCTCTCTAACTCTCAGTCAGAGGGGGGTGCGGAATGGCTCACTAGGCGTTCCAGCTGAAGCCCCCCCCGCCCCGTGTCAGCTCCCCATCCTTTTCCTCCCCTTCTAAATGTTGCAAGGGTTTCCCGGTAGTCTAGTCTTCTCCAGGAGATAAACATAATCATCAAGATCCTTCTGCTGCTTATCTCTCTTCAGGCTCTAGCCTGAACTGTGTTCTGGTATCTGAGATCTCCACATGCTGTGGGATGGTACAAAACAGAATGTATCGCGTTGTTATGGCTAACAGACTGCAAGAGAAATTCTTATTTCTTGATTCAGTCCTCAAATGGTAGAGGCTTATGAAGTAACCTCTTAGAGGTCCTTGGCTATATCGAGGGGATGTAGCCTGTGATTTTTTTCCCCCTAATTTTCACAGACATTTAAGAGATGATTTATCAGGTCCATTTTCTTGTTTGCTTATAATGATCTTTAACTGTATTTTTAGTTGATCCATCGAGAGCCTGAAAAGTCCTTATCTGATCTTCCCATCAGCTAGTTCTGAGAAGCTTTAAATGAGTGGTTTACAATACTGTATCTACAAGATAATGCCTTAGTTATTGTACACTTCTTTCTAGAAGTAAAAACTGCCGACAGAGAATGCTAGGCCTGTCCCATTATTCCTTTAGTTTTCAAGACGGCATTCACTTAAGAACAGAGTTTTAAATGTTTTTGGAGAGTAACAAAACCCTTTTGGTTATCCATCATGGTGTACAGAATGGAACTGTGTGGAGCAGTACTGTCTTAAGGTGAACTGAAGCTGTACAGACAAAGAGAATACAGTTGCCTTTGTATATCTTCTTGTGACTTGGTATTATCTGTCAGAAAGCCTTGTTTGTTCCCTGGCCTCAGTTTTCTCATGGAAAAGGGGATTTTTGGAAACATATCTTAAAACCCTTTCTTTAGCTGAAGAAGCTATATTAATGAAAAATGTATTATTTAAGCACAACAACAGCTTCTGCATGGTATATACTATTATATTTCTAGATTAAATTGAAAAAATGTAGCACAAATGCTGGGAGGCCTGTTTTCTACTTCTTGACCAACAAAAACCCAGAGATGTATTAACAGCCCACAACAACCCTCCAGAACCCATTTTCAAAGTAGTCTGTGTCAGAATGACACGCACAGTTTCCGCCCTGCATGGCAGGAGCCTGAAACTTTTCTCTATACACCATCCTAAAGCGAGTTTTCTGCTCCAGTGTGAAAAATGTGATATTTACTGAGACACATCATGAGCCTTGAGAACCACTGCTGAGCCGACCAGGAGATGGCAGCTAAGTGGGCAGTATCAGGAGTGTGCCAGTCCTCCCTGGGAGCAAGAACTAAGGTCCATAAAGCAAATCTCAAGTACGGAAAAGAAAGAAAGAAAAGAAAGTTGTCAAGGAGGGTGAAGGCATTATAACTGGCTCTTGCTGTTCTGTAGTGCCCAGGTGTGTGGACACCCACGGAGCTTTGGAAGCAATTCAAGACTGATCAACCACAAACTAAACAATTAAGTTCCAGGGCTGCCAGACATTCCTGTCTGCAGGTGTGAATGTAAGTGATAGGGTAGATGGTCTTACACAATAACCAGGATAGCCATGGGGCCAGAGTCTTTCAGCACAAAAGGTATGTCCAGGAATAAGGTTCAGCACTTTTGGAGATGGCGTTAATTTGCAGTCCCTAAAAGTGCTTTCAGCTCCTCCCAGGGAGAAGGTTCTGGGTATAATACACCTTAATTAATAGCATTGATCATGTTCCCTCCTTATTTGCAGAATACTTTACATTCAAGGTGTTGACTCAAGGGATCATTTGGCTTCTTTTATTAAATATCAAATGTATAGGAGTTTATATCATTGGAGTTCCTCCTCTGGTTTAGATCCAAAGACATTATTAGCCAGTCTGAATGCTGGCTTCTTAGTAATACTGTTATGAAATAAAAGCTTCTGTTATAGAGGCTTCCTTAAGAGATGAAATAAAGGCCTTTTCTTAATCAGTACATTACTTAAGAGAATACTAATCAAGGACTTCCCTGGAGGGGCAGTAGTTAAGAATCCGCCTGCCAATGCAGGGGACACTGGTTCAAGCCCTGGTCCGGGAAGATCCCACATGCTGTGAAGCAACTAAGCCCGTGCGCCACAACTACTGAGCCTGCGCTCTAGAGCCCGTGAGCCACAACAACTGAAGCCCGCGCACTTAGAGCCTGTGCTCCACAACAAGAGAAGCCACAGCAATGAGAAGCAACTAGAGAAAGCCCGCATGCAGCAATGAAGACCCAACGCAGCCATAAATAAATAAATAAATAAATAAATATTTTTTAAAAAGAGAGAATACTAATCAAATAGGTTACTAACGAGAAAAAATGGTAAATGCTTTTAAAACGTCCCTTTTCACCTTAAGAATATATAAAAACCACTCATTTCTGATAACATACACCCCAGACTGGCTGGCATTTTAGGAGTTAATTTCATGTTTGAATACTGAAAAATAAACAAATACAAATATAGTGTGAATATATTTCGAGGGTTTAGCACATTGGATTCCTTGGCTGGGAACCCAACTGGGATGACATGGAAGAAAAGGATCAAAGCAAAGATCCATAGAATAGAATGTGAGGTTCTTCAGCCACATCAGGGCCATATACCTCTTCAGGACACTTGGTAGACATGTCCATTTCTTCAATGCCACTAAAATCAAAGGATGGATTTTTTTTTTTAAGGCTAATAGATTTTTTTCAAAATCCTTTTAATGTCTCTGTAGAGCAGGAAAAACTGATGCAAAGGCAGAGAGCAAACAGGATGACTTCATGGAAATCAGGTAACAAGCCTAAGGAAAGAAATAGGTTTGGAACCAAAAATAAATTGAACATAGGACACCTCTCCATTCTGTTCCCTTTTCTTTCTGTTTTTCATGAGAATCTATGGAAAAGTCAGTTGATAGCTTATCAGGCCAAAGCTTGTGTTTGTTCAGACTAGCTATAATGAGCAGTAAAAAGAGGTGGGAGTGGCTAACATGCGGGGACATGGAATCAGGGAAAATGGGTGGACTCGGGGTCGTTTTCGAGATCCGAGTTTTGAAAGCCCTTTAATCCCCGCCTTGTGGTGTTATGTTCACTGGAAGGGGTTACGATAAGGACCTGTGTAATGGTATGGGGGCTTTCCAGGCAATCTGGACAGTCTTCTGGCTGCAGGAAAGAGCTCTCGGACATCACCTACTTCCAGCCCTAGGATCCAGTTGACAGGTGGTCTATAGCCTTTTGCTCCTGGAAGTGTGGCCCACCAACCAGCAGCATTAGCACGAGCACCACCTGCGAGCTTATTAGAAACGCAAACGCTCAGACCTCCCCACCACTGGGAAACGAGCTTATTAGAAACGCAAACGCTCAGACCTCCCCACCTCCCCACCACCTCCCCAGACTCACTGGCGGTGAGTCTGTATTGTAACAGGGTGACTGTGGTACCCAGTAATGTTTGAGAGGCACTGGGCAAAAGGATTCATGGACATGAGATGTGAGGACACACAGAATGTGGGGTGCAAAAATGGGGTCGTCATAGAAAAAGGAGAAACAAAAACTTTTTAGCTTGCTAGCTAACTACACTGTAGGGATGTGATGATCTTTGTTGGTAGTTTATCTTTCAAGATGTAAAGCAGAATGTCTCCGGGAAGTCGTTAACTTGGACCTTGACATGCTTGTACCTGTGGAGTCATGAGGGCCCAATATTTGTCTAACAGCCCCAAGGCCACATGGGCAAACAGAACTGAGGTGAGAGCGCTGGGTGATAAGAAGAGTGACACTAATCTCAATGGCCTTTAGGATTATGGCTTTCGTCAGGTCTCAGAGCTTTGGCTCTAGGAAACAGGACTCTGCCCTTGGTTTCTAGGATGCACTTATTACTGAAATGACTTATTTTATTAAAATTTCCTGCTTCCAAAATGCTTTACAGCCCACGACAATCTTCATCATCATAACAGCTTCCCAGGATAGCTCACACTGTGTTCTCTGATTCTAAGGCAAATGAGGATTTCTGCCATCACCTCCACAATTTTGATGGACAGCAGAACTGGATGGGGCTGTGAAGATGGCGGGATAAAAAGGGCTCCTCTTCAGAGCAGACTGTCACCACATCTGAATGGCCTCTTCCTACCTCCATGGAGAGACTAGATCGACCCTTGTCTCTTACTTTCCCACTCTGGGCCACCATTTTCCAGAGCAATCAAGTGCTTAGGTAGTAT
Organism: Delphinus delphis; assembly: GCF_949987515.2. Classification (NCBI taxonomy): domain Eukaryota; kingdom Metazoa; phylum Chordata; class Mammalia; order Artiodactyla; family Delphinidae; genus Delphinus; species Delphinus delphis. Next base: position 77,835,262 of record NC_082685.1, read on the forward strand.
GTGAATAAGCCTCTTACAGTTTCCTGTAACAGTGGAGGGTGAGGCTGCAGATAAACCCCCGCCACTTCACCTTTCATGCCAAAGTCTAAAAGCAATAAGTACCAAGCTAGAGAAATATTGACTAGGAATGGTGATATCACAGTGATTACATGCTGGCCAGTAATTTTTTGTCCTTGTAACATTTTGATGTAATCATCTCAGTCCTGTTTGGCAGGCAGAATTCATTCTGAGAATCACAGGAGACCTCTCCCAAGACCTCTCCCAAGAAGTACACAAGGAAACTGCAAACTGCATCCGTGTCCCAGATTGTGCCTGACCCCAAGCTCGGGAGGGACGGTTGGGAAGGAGATTCCTCAGTGATCTCAGAAACCAACTCTCATAAGGAAGGGCCACCCCTAGTGACAGAGGTTGGAAGGAGTGCCTTCGGCAGTAATAAACCGGAAGTGTAAATATGTTGCTGGAAGAAGGACTAGAGTCTATTCCAAGCTTTTCCAGTAGACGCGTTATTTCTTGGAAATACTAGGGACCAAAGAGAATTTCTTTTTCCTATCTCTACCAAGGCACATTTAATCTGCCTGAGAAATACAGCAGAGAATACTGACTGCCATGTAATTAAAGACTGGCCAAATGTATTTTAAGAGCTGCCCAAAAGGTTAAAGAATTTAATGACAAGCAAAGGAGAAGAGACAACCTATGAAGTCTACCACAAACGTGAAAAGGGTTAGTTGGGCATGAATCTGACCACACTGGAGACTTGACCAAGAGCGTGGAGGCTTAACCGCATCATCTAACCAAATCGGTGTGCCTTATCGTATTGTCCCATTCACTTCTCTTTTTCTTCTTCCAGCACAAACTCATGTCAGTATGTGGGAGTGGTATCTCTGCTGCCTAATCTGGGTGCGACAGCCCTGCCAAGCCAGGAAACTAGTAGGATTATAAACTTTTGGAGAAGATCAAAGAGTTAGCACATGTTGGCCAGTCTTGACCACTTGGAATTAGAAAATGAAATTTTTGGTCTTATTTAAAAGGTTAACAAGTGTAGAGGTTAAGGAGAAGTATTGTTTTTAGATTAGTGGGTATTTCTATAGTATTTCTACAATAGAACCTATTAGGGTTCAAGAGTAATGAGAATTATTCTAGGAAGAAAAAAGTATTTGCAGCAGAAACTAGATCAAGAGAAAAACAAAAGATTGAGACACATCTGCAGTTGCAGAGAGGATCCCAGAAAAGGTGAGAGTGGAGGGGTTCCACGTGGGAGCAACCCTCTCCTGACCTGGATTATCTGGGCTCTCAGGCTCCACGCATGGGAGGGCGCAGGGGGAGAGGGTTTTTCTGAACCAAGGGAACTTGTAAGGGCTTTCCAAAAACATTAAGTAAAATTTAGTTAGTTATGAAATAGAAAGGCAGCACCTTCTAAGGCTTAAAGGAACGCAGGCATAGGCATAACCAAAAAACCAACCATAACCCGCAGTCCTTGAAAAATGAAATTGACATCATTTTGGAAGAGAAAAGTATTTTCAGAGCTTAGGGGAGAAAAACCTTCAACTTGATGTTATGCTGCTTGGGCTCTGTGAATATTCAAATAGACTGACATCACAGAATCCCAATGTTACAAATGGAAAATGATGCTATCTCCCACAGGACAAAAAATATCAGGGAAAAGGTTCAAGTGGTGCTAAAACAGCAGCCTCTGGAATAAGGGAAGTGGTTGCCGGCCTAGAGGAGTAAAGAGATGGAGAAGTGAACCAAGCAATCCCAAACAGAAGAGGCTCTGGCACCCTCACTTCCTTGCTCCTGGGACCATTCAGCCACAGACGCTTCCTGTTTCTCCAAGCGTGACACAGGAACCAGCTTTATGCCGAGTTTAAAATGATGCTAAACCCCACAAGGTTGCCCTGATCCACTAGTATCTGCAAATGGTCAGGCTTCACCTTCAAAGAAATCCAAATTCTTTCGGCATCCAGTAGAGTGTGTTATTTGCCTTTGAAAAAAAATTTTTTTTAGTTTCTTTGATACAGTAGATGTATGGGTGGGTGTTGCTTTTAAATTCCCTGTAGTCTAAAGTAAATGAGAGGGGAGAAAACAAATGTTTCCTTAACCCTGTTAATGAAAGATAAAGAGACAGGGCCCTTTAAAAAAAAGGCTGTTAAAATCGTATCTGTGTGTGAAGAGGCTGGGGAGGCATCTCTTGGAAAGAAAGAAAACACAGTAGAGCAACCAAGATGAAAATGCTGAGTGTCCTTTAGAAGATACTTTATTTCTCAAAGAACTGTCCAGATTTCTGACTTATATAAACACCAGAATATTGGTTAGTTATGGTAGTGGCTTTGGTGCATCGTTCCTAGACCTTTACACTATTTTTGGTTAGCAAAGAACAACTAGAAAGGATATAGGAAATGATGATCTCAAACTCCCTATCCAAAGTCTTTTAAAAAATCCCACACCAATTCCTTTATCTCAAAGGAAGACGAAATATAAAGAGACTTAGTTTTTGATGGCTCTCCAGGCTACCCTCCCAGCAGCAGGGACAGAATTTTCAGAAAACATGGGGAAGAAATGCAGTGGGCAAACAGCAGTGCGTTTCCCAAGATACAACATGTGTTTCTGCACATGAGAAACTGGATAAAGTAAGCATCTTAAAAAGCTTAAAGCTTCTTCTGCCCTAGATACCCATTCAGGTGTAAGATGTTACCAAGTTCTTCTAACTATTAATTAGCATTTGAACTTACAGCGACGACAATGTGAGCTTGGTACCGACAGAATGAACTTGTGCGTGTGGCCTCGGCATAGGATCACGCAGTCATTTACCCTTTATTTAGTCACATCCGTCGAGGGTTGCTACCTTTTAAGAATATTGCTTTCAAATGTCCTGGAATACTAGTTATCATTTAAAAAATAAATAATAAGAATTTTGGTGACTCTGCCTCCCCCCCTCCCTCACGCCCAATAGTCATAATAAGATTTCTGAAAACAAACACAACAGGTTTAGATCAAAGACCTGTGGTATGAATCTGGATTCTTATTTTGAGTATTTAACGTGCATCGGACACAGTGATCATCACTAATTAGCATTTCGCATAGCCAGGCCAGCAAGTGATTCAGCTGTTTTTGTGTTCACCCTCCACTGGCACCACCCATCATCGCTGATCCACATGAATGTTATCAAGCATTTGCAGCTTGAGAAAGACATGCTCCAGATGTGACTCCTCTATTTTGCCCCAATGAGAATCAAGTGGAGCACCACAATCTCCACCGTAAACCATTTACCTTGTCATCTTCCTATTATCGTGCTTGTGAATTTTATTGTCTTGGGATGGATCGAGAGCTCTTACATCAGTTCAGCGTTGCTAATGGAAAATGTTATTTACACAAGACTTTTTCCTGTCTGCATTCAGCCATGCAGAAATATACTGTCATCTAAAAGCCAAACGATGCTGATCTGAAGGAAAAGGTGTTGGCTGGTACTGGTGCCAGTCAAACGAGAATAAACCGCCAGGGAAGACACAAGTGAAAAACGTTAGCTTGGACCAAGTTTGCTTTTCTCGCTCTCTCACTCTTGACATTAGGTATGTAACACGTGCGTACACACAACATCGGTCTCTGAAATGTGAGGGATGCCGGATTACGAGCAAACAGGGACTCTGGGGACAAAACTCCAGTGCACCCTCGTGCCCCACCTCCTTATCTTGCCATATGGTTCTGACAGTGAGAGGTTAGAGTGACCTGTGGCAAAGATGGGGGAGTTCATTTCTGCTCCGTTTCAGGGAATAACCAGGGGCCAGCCTCTTCTAGTAGAAGTGGCTTGAAATAGAGCTATAGCTAGAAATTAAGGGATCTTTGTGAACACCTGAAGCAGGAGTTTAGCCAGAGATGGAGGGCACAGGGCAGGAAGTGGCTTCCGTGTTGCAGTTTGCGGTGATGACAGAGTCCATTTTGGCCTGCATTTACCATAGTCATTTTTCACTTACCTACTTTACAAGTGGTATTTGAACCGATGGTGAATCAAAAGAATGATAATGGATACTTTTCCCTATCAAAAAAAAAATCTGTATATCTCAGTGTTACAATAACTGCATGCCCTGAGAAGAGTATTTGGATCCTGTCTCATTATCTGAAGAAAATATCAGCCTGAGCATATAAAAAAGATCCATCTTTTACCTAACCAAGAAGTTACAGTAAAAGAAAAGAAGTTTTGTAAAAAATGCAGTTTAGTACAAGAAAATGAATATGATGACATTAACTGGTAATGGAAAGAAGACTTACCAAAACAATCAACGAGATCAGAAAATTTTCAAGAACACTTACCCAACAAACTAAAAATTCACCACAGCAATATAATGTGTTCTACAGCTAATGTTAATTTAAGATACATGGGAGAGAACAACTGATGTGACCAATGACCTAAATAATTAAATTTTTATATAAAAATCAAGAGGTTAAGTAATTCCAGGACAGAAGTAAAATAATAACTAAAATATAAAGTATCTGGACTTCAGAGACCCGTAAATCATTTTTTTAACATCTTTATTGGAGTATAATTGCTTTACAATGGTGTGTTAGTTTCTGCTTTATAACAAAGTGAATCAGCTATACATATACATATATCCCCATATCTCTTCCCTCTTGTGTCTCCCTCCCTCCTACCCTCCCTACCCCACCCCTCTAGGTGATCACAAGGCACCGACCTGATCTCCTGTGCTATGCGGCTGCTTCCCACTAGCTATCTATTTTACGTTTGGTAGTGTATATGTGTCCATGCCACTCTCTCACTTTGTCACAGCTTACCCTTCCCCCTCCCCATATCCTCAAGTCCATGCTCCAGTAGGTCTGCTTCTTTATTCCCGTCTTGCCCCTAAGTTCTTCATGACCACTTTCTTTTAGATTCCATATATATGTGTTAGCATACGGTATTTGTCTTTCTCTTTCTGACTTGCTTCAATCTGTATGACAGACTCTAGGTCCATCCACCTCACTACAAATAACTCAATTTCATTTCTTTTTATGGCTAAGTAATATTCCATTGTATATATGTGCCACATCTTCTTTATCCATTCATCTGTAGATGGACACTTAGGTTGCTTCCATGTCCTGGCTATTGTAAACAGAGCTGCAATGAACATTTTGGTACATGACTCTTTTTGAATTATGGTTTTCTCAGGGTATATGCCCAGTAGTGGGATTGCTGGGTCGTATGGTAGTTCTATTTTTAGCTTTTTAAGGAACCTTCATACTGTTCTCCATAGTGGCTGTATCAATTTACATTCCCACCAGCAGTGCAAGAGGGTTCCCTTTTCTCCACACCCTCCCCAGCATTTATTGTTTGTAGATTTTTTGATGATGGCCATTCTGACTAGTATGAGGTGATAGCTCATTGTAGTTTTGATTTGCATTTCTCTAATGATTAATGATGAGCATTCTTTCATGTGTTTGTTGGCAATCTGTATATCTTCTTTGGAGAAATGTCTGTTTAGGTCTTCTGCTCACTTTTGGATTGGGTTGTTTGTTTTTTTGATATTGAGCTGCATAAGCTGCTTGTAAATTTTGGAGATTAATCCTTCTTCAGTTGTTTCATTTGCAAATATTTTCTCCCATTCTGAGGGTTGTCTTTTCTTCTTGTTTATGGTTTCCTTCGCTGTGCAAACGCTTTTAAGTGTCATGAGGTCCCATTTGTTTATTTTTGTTTTTATTTCCATTTCTCTAGGAGGTAAGTCAAAAAGAATCTTGCTGTGATTTATGTCATAGAGTGTTCTGCCTATGTTTTCCTCTAAGAGTTTTATAGTGTCTGGCCTTACTTTTAGCTCTTTAATCCATTTTGAGTTTATTTTTGTGTATGGTGTTAGGGAGTGTTCTAATTTCATTCTTTTACATGTAGCTGTCCAGTTTTCCCAGCACCACTTATTGAAGAGGCTGTCTTTTCTCCATTGTATATTCTTGCCTCCTTTATCAAAAATAAGGTGACCGTATGTGCATGGGTTTATCTCTGGGCTTTCTATCCTGTTCCATTGATCTATATTTCTGTTTTTGTGCCAGTACCATACTGTCTTGATTACTGTAGCTTTGTAGTATAGTCTGAAGTCAGGGAGCCTGATTCCTCCAGCTCCATTTTTCTTTCTCAAGATTGCTTTGGCTATTCGGGGTCTTTTGTGTTTCCATACAAATTGTGAAATTTTTTGTTCTAGTTCTGTGAAAAATGCCAGTGGTAGTTTGATAGGGATTGCATTGAATCTGTAGATTGCTTTGGGTAGTAGAGTCATTTTCACAATGCTGATTCTTCCAATCCAAGAACATGATATATCTTTCCACCTGTTTGTATCACCTTTAATTTCTTTCATCAGTGTCTTATAGTTTTCTGCATACAGAAGACCCATAAATCATCTAATCTGAACGTCTACCACTGACGGAAATGGTGTTAACAATTCTAGCAGTGAAAATCAAGTTACTGAAGGAAATCCATCAGTTTTTTTATGTTTATGTGAGATTTGAGGGGAATCAATCAGGCACAAATTAAAGAAAGGCCACACAAGTCAGCATTAGGGGAATTATGAAGATGTGTTTTAGTGAGAGGTACAAGGTTACCATATTAGAATACTGGGAGCCATTTCTTTGAAATATAACCTAAGAGTATGGATGGCAGCTCTGTGTACCACCCAGCGCAGCTGCAGGGGCAAGACGGTTCTTACAAGCGCTAAGCGTCAATGATTTGTTTTGTTATCAGGTCGCAAAACCAGGAGAATGCTTTTCATAGCATGTCAGATTATGTGCATACTCCACAGTTCACACCCCTTAAGCACCCTTAGAATTAGGAATTTGTGACATTTATTCCAGGAAGAAGACCAAAAACCAACAAGAACTACAAAAGCAACCCAGTATCACCTTCAGCTTTAGGAAGCAGACCTACCACATAATGCTTGCCCAGATCATCACAGCTAAAACCCCATCGCAGAAAGTTGCCTAGGGCTGAGGAAAGAAATGCCATTTGTTCTAACTTCCATAAGTCGGGGTGTTGGGGTGCGGTACGTAAGGAAAAGATGTAGCCGTTTAAAACTGCACTTCATATACAATGAAGAAAAATTTGCCTGGTTGCAGAACATACAACTGAAAATGATATTTTCTTGGTGGTTATGAATGACTTCCATCAAAAAACACTACCAACTCCGAGTTAATATAAGCGCATGAAAAAGTTATTAAGTATAGTCTAACATATACACAACAGGTTAAATAAGATAACAGACAAAAGTATTACAAAACTGTTGCTGAAAGCAAAAGCACTAACTGAAATTCTATTCCTCTGAACAGAACTATCCAGAGAACTCATGTAAAATGATAGTGTTAAAAGGGCTTTGGAACACATGGAATTTGAAGGACCTGAAAGTCATGCATTATCTCAACAGCCTGGGTGGCTCCACATATGTGAGGCTGACATCTCAGGACAGTAAGTGGCATTGCATCCTGGCCATCCAAGTTCATTACTTTAGGATACCCACCCATCTTCAGGGGGAAAAAATGAAAATGCTCAGCAGTAAGTTATTTGAGGAAGGTAAAATATTTTTAAAGAATCAACAAATACCTATTACTAACATTGGGAAATAAACCCTCAAACCATTGAACCTAAGTAGATGGGTAAGAGGAATGATATATTCATGTGTGAAGACAGCAGACTGTTATTCCTACAGAGCAGCTGACCTAAGTTTTTAAGAGCAGATAAAGCAATTAAACATATTGCTTGTGTGACCTGCCTGCATTTATTCTCCATATGCTAACTCATATACTCTCTTGGGGGTTTTTTAGTATCTTTTCTGTTATTTTTTCTAAATGTGCTAAAATTCCCAAGAAGGTGAAAACATGACTACTATTAATAATAGCAACAATCAAGGATTTCCCTGGTGGCGCAGTGGTTAAGTATCCGCCTGCCAATGCAGGGGACATGGGCTTGAGCCCTGGTCTGGGAAGATCCCACATGCCGCGGAGCAACTAAACCCACGTGCCACAACTACTGAGCCTGCACTCTAGAGCCCGCGAGCCACAACTACTGAGCCTGCGTGCTGCAACTACTGAAGCGCACCTAGAGCCCGTGCTCCGCAACAAGAGAAGCCACTGCAATGAGAAGCCCACACACCGCAACAAATAGTAGCCCCCGCTTGCCACAACGAGCGCTCGTGCGCAGTAACGAAGATACAACGCAGCCAATAAATTAATTAATTTAAAAATAATAATAATAGCAACAATCATAGCAACCAGTATTTTTTTAGTGCATGCTATTTGTTCACTTAATCCGAACAGCAACCCTAAAGGCACCTGTTACTATGATCCCCATTTTTTAGTTAAATTAGTTGAAATTCTGAAGAGTAAAAGCATGTTTCCCTAGACCACACAACTGGAAATGAGCAGTGCTAGGCTTCCAAGCCCAGACTGGACTGATGGCAAAATCCATGATCTGGTCTCCACTGACTCCTAAACACTGTCTCACATGCAGGGCATATGAAAGCTTCCTTATGAAGTATCTCTGTGTCTTTGGGCAAGTCATTTAACTTCTCCAGAAGCCTATTCTTCTGGAAGAAGGTTTCTTCCTCTCTGCAGCCTGAGATACTGGATTAGATGATTTCTTAGCTCTAAATTCTCTGTGATTCTAGCTTCGATTACCATCCTACGTAAAGAATACCTTTATTATAAATACCTGCTATAGTCTCCTATCGATAGATCTTTGAGGGAGCGTGCGCACGCACGCGCGTGTGTGTGTGTTTGTGTGTGTGTGTGACTATTGCCAAAAGATTTTCATCAAAAGCACATGAATCAAAATGCTTACCTTCTAACTGCTGCTAGAAATGTTTCTGACTAGGTAGGTGTTCCAAACACTGGGCTGCTCTTATTATGGACTTGATTTTTAGGAACGCCTATTCTTTTTCACACATGCTAATACATTGTCTATCATGCCTCTCCTAATAGCCCATGAGTCTTGAACTTGGAGCCAGAAAAGTACTGCCTTTGTAAAGCACAAAAGAATACCAGTTGGGGTGATTTTGTGTGTGTTTTTTTGTTTCTTTTCTATCACACAAGGGCTGAATAAAAAGCTCTTGCACCATTCAGAGGCTGCTTGCATTGTGCAGCTGTTCCTTGACTGCTGAGAACATCTCGCTGCTGACAATGCAGTACCTGAAGGAAACACTGCTCAGGGAGCTCTCCAGGAGTTGCAGGACCTGGGATTTTTGCCAGTGTCCTCAGAAAGACTGGGGGCCTTTTTCTCGGTCAAACCCCGATAAGCAGTTTGCAGTTTGTTATTGGTTGTTGTCTGCCAGCCAGCGTTTGTTTCACAATATTATTGCAACCATGTCTTCCCAACATGCTGACACTTGGGGACTTTTTCTTTTCCTGTTTTGGTCCCACCTCCGTGAAATGTACAGTGAGACTTTGATTGGTCATAGTCCACACCCAGTTAGCAACGCATCACTGTGTGAACTGAGTTCCCAGGGCTCTGGCTCCCTAGGACAATGTCTCTTTCTTCACCAAGCTGATGGTAAATATCTGGTCAGCCTCATCTATTTAAAACCAGCCAAGCAGGGACTCTAGTGCCTGGGAGAGGGTTCTTTTGTTTGTTTGTAAGTGAACAATGGGCCCAGCTCTTCCTAACTAAAATTAAATTCCAATCACTCGGGCTTCCCTGGTGGCGCAGTGGTTGAGAGTCCGCCTGCCGATGCAGGGGACACGGGTTCGTGCCCCAGTCCAGGAGGATCCCACATGCCGCGGAGCGGCTGGGCCCGTGAGCCATGGCCGCTGAGCCTGCGCGTCCGGAGTCTGTGCTCCGCAACGGGAGAGGCCACAGCAGTGAGAGGCCCGCGTACCGCAAAAAAAAAAATTCCAATCACTCTTAAAATAATACCAAAAAACGAATCTAATTGCAATAAGGGGGTGGAGGAAGAGGAAGGCAACTTTACTGGTGCTGGCTGATGCTTCCTCACACTGCCGAAGGTGAGTTTTCTAACTGATGATTCTGGAGAACCCGTCTGTGCAGAGGAAATGACTGTGTTCCCTGTGGGTAGACAGGGCTGGGTGAACTAAAAGCCAGATGGACTTTATTTGAAATCAATCTTTATTTGAAATCATTTCCTTTTGGGTATATAGGATTGAGTTATTTAGTACTGGCATTTAACTTTTTAATAGTTGTTTTATAATGCCTCAAAACTTAAGGGCCATGCAAAATGACTACCACATCTTCTTGCTTTAGAATGATACAGAAATCCCTGCTGTCAACAGTCTCAGTATAGGAAAATCTGGATTGGAGAAAAATCGAGGGAGTGAGTGTAACCTGTTTTACAAAATCGTTCACAGGAGGAGTCTTAAGCAGAAACTCTGCTCCTACAGTTATAACATGACTTGTTTAAAAGCTGTACATTTGTTGAAAGGTGCTGCATGTTTCCAACTTCTCCCTCAGCTCAGCATCAGCCCCGCTTTTCAGGGTGTGTGGGCCCCGCTGGACCGTGCAGGACGCCAGTGTGGATGGGAATGCTTTATGACTCCAGCTGAGCCCCAGCTGATGGGCTGCTCTCATCATCTCCCTCAGGCTGTCGGCAGCCTTTATTCCTGCAGTTTACATTCCCATCTAACATTAGAAACATCATCAACCCAATTACCTGTGTTTCTGATTGGATACAAAGTCAGAATAACTGTGATATTACCTGGGTCACAGTTTCATCGTGTTCAAAATCCAAGATCACGTGCCTATCACAAGATTCCCGCTGCTCACTCACAGCAGCCCCCTTATGCCACAAGATTTTGCTCATCGCTGCGATTTCTATTTGTCTCCACCCAAATCCTTCCTGTACTCTCCCTCTCGCCGTCGCAAAGCCAACTTTGCATTTGTGCAGACTTGCAGTTCTGCATCCCACTTGCTACCCAGCTTCCCTGTTGCCCAGCCAGGTCAATGACCTTCTTGCTTGGTCTAACTTTAACCTCCCAGGGCAGAGGCTGCCCTCCTCCCTTCCTTCAGGGCACCCTAGTCCCTGCTCTCGACACAATGTCTGTGCTTTTCTTTAGACTCTCGTCTCCTTATAGCAGCACGTGTATCTGTATGATGCTGAGTGCTTTTCCCCTCCCGGCTGAGGGGCCTGATTTACGTATAGGTAAAGATGCGTACAGAATTTCAAACGCTAGAAAGCTGAAAATGTGAACTTCATCAGCTGCTCTTTATTGAGTTATATCTTTGGTGAGGCTTCTGTAACCTTCTAGAAAGGTCCTCTGTTGTAAAAGTAGAAAGTCTTCATTTGTTCATTCAGTCATTCAGTAACTATGTTCCCAGTGCGGGCTCAGCACTGGGTGTCTAGTGGTGAATAAACAGGACATGATCCAAGGATTCATAAGCTCAAAGTCTAGTGGCCACAAAAGATAACCCGACCAGTGAGCAAGTGAGTACACTGCCCACGACAGCCTGTGGTCAGCAGCGCGAAGGGAAAGAACGGGGTTGCATGAAAAACAGCGCTGTGGGGCTTCCCTGGTGGCGCAGTGGTTGAGAGTCCGCCTGCCGATGCAGGGAACACGGGTTCGTGCCCCGGTCCGGGAAGATCCCACATGCCGCAGAGCGGCTGGGCCCGTGAGCCATGACCGCTAGGCCTGCGCGTCTGGAGCCTGTGCTCCGCAACGGGAGAGGCCACAACAGTGAGAGGCCCGCGTACCACAAAACAACAACAAACAGCGCTGTGATGAGGAGGGGGTGTCGGGAACCCACACAGATGGTTTGGGCACGAAAGGTCTCAGAGGAGGTAGTATTTGAACTAAGGGCTGGAAGTGGAGGAGGGCCCAGCCAGGGAGGCCAGGGGGAAGAGCTCTCCAGGTTGAGGGAACCACGAGTGAAAACAGCTCCAGGCAAGACGGAGCTCTAGAACATTGGAGGGTCCCCGGCGCTGGCTGGCTGGAATGTGGGGACGGGCTCTCAGGAGCTGAGTGTGCAGGGCCGTGGGTTCAGGAAGTCTGTATTTTGTTCCAAGTGTGGTGGAAGCAGTGAAGCAGGTTGAGACCCGCTTCATGCTCCATACACAGTCAGCAGAACAGAGGTGGCAGCAGATGTGGAAAGAAGGGAAGGAATTCTAGCTGTATTTAGGAAGAATCAACAAGGCTTGGGAGATAGAGCCACTGGATTCCGGAGCTAGTCCCTGACGGCCTTTGCGAGAGCAGCTCCGGCGGAGTTACAGGCAAGGGGAAACAGATCACTGGGGAGCGGATGGAGGTCGGGAGGTAAATGCGGGTTGGAGCTGTACCAACCCGGGCGAGGCATCTGGCAAGGAAGGTTAAGGCCTTCAAGGGGAGGACAGATGGAGAGAAAGGTCTGTTTGGAGTAGGGAGACAGGCGTGTTAATGGCTGTGTCAGTGGGTTGGGAGAGAGTGAAACTTCCAGAGGAAGGGCCAAAGAGATAGGCAGCCTCCTTGGGGAGGGTGGAAAGAATGAATGTGGAACGAGGTGAAGGAGGGGTGAGTCTTGAAGGCAAGTGGAAACCCGAGGGAGGGAAGCCTGGAGGTGTGTGAGGACGGGAAAGAAACAGCCGATGGCCACCTGGCCTTGGTTTTACGCCCCCGGTAGGAAGTGGGACCTCCACCTAGACAGGAAAAGAGGTTTTGAAGAGGGTAGTAAGGGTCTGCCATCTGAACTGCCTTGTCAATCCAGAGAGGGGCTGCTTTCGAGTAAGAGAAAGGACTGGAGAGCAGTTAGCAGCGTTGCTAAATTTGTTTGCAGCCCTTCCAAACAGCTATGTTCAATTTTTCTCCAGCCGTGCTGCCTCACTCCAGAGAAAAGTGTGCTGATGTATTTTGGAAAGATTTTCAATAACAAGAGCTTTCTAAATAACTTTCAGTTTAACCAGGAAATCATTCAGCCAGAACCCCCCTCCCCCAAGTATCCCAGTTAGTCAAAGTTTTACTGAGACATGTCAGCACTGAAAAATGCAGAAGGCGGCTCAGGAGGACCGACTAAAAAGGCGTCAGAAATCCCACATCTGTGCACAGAGCAACAAACGGCCGGTCTCTTTAAAAGCTAGTCATTTACCAACCTGCCATCTCCAATGCACAAGAGCACCACCGGTTCAAAAACGGAAAAAGAAAAGAAGGAAATCCACAGCACAGAGTTGAAGGACAGTCCATTCCGAGGATTCCAAGGCACATGCGTTTTACTTAGTTGACAGGACGTTTTGAAATCTTAACTTCAAAATGAACCAATAGCTTTGCATAGTTTTCCCGAACAGTCAAAGGGATTCAAATGGCCAAAAGGTTACTAAATAGGTACGACATGGGATGTATTTTAAAACAGTCCTGTAAAAATGTGTACAGTGCATACACAGGGCCAAGCTAAGGAGTGCTTGTGAGCTGCTGGCAGAGGGCGTGGAGAAACCTGATCCTGCGCTTTGTAAATTATAAACTGTTTACACCTGTCATCTCTCTGGGTCTCTGCTAATGACACTTTAACAATTGGGTTATGTGTGACAGGGTGCTAAGAGCCAGTGGTTTCAAAGCAACTGCATCCAAAGGCATTGTGACTGATGTCCACTGGAGTTTGAGGGAAAATAACAAGGCACCGTGATGTGACGCAGGTGAGGACTTTTACCACCAGGTTGTGGATGCCTTTAGGAGGGTAACCCTGTAAATGTCTCCAGTGGCAAAGGAGGGCCTTTACACAGGTCGACTGGGCCGGGCAGGACCCGAGAGACCCAAGTGCCTCTGACACTAGCCTCTGGGTCCCACAGTTCCCCAGATGGAAAGGCCAACTGGGAAAGGCAGGATTTATAACATCAAATCAAAGTCATGGAGTTGTGTCCATCTGACCGGATTGTAGGAAGAATGTTTCTTTAAAATTTTGTCCCCCCTTTTCTCCACTCCAGACCCTCCCATTTCTAACCCCCAACCTCCAGTACGATGCCCTGCACTTAGAATAGCAGGCACTTATTAAATGTTTAGTGAATTTAAGATTTAGGAAATGACTATGATTAGAGGACAGTATGCATAGTAGTTAAGAATAGGCGTTTGAGTTGGCTTGCCCAGGGTTCAAATCCATGCTCCCCCACTTAACTATTGTGTGACCTTAGGAAGTCTCCTGACCTGTAAAATGGGGACAATAATAGCATCTGTCTGGAGATGTTGTGAGGATTAAATGAGTCATAACACATAAAGAGTGCTGAGCCTGACTCATGGTAAACACAATAAAACGTTATTATTTTGCAAAAATAAATTCCTCTTGGGCAGAGGGAACCCTTCTGAAAATATACCACCTACAATAAAGGTAAACAGGTATTTCTGGTCACTGATTAAGAAAGATTCTATGACTTCTGCATTTTCAGTATCCTGTTCTCAAAAGTAAAATTCTTAGATTAATATGGGTTTTTTACTCTTCAGAAGTCCAAAGGGTTTAAATAAAATTATATACAATTTTATCTTTTTTAAAAAATCAGTATGAGTCTTTTTTAAAATAAGTTAAGCTTCTAAAATATTCTTTCCTCTAAAAGACAAAAACTTACCAGATTCTGTTTCTTTTTGGAAATAAATTCACATCTAGATTGCCAAATTTCACTCTTAATACGGTACGGAACAGATGAGTTACAGTTTTTTAATCTCCCAGAACACAGACTTGTGATGGGGACATGGGAAAGGACATTTATCTTTTCAGCTGCACGAAAATGAAACCCATAATATTTTAGTGAACTAAACGAAAAATACATATTAAAAATTAAGACCATGTGTAACAGGGAGTGTCTGTATAGCTACAACACTGGAATCTGTACAATTACCCTATTGGACAGACTATAATGTCCTTTACCAATTACTGGAAGCAATAGTGCCTTTTACATTAGAATGAAAGCAATGAAAACAGTGATTATTTTCAGTCTAAGATATTCAGGATTTACATTTAGCTCAAATAGATGTGCAGCCATATTGAATTACAGCTACCTTGTGAGTAGGAAAACAAAAGCACTCAAAGAAAAGGGGGAAATGCTGATTAAAACCGGTCACTTAATCCCTAGTTTTAGGCCCTACAACAGCTCTCTTGTAGATGTGTCTCGGACACCAAAATAACGGGTTGAAATATAAAGTATTTCGTTAATCACTATTCACACTAAATAGGTTCTTTACATTCACACTCGCCAGATTTTTTTGGTTTTATTGCCGTTTTGTTCTAATGCCTGAAGTTAATAACCCTTAGAGACTGTCTACATGTCCACCCAGCAAAGCAGAGCCTTGGTTTGTTATGATGATGCCCGTTTCACAATCAGAATCCATTAGTTAATTTAACATAGTCAGAGAAAAACTCATTTGTCTCCTTCAGCGTCTTTCACAGTCAGAGTGACATAGGGTCAGGCATTAACTGGTGGAGGGGGACAGTGAAATGAAAGTCCCTGGGTGCCGGCCATTCACAGCGGTGGGATGGATAATTATCAGGCTGGATATAATTATAGAGCCCCAGCAGTACCCCACGATATACTGGCTATCTGCCTAGCACAAAGGTTTAGATCCTTAATTTGTTGCGGGCCAGCGTAACTATGAAGTAGCTGTGTATTTTTGCGCACCATCAATCACAACTTAGATAGGCAGCTGCTGCTGTTTGCATTTTGGAAGCTCGGCAGTTGTTAAGCTCCTGCCTACTTTTCGGACAGAAAGATAAGATGCAGGGCTGTGGAAAGGCTTTTAGTGGCAGAAGGATTACACCTCTGCCAGGGTCCTATCGCAGGCTCATTAGCTGAGTGGATATTGGAGCCTAGTCAGTTTCAAAGGTATACTTATATACAGAGTTATCTGTTTCATTAAGTTAATTTACCTGATCTGGCTTTCCTGATAATCGGCTGCTTCTGCAGTATCAGCTCCATACTGTAAAGGCAAATGAGGATGGGAGGATGGGGTGAGGTGAGAGGGGCTGGTCATCAGGGAACTGGAGTCTATGTGGACATACTCTCCTTTAACTGGGCATTTCCAGAAATCCACATCACATCCGTAAGCAAGTGAGAACCATGGCAGGAAGTTTAGGGATGATTGTTAATTCACTTTTGGTTTCAAAGGATGAAGTTGGAAAATGAGAAAGAGATCATGTGCTATGTTAATCACTCAGGAATCGTATCCAATTGTTAAGAAAGGAAATGAAGAAAGGAAAGGGAAGCGACAAAACAGGCTACCATTTGTTGATTAGGTGTTTAACCTCTAGTGATCCTGCAGAGTGTAAACTGCTTTACAACTAGATCCACTTAAATGATTTGGCCTAAAGGAAATGATACCTGCAACTTATATCCTGCAAGAAGTTGTTAATTTAAAAAAAAATCCTCATTTCCCTCCCCCTCCCTTTTTTGGTTCTCTAAGTTGTTCATTTTTAATAAGCTTTTGCTTTGTGGCATTTAGACTTGAGTGTTATTAAGTTAATGACACTTGAGTTGGATTTCAGCCTGTTAGACAGATTAGTGGAGAGCTCTTTAGATGTTAGAATTTAATCTTATCTAAGGTTTTGTGGTCTCAGGGTTGACTTTTAACTGAAGGTTCTTACCGACTTTCACACCATGCAGTTAACAGACCGTCTAAGACTAATCGTTAGACTTCATTAGAACCAACTGGTTGACAAGGACAGATGAAACGGTCCACGTTCCCTACCCCTTTCTCCTAGAACAGAGCTAAAACATCAGCTCGCAGGAGGAAGATGGAGAAGAATTCCTCCTCCAACCTCATTTATACTTTCACCTTTTCATGGCCTACTGGGTATAAAAGATCACTTTCTGAAAGTACGTTGGTGAGAAATATTTCCCTCCATATAGAAAAAAGAAAAGCCCCTATATTTCCATGCATTGGATCATTAGAAACAGTTTATTTTATTGAGCAAGCCCCAAGTCCATTTGTTTAATTTGGCAATAGTCAGCTCTTGGCCACGTTCAATTTTCTTGATCCAGCATATTGGAAGATCCAACTCCACCCATTTTTAGGGCAGAAATGTTCAGCTGCTTAGTTCTGATGACAAAATGCTGAAAGCCAAGTATGACTGAAGAATTAACCTCCATCTGAATTGATATTTTGCTGGTAGGAGCTTTATGTAACAATTTAACCTTCATTGTCAGAAGCAGATAAAATAAATATCATCCTTTCACACCCAGGGGAATCTGGGCCAGCTACCTCTTTCTCAGTTCTTATTTCATTGTCCATATAATTGAATAAAATGTCTACTCTAATGTAATATTAAGATCACAGATTTAATAATATAGAACTTGGGGAATGCAAAATTTACTTTTCTCAAGATAACAATTTCTTCCACGTGCTGGGCATTACATGCACTAAAGCTATGCTTTCAGCAGTGTAACTAGGTCAGGGATTTCATAGAATATGGAGGTGTTCATGTCACTGTGCGAACACCAGCGTCTTACATTTCATGTATATTTCAAGAGCCTGTATTTGCAAATAGAAAGGCCAAGCCTGTGTTAGTCTGCTGCTGTGTGTTACCAGGGCATATATACATAACAGGGTTTCTGAGGCCAGCTAGACTAAGGCCTTTAAAAAAGAAGGTCGGCTGCAATCTACAGTAACTGCTTCACGGCTCCAATCCATTATGAAGTGAACTAAGCAAGTAAATCTAAGCCTTTCTGAAAAAACTCAAAATGTGTGGCATTTTCCTTATAGTACATTCGTACTTGTACTTTACTTTGCAGTTCGTTATTGACATATCTGTCTCCCCCATAAATTGTAAATCCTCTGGGGACAGAGATTGTGTATTCGATTATTCATTCGTTGATCCATTTATTTATCCATCGAACCTTTGTTATTTTGTTAGCCCTTGCCGAGTTCACTGTCTAGTGGTGTGGGCAGATCAGTAAACAAATAATGTCAGTTTGTTATGACAGAACTCTTTCATGTGGAAGAAAGAAGAGAGACATTAGTAATTAACTGTCAGTGGAGATCAGGAAAGACAAGACCTCACGAGGAGGTGATATTTGAAGAGTGTCTTAAGGAAAAGGTAGGAATTCCCAAGGCAGGAAAAAGAATGGGATAAAGAAGTTGGCTGAGTTGCGGGGGATGGCAATGAGGAAAACACTGGGGGAAAAAAGAAACCACCCCTAGTGGAGGGAAGAGCAGTGCAAGACAGACACAAAGGACTGACAGGAGAGAAGAAAAACCAATAATGGGCACAGGCAGGAAAGCCAAGGCACTAGGGCAGGGCACTCACCAAGAAATGCTAGGTGAGAGGATTCCAGAAATGTTCTTAATGCTGCTTCCTTCCAAGTTCTTGTACATTAGCCATCCTTCATTTTTGTACTGGCCACAGTGCCTGAGACAGTACCTTGCTCATCAATATAGACAATAAATGCTCAATGTACTGTCTATTATAAAAGGGCTCCTTCTTTTGAGGTATCTGTAAAGTAGCTGGGGAGAGGGATATGAGACTAGTAGATAATGACTAACACCAGTGACCATAGGCTATTCCTCCTTTTTAAAATGACATGGCCCTGAAAAATGCATCAAAAAAAATACAGCACTCCCTCCCCCAAAGAAGTAATTTAAACTTCCATGACATTTTGGTTAAGTACCAAACTGCAATTACTGTCTTCTCAGAATGGCAGCAATGCATAAGTGAATCAAAATGTGGGCAGCTCCAAGGCAAGACACAGAAGGTTATGTGTGGTTGGGAAGTTTTAGGGAAAGCAGAAAATTGAAACTACAAAGAGGAAGTATTTTTAGGAAACAAGTGATGCATAAGCACAGTACACAAAATTGAAAATGCTGAAACCTGAAGATCCTTAGTTTCCCAATGCCAGCCCCCAAGCACAAAGGGGATGGAGAAGAAAATGGAAGCATATATTAAACACCTCTTCAGGGCCCAGGGGCTTTAAGTCCTAACCACAACCGGTTGAAGAGAAAGCATCACTGTCCCACTTTACAAGAACCAGAGGCTTACAGAGATTAAATAGCCAACTCAAGGCCACGTAGCCATTAACGGAAGGAATGGGCTGGAAACCCACTGGAATATACCTGTGCCTGGCACACAGCAGGTGCTCGATAAATCTTTTCTGAAACAACCCAGACTTCTAAACCTTTGTTTATGGCATGGTCAGGGTCGAGCTAGTCACAGAGAGACAAACTTATACTTTCTCCTGGGATAAAGAATTGCCTTGGGCTTCCCTGGTGGCACAGTGGTTGGGAGTCCGCCTGCCGATGCAGGGGACACGGGTTCGTGCCCCGGTCCGGGAAGATCCCACATGCCGCGGAGCGGCTGGGCCCGTGAGCCATGGCCGCTGGGCCTGCACGTCCGGAGCCTATGCTCCGTGGCAGGAGAGGCCACAGCAGTGAGAGGCCCATGTACCGCAAAAAAAAAAAAAAGAATTGCCTTGATAGGCAAGTGGGCACACATTGGGTGGGAATAAATAACAAATTAACAGCAGTAAAAACAAACAAGATACGAAAGATGAAGAATTAAAGAGATAGTACTGCCTGGGATTTTACCCCAAATATTTTTTCTTGTATTATTATAAAAATGTTGTCCTTGTCACTGAAACAATAGCTAAGACAAAGCACCCCTAAAGAGTATCTTCTGAAAATTAAGTATGTGAGTGTGTGTGTGTACAAGTAATCATACCCACATTCTATTGAGGTTACGAAACTGTGAAAGTAAATGGGTATGCTGAAAGCTGTCTTTAATCTTAGCTGTAGCATTTGCTAGTGGAAACTCTGTAATAACTATTGTGTTTTTGGTGGTGGTGATGATTTTTTTTCAAAGGTCTGACAGCTGCCCTCTTGATATTTATGTGTTTCTTGTTAGGGAGCCCAAGATGCACAACTCTGAGCCTGTAATGAGGAAAAGAAGACAATACAAATAACATGAAAAGGGGCGTGAATTGGATATCGCCAGAGAGACAAATCGCATATTCTATGCTGCTTTAATTGGAAAACAGTTCTTTCAGAGGGTTACTTTCTCTTCAGCTGAGATAATTAAGTCTAGGCTGACACTGGTGACCAGCTCCTGATGATATATAGTCAGTTACTAACAATGTAGCAATTAGTAATCAAAATTTGTATTTCCCAGGTTACCAGGGCACTGGTGAAGAGAAAAGCCATTCTGATAAGGCTGCAAGACAGGCTTCCTAAGGCAGTGTTCACATGGCCTCCACTCCATATCATCTGAGTGGGTTAATTAGATCTGCTTTATTTCAACTCTGTTATAAGAGAGAACATACCTATTGTCTGTGTTTACATTAAAAATACTTTGCAGGCCCCATGCTGGAAAAGAAGTTTCTGCAGGGCTCCCTGTAACTTTTAATGGATTAAATTATATTTTGCTAGTGGTTTGGCATGAGGGTGGTGGGCACAAAATAAACTTGGATATTTTAAAAGCCACTCCATGTGCCTGGCACAAATGCAAGTTTTTTGAATCATGATTAATTATCCCTGGCTGTAGCTGAAGGCATTGGAATGAAAGGGACAAGGATTGTAATTTGGATACCATTTGTGTTTACATCAGTGGTTCCCAAACTTGTCTGCTCACTTGAATCACCTGGGGAATCTACTAAAATTTCCAAAGCACACGTCACACCCCCAGGCCAATTCAGTCACAATCTCTCCGTGTGGGACACGGGCATCCTTAACGTTTGACGCTCTCCAGGTGACTCCCATGTGTAGGCAAGTTTGGAAACCAGTGGTTTATGGCCACAGTATGGTCCATTTTCGCATTTAGCTACAGACAGGGCGGCAGGTACTGGTGGAGTGTGGAAAAGAGAACATGCATGTTCCAATAGGTAGCACTTGCCTCCAAGGTTCAAGTTGGAGTTGAAATTCAAATCAGAAACTACTGTCTCCCACCCCATTGAGAAACCTAGAGCCCCAAGAAGAGGAGCGTAATGTGACCCACCCAACAGGAGAAGCAACTTCACAGTGGTTGAAATAGGCTCTCGGGAGAAGGGAAACCAAGGAAGGAAGAAACAAGCCTTTGCCCCCATCTCAGCACCTAGCTCAGTGTTTGTTGAGTAAACCTCACTCCCCAGAGAGGGGTGCTGGGATAAGGGTGAAGGACACTTTTCATCCATCATATCCCAGTACAGTGGGTACCTCTCCACTCAGCCCTCATCACTCTTCTGATGAAGTCTCCTTCTTTCTCTAGTCAGTGACCTCTGTTCTCTGGGAGAAGTCATTCTGGGAGAGACTAAGGTGACCATTCCCAGAAGAGAACACTCATTCCACTTCTAAAAAGTTGGGCATCCTTTGGGCATGCTTCAGAAGCAGCCTTTGGCCTTCCTTTGCCATGGGACATGAACGCCAAGAAAGGGCAATGGTGCCAAAGAACATGGGGGCAGGAGCCTGCCCAGATATGAACGTGCAGGGGGAGGAAAAGTAAGTTCCCATACACAGCCCTGTACTCTTCCTTATGGAAAATAAAATTTTAAATATGAAGGGGTTTTGCTTTGAGCTCATCTGATTCTTTGTATTTGACTTCATTATGTCCTGCTTTTCTGAGTTGGTTACATTTTTATTTGAAAATTTATTTGAAAGCTAATAAATTAGGCAGCCACTCGTATGGTACACAGGCGGGTTTATGGTGTTGTGAAAACTACCAGCCACCGTGTATCTCCATCTGGGTCACAGATGAAGTTACCACTACTGACACTACAATGCCTATAAACGTCCCTCACCCTCATCCTGTATTGCAGCATATGACCACTGGCTGAGCATACTGTGAGGGGACGGGATCCTGGGAAAAACTGTGGGAATTGGCAGGTAGCAGCAGGCCTGCGTTCCGGGTCTGCCTCTGGAGACACAGATTTAAAAAAATAACTTGTTTCGTTCCAAAAATGAAACACATACATAAGAAAAAAATTCCAAAAAACATAAAAGGGTACAGCATAAAAAGTGAGTTTCTCTCCCACATCTGACCTCCAGTCCTTCTCCCTCAGAGACAGCCACTATTAGTAGTTGCATATGTAACAGAACTGCAACGTTCACAATTCAAAAAAGTCAGTCAGTCCTGACTTGTGTTTCAATTTTCATTTAAAAATCTGCCTCTTTTCAAATCACTGTAGAACTCAATGCACTGATATTTAAAAATACTCAAAGCCACTTGGATCAATATCAACAAATATTTAACAAGTGCCTTCAGTGTACAAAATGTTGTCTGAGCAAGCCATTTCTAATGCGAATTTCACACGTATATATTTCATTTTTCTGGTGTATAATCAACAGATCTAATTGAATGTCTTTGTTCTACATCCTTTTCTCAGAAACAAAGATCATCTCTTCCTTGCCCCCCACCTCCACCCGCTCATTTGTCTTCTCATCCTTTCACAATTCTCTAATTCGAGATCTGTTTTAAGCCCGCACATCTGGGTGGGTGGTACGTTCTGGCCAGAGTACTATCTCGCATACCTTCTCCAGATGGATTGGCTTAAGGGTCTCATATTCCCCAAAGAAATAAAATTTCTCTGAGTTGCAGAAAAAGAGGAACTGCAGTGTTTTCTGCTTGAAGACACGGATGTGTGGAAGGATGAGAGACGGTCCATGACAGAGCTGACATCCGCACCCACATCTTGTCTTCAACCCCACTCTGCGCCCCACTGAAGCGTTCTGCGCTGATTGCAGATGAGAGGCCCATAGCCCTCTCCAACTCCAGCCAGCAACATCTGTACGTCTTCTCTCCGGCTGGCTGGCCCAGCTGCTCTGGTGTCGGGAGAAAGTTATGAGTCACTGGTAAGGGATGTGAGACAAGAGTGGAGTTAAATCATCTCCTGGGGTCTGTATGTCATTGGCAATTGAGCCTTAGTAACAAGCCAGTGGATGACATGCATCCCCAGGAAGGCCACACACCAGAGCTTAACTCTGTATCCCACACTTCAAGACCTTCCGTAAGCCTTGCAGAGACGGGAAGAGGCAGGGCAGTATGGACACGGTATGCTCCCAACCCAGAAGGCCTCTGATTATTGCCAGTAATGCTCAGCAGGTTATGACCATCTCTCTCCTTGCATGTACTTTTTTGGCTACTGACCTAGAGCCTCTACAGGCTGGTCAAACTGGGATCTTGAATGAATGAAGCCTAGCCAAAGCCCAAGGACTTCCTCTTCGATCCTTTGACTGCAGGTACATTATTTCATCTAAAGAGACTGAGTCACCAGCAGGATTTTGCTGGACCATCTCTGGTTTCCCGCTCTAAGCAGTGCTTCCTCAGGACGTGGGGGGAGGGCTCATCAGAAGATCCAAGAATCGTAGGCAATCAGGCTCTCCACTGGGACCTTAAATGCTGTCTAGTCTAGCCCCACACCCGATGTCTGCCTCCCGTGGACAATACTCCTTCCACCCAAGCCCTCCTCTGGCCTCCCAACCCCTTACGGGGCCAGTCCAGGTTTGTGTTACTGGGACTACTAGAAAGGTCCTCCTTATTTTGAGCAGAAATTATCTCCTCATAATTTCTGCCCATTGATCTTAGTTCTACCCTCGTAACTGTCTTCCAGGTTTTTCTTCAGATATCTGAAAATACCTATCCTTGCCCCTTGCATCTCCACTTTTCTTTGCTTTTAACACTGATTCGTCAGAAATTGTTCTGATGCTCTTCCTTGGATTAACATTTATTCATTATTCAGTGAATATTTGCTGGAAGTTCACTGTTCCAGAACGTGGAGATGCAATGATTAACAAGACAAACTTGCCCGTACAAAGCTTATATTCCTAATGGAGTGGAGGGACAGACAAAAACAAATAAGAATATAAATGAAGAAACACCAATTAGGGGCAAATCCATCAGAGAAATTTAGAATAAAGTGATGAAAGAAAAGGCACTGGGCTCTTTTCAGGGTCAGGGAAGGCCTGTTCGAGGATGTGGCATTTTAAGTGAGTTCTGAAGGACAGAAGTGGGCCCGCTACGTGAAGATCGGGGTGGGGAAAGATCATTCCGCGAGGAGGGAGGGGCAAGTCCCTAAGGCAGGAATGAGAGCTCTGTGTTGGAGGAAACCCAAGCTGAGAGGCTGGAGCAGAGTGGGCAATGGTGGGATGGAACAAAATAGGGTCAGGGAGGTAGGTGAAGCCCTTTGCACCCAGGATAGAGGGTTTCAACTATGTTGTAAATGTAATAAGAAATCACTAGAGAGTTTTATGCAGGGGAGGCCATGACCTGATCTACGTTTTTAAAAGACCATCAGTTGCTGCATGGACAGTAAATGGATGGAGGGCCAAGTGGAAGTAGGGAGATTAATGAGGAAGCTACTGTAGTAGTCCAGGCAGGAGCTGATGGAGGGTCAGATGATCATAGGCAGCATGTAGAGAAGAGGAGAGGTTTGACAGGTGTTTGGGTTGTAGAATCAATGCCAGGATGTTCTCTCTCAGTCCTAGGAACTCTCGTATTTCTTTTTTTTTTTTTTTTTCCCGTACGTGGGCCTCTCACTGTTGTGGCCTCTCCTGTTGCGGAGCACAGGCTCCAGACGCGCAGGCTCAGCGGCCATGGCTCACGGGCCCGGCAGCCCCGCAGCACGTGGGATCCTCCCGGACCGGGGCACGAACCCTTGTCCCCTGCATCGGCAGGCGGATTCTCAACCACTGCGCCACCAGGGAAGCCCTCTCGTATTTCTTTACATGCTTTCTATAAACACTTTGTTAGAGCTGCTCCTGTACTATTTCCTATAGCAGTCTGGGGGCTCCTCAAGGGCAGAACCCCAAGACCGACCCATGACCTGGGTCTCCCCCACTGCCCCAGCACAGTGCTTTGCTGGCTCACATCAGACTCCTGAGTGAATGAACAGATGAGTGAATGAGTCAAGGTGAACCATCAACAAAGGCAGTTTCTTACTTTACTTTCAGTGCCTACACACTTGTAAGATATTTTCTCGCGTCTAATGTTCTTACTGGTAACTCCCAAAACATTAAAGAAATTATCCGTGATGCACAAAAGGAATGCTCCCTTGGAGTAAAAGTACTTGCAAAACATGGAAAAATTACTAATAACGACTCTCAACCTTCAAATACACCTTCTGTGTGAGGAAGGAGGAGGCATCCGTAAGTCCCTCACTTGCAGATGGGGAAGCAGTGCCCCAGTGGGGGTTATCTTGCCCTCGTGCCCTGTAGCACCATGCTCCCTCCTCACTGAAGATTCTGGAGGAGACTCAGCCTTGCTTACTCATTTTAGTGCTGCTGGAAAGGACTGATTTTTTTTTTTTTTTTTTGCGGTACGCGGGCCTCTCACTGTTGTGACCTCTCCCGTTGCAGAGCACACGCTCCAGACGCGCAGGCTCAGTGGCCATGGTTCACGGGCCCAGCCGCTCCGCGGCATGTGGGATCTTCCCGGACCGGGGCACGAACCCGTGTCCCCTGCATCGGCAGGCGGACTCCCAACCACTGCGCCAGCAGGGAAGCCCAGGACTGATTATTAAACAGATATTCGAGGAGCACGTCTGCCTATTCTTGCCTAACACTTCAGAATGACTTTTCTGTTTTTACTCTTTGGAGAGGTGAAGGCTCTGTGAACTGCACAGGAAGAATATTGCTACTTGAGTAGAACATAATTCTGCCATAGTCTTTTAGTTACTCAGAGTGCAGCGGGGCAATCTCCCCTTCAGGAAGAAGTTCCCGTATTATCCCCTCTCCATGTGTTCCACAGCTGTGTTTTTTCCATCTCACGGCTCAGCCCTTTAGAATCCTCACCAGTGAAAGCCTGGGTGACCCAGATGGACCTCTGTGCTTTCCAGTAACCAGGCGATGAGCTTTCAGAGCCATTTATGCACTTCCTGCACCTCCACTTCCTCCCCGGAAAGGTGAGCCTGTGCCTGCAGGGCTCCTGGGGTGACAGCTGCCCAGGCACGCCTGCTGGGCTGGGCACAGGTCACACACTCACTTTCTCTCTGATTTATCGTGTCCCCTTTGTCTAACCCTCAGCACTTTAATTTGGTTTCTGCCTGTCACACTCAAGCTTATTGAATAATTTCACTTTTCCTCCTGATTCTGGACTCTCTCACAGAAATGGTAATTATACTGATCGTCTGCCGTGCTATTAATTACAGGAATGGTGGTTTATTTATTTATTTATTTTTAGATTCGGAGGCTAATTGCTGACGGCCATGTGCTGTCTTCCCTCCAGATAATCTAGACTGCAGCGATTAACCTGGTGTCCAGGTTATCTGCTATTAACCATTTGCCTCCATTTTATCCCAGAGTTAGGACTGATGACCATCGTGCCTGATGCCCCCTACCCCTTTAGTAAGGAAGAAAGGAGGGGGACAGTTTGTGGAAGAGCCCCTCAGACAGGAAGGGAAGAGAGTATGCCTTCCTCCTCAGCCACTCCACCCGCCCAAGGTAATAGCTGTCCTCCCGAAATATTCTTGAAATTCAAATTCTTCACGGTATTACTTAATCCTTCAACCTACTGGTGTTGTCCATGGAAAGAAAATCGCAGGTGACTGAAAATTAAAGGCAGGTACATATAACAAAGCAAAGGGCTGACACTGCCAGCCTGCAGTTCCCTCTGATTATAGCGACTAGAGAAAGCCATTACCAGGGTCATTCCATGGGCGAGAGAGAGTACAGGCTGCAGACCTTATGGACATTCCTTTGGAGAAACCACCACCAACTGCACAAAAAAGCCTGGTGAAGTCTTATCCATTTAACCCAGAGAGAGGAAGGAGTGCTGAACTGCCTGTAGCTGGCTGTTCGGTGGGAGGAAAACCCTCACCCAGGAGAGGGCTGCTGCGCCTGGTGAGGCTGTCACCTTCTGCTACTGCTGGACGTCCTAGCTCACTCACGGGAGCCCTGGAGACCCTCTCTACCAAGATCACCTCTACCTTGTGAGCATCACTCATCTTGGGGAAGCCTGCACCCGTCAGTCCCTTGAATGGTTTCCGAGCCTGGGAGCCTGTCACTATGAGCACAGAATAGAGAAAATTAAGGCTAGATGACTCTGTCTGCAGTTCCTAATGTCCGAATTATTCTTGCAAGCAAAGTATAATAGGATATACGGTTTTTTTTTTTAATGAAATCAGATTACATTTTTTTAATTCTGTGAGAATCTCACAATACACCAAGGGTAATTAGAGAGCTGCTGGGCTTAGCAAAACCAGTGTTGGGGATTCTGCTCTAACGGATCTCCTCTTCCCTCATTTGTTTTTTATCCTTGTTTTTTAATCTCTTCAGGGACAAGTCTCTTTTTCAAAACCTTTCGAACAGATGTGCTTCAGAATTTAAAATTTTTCAGATTTTAGAAAGGTAACATGGGACGTATCTCCCAGCGTGGGCAACATCCAGTAATCAAACCCATTAATGTTTTTGCAGTGAAATGTACAAATATTTATCCTAAGAGGGATAAAGTGTCACGCCACTGTAGGTCAAGTTCTGTTGCCCATTGAAAAGGAAAAAACTCTTGGTTTTCGGGGTGGGGCGGGAGATTGTTCTCGTTTTTAATTGCAAATGAGGGATTGTGTACCTGTATTTCAGAGGGCAACTTGCTTGTTTTTCTTTAAACTAAAGGAGAAGTGAGGCATTTTAAAAAACAGCTACTGGGCTTCCCTGGTGGCGCAGTGGTTGAGAATCTACCTGCCAATGCAGGGGACACGGGTTCGAGCCCTGCTCTGGGAAGATCCCACATGCCGCGGAGCAACTAGGTCCGTGAGCCACGATTACTGAGCCTGCGCGTCTGGAGCCTGTGCTCTGCAACAAGAGAGGCCGCGATAGTCAGAGGCCCGCGCACCGCGATGAAGAGTGGCCCCCGCTTGCCACAACTAGAGAAAGCCCTCGCACAGAAACGAAGACCCAACACAGCCATAAATAAATAAATAAATAAAATTAAAAAAAAACAAAAAACCAGCTACTACCACCAAAATAGTTCACCTGTGTGCTGACCACCTTCATCTCAGTGGATGGGGTTCAAATGTTTCTGTGCAGTGACCTTTAAGTCACCTATGTGCGGAATCAAGTCACCAAGCGGTAGAGATATTTAAACAAACCCATAATTTCCTGGAGCTTACTCTCATTGGCCTTAAGGAAGCATATTTTCAGGATGTTTGGAAATAGCTAGTAATTTCGAGGGTAAGATTTCACACTAAAAACAAATGAACACTTTAGGGAATGGGTAACTAGTAAATAGTGCTTTCTCCACCCCAATTCAAACTGATACTGCTCTAAGTAAATCAAGCCAGACTAATGAGTCCATTTTATGTGTAGAGAACATGAACAAAGCCAATAAAGAAATCATTAATTCCAGAAAGATGTAGTGCTATCCACCAGATGCAATAATAAACTGAAATAGGTTTAAATGTATGGCTTTGCAGTTTCCCAGCAGTTTACTGGGACACAAAGTGGACTTTTTTTTCCTTTCAATAAATGAAATGAATTTCCTAAAGAATATAAGAAAATTGTGGAAATTCAAGAGACAATAGTTCCATCTCATTTCTGTTCTGGGTGTGTCTAGACATACAGAAACATACAGATAGTCCACTGTGTTTGTAGATCTTCTGCTGGTGATAAGTACCAGTCAGCAGTATCATGCTTTGTTATGGAACAGATCCTGAAATGATATTATGTCTCTCTCTATATACAATCAGAAGCTTGTAGTCAAATATAAAGTCTATTTTTGGCTTTCAAGGTACTGGGAGAGCATCAGAGGTCACAGAGAAAGACAAGCAATACAGTGAAAGATGGCATGCGGTAAACACCAGAGAAACGGATTCAAAAAGTTTAGCTCAAGGAAATGTTTTTCACTCCCTGATCTTGAGACTTTTTACCAAAAAAGCAGTAAGAATTTGTAGCGTTCTGTTAAAGTTTCAATCATCCATGCTTGGTGATACTGTTATTTGGGACTGTTATTCAGGAGAGACGTACAGGTTGTTTTTAATTCTCTCCAAGTCATGTCTGAAGTTGACCTCCCCTTCAAAACCAGGAAGGGTCAGCCACCTGAGCCTGAGAGATATGGCTGGGAGACTGCCGTAGCCACCTGAACCTGAGAGATATGGCTGGGAGATTCTGTTTTCTGTAAACCACACTGACAGCAAACAGAGGAGAAATTACGAGGGGGAGTCATCTTGGCAAGGGGCAGCCATTGCTCTGCTTCGGTTTAAACCAGCTCAGGATTTTGACAAAGGTTCATGGAAAACTCCAGTCGCTAATATCCCTAGTTTGTTCCCTTAAAAGTTGCTCTGCAAGTAACTTTCTAAGGGCTGGTAAGAAGTGCCTTCAGCTTAGGCATATTATGTTTGCCCTCTTTCATCTTTAATGAAATTACAAATGTACAGAAAGCTAGGGAGAATAATGTGACAATAACTCAAAGAATAAATACCAATATTCCCAGCTGTTACCTCAGACTTCTCCTCCCTACACTACTACTTCTTCTTCTGTCATATTCTTAGAAGAAAAAAGTCATCAGATACCATCTTTATTCTGAGTTATATTCTTTAAACCACACTTTGGGTGAAGTGAAAAAACATCCATCCATTACTTGAGACAAATATTTGAAACTCCTTAATCAAAGAGGGAAATGGTCCAGTTTGAAAGTGTCTGAAGTCCAACCAGCACGGAGTTGTCCGTTTCAATGCCCTGCTCTCCAGATCTGGTCCTTCTACCCGATATGTCCCCCCAGCTGCCTCTCCTCTAACCGCCCCAGTCCTCGGTGAACAATCCCGCAACCTGCCAAGGCTTCCTCCAAACAGAGGCCTTCGCTGAGCTTCCCACCTGCGTCCCTCTGCAACACGTTCACCCTCCAGATAGTATTCTCCCCAACAGAACTTTCATTTCTTTTGGAAAAATTATTGTTTGTGTGTTCTATTTTTGGTCAATGATCTGGAACTGTCAGGCCCACCTACTAAACAGCAAGGTCCTAGAGGGTAAGGGATCTATTTTTTCCATCTCTGTCTCAGCACCTAGCACAGGAGCCTGGCTCCCAGCAGAAAGCAGGGAATCAGTGAGAGGGAAAGCAAGCGATGGAAGTAATGAACACCAGGCAGCAAGCCAAGGAGAAATGAATGAGTCTTGGCTTCCTTTCTGAAAGCTGCGTAATGTAGGGACAGAGCTCGGTGCTGGAGCCAGGAGTCCTCAGTGGCGGCTCAGCTTGGCCACTTTTGAGCTGCACCACATTTGGCAAATGATCTCACTTCTCAGGGCCTCAGTTTCCTTAACAGCAGAACAAAGCGGGTATTTGTTTCTGTCTCTGGAGCATATGTTTAAGGTCAGCGCTATTGTAAAAGTTGAGAAAGATGGAGATGGCAAAAAGCTGAGGTGTGACATGGGTAAACATGCTGGCGACTGTGGCAACTTTTTGAGATCAAGGTGGTTTTCCACAGGATATTCTGCACAGATTGCTGAGATCACGCCTAGAACTGCAGAGCCCTAATGAGTCATGAGACTGTACCTGAAACATCCAAGCAAAGTGCCTTAAATGCACTGTCTCAAGCATTTACGGGATAGGGAGAGCATTGGTAGGAAGAAAGAAAACGATCATAACAAAGGATCACCTGAAAGACAAGACTCGCCTTCTCTCCTCAAAAGATCATAGGTTTACAACCAACTTTTATTTTCCTAAAAAAGAAAATTTTTTTCTAAAAAGACTTCTGAATTCACAGCTGTTTTCTCTCCCCTTTGTGACAGTGGTTTCAGATCAAATTGGAACATCTATTATACACAGTCGATATTTATTATTATACTCCACTGAATGCCATCATCCTTCTCCAAAATGTGTTGGAGTTAGGTCTGTGGCATTTCCCTTTCCTCTGAAATGGGAGCTTATATGTCTCTGTTAATGGCTGAGGAGAACATAAAGATCAAATGCTTTATTAAAAGGTTAGAGCTGTTTTTCTCATTTGCATAAAACTTATACCTTAATGCAGTGTCACCAAACAGGTGGCCAGCGTGACCCCTGAAGACTGGGTACAGTGGACATTTCAACCAGGATCAACGGGCCCAAGTTGTTCCTAACTCCATCTGGGAGGAGTCCTTCTGTGGCCTGGCCGTGTTTGCCGTGGACAGCAGCATCCTCGTCATGCTGCAGCCCTTGAAACAGGGCAGTCCAGGCCAGTGAAGGAAACCTGCTGTTTGAACACTCCTTGATTCCTGAACTGTCCCTCTGGTGCAGGAATAACCAGCCGTCTTCAGCATTCAGCAAGCTGGGTTTTCTGCACCAACGTCTGCTCTCCCACCTCTCTCTGGGCAGAGGTTCCCTACTCGGATTTGAGAGGTACCCAAATCTGTTTATCCTCTCAGCTCCTGAAACAGGCAACTTTGATTTTATCCTTCATAACAGACGTTGTTCTCTTTGGTGTATTTATTTTAAAACATCACTCTTGAGGGGGCTGCAAGCAGGCACGTGGTTCCACTTAACCCAGTGGTGTCACGAGACAATCAATTCCTCCTAAAACCGTGGTTGAAAAGCATTTGCATCTTTCTGTCACCTTAAGCCTGCAATCGCAGGGCCACCAAGTGGAATGAGCCTTCGCATGCCTACACATTTGCAAGCGACTATGCACTCCTTTAATAGATTTATTATTACTGAAGCCATTAGGGACCTTCAGCCACTCTGTCCACGGAAGCATAGATGCATCAACCTATACTCAACTATGATCTTAAGTGCAGTTTCCATTTATGCCAGCCTCTCTCTCTTCCCAGCCTTCCTTCTGTTCCCCTTTCCCTGACATTCTGGGAAGGACATCCACTGTGGCATCACATAGCCCTGGCTTGGCCACCTGGCCTTCTGTTTTTACTGATGTGCTATAGATATTGACTGGACATGTTACTTAACCTCTGTGAGCCTCAGTTTCCTTGTGTGCACAATGGAGAGGATAAGGCCTGTCTCTGGATGGCTGTCATATTTAAATAGAATAACACACACGTGTATGTCATACGTAGAAGGTGCTCAGTAAACTTTCACTTCCACCCCACCCTTTCACCGATGTCCACACTGATCTTTTCCTTTGCACCTGTGCGAGTGCTGTGATTCACATTTTTTTAAATCACACAACACGAGCTGTGCCATCCTGAGACAGACTCTCCTGCCTCTCCCAGACACCCACCTCCAGAGCTGGGAAGCGTAGGGGCCGGCAAGGAGAAGAAGAAGAGAGCTGCTTCTCCTGCTGAAGACACAGAACCCCAGCTGCTACTCTGAGAATTTAAGGAATTCCAAGAGAAACTATTCAAATAAGGCAGTTTTTAGTATCTCAACTGAAGAATAAACAGACATTTATGGAGGACTACCATTTTTACGTGCAGTATCTCACAGCTAATCTTGAGACGCTATTTTTCCCCACTCTGAAGTTGAGGAAACTGAGGCTCAGAGATCTTCCGCATCTTGCCAGAGGTCCCAGCTAATAAGTGGAGCAGAGGCATTCAAATCCTGTGTTTTTACCCTCTGCTCCCGCTGCCTCCCTGTACGATTAGCGATCGTTTGATTTCTCGGAAAAGCTTTTACGCCAGTTTCAAGTCAGATTTTTAAAGATACTCCCGTTGTGAAAACAAAGATGATGATGGATGAGGTCAGAAGGCTGGAGCAATAAAAATGAAAACGTTATCTTAGCGTAAAACCCGACTAAACTCCGAATATGATTCAGCGGTAATAACGCTCGTTCTCTTTGGCCAGGGTGGAACTACTTAATGGACTTGAACTTTGTCCTGATGTTGAAACTAGACAGAGTCACAGTTCTTTGCTCCAGCCTGACTAACTTCCTACAACTTGTGTGCTCTGCCTATTGCAGTCCCCCAAGAGCAAAGTTGAAGAGAACCTGTTCCATCCCTCCTGTTTGCCACACGCAGTACCACACAGTGACACACTGATGGCTCCTTGAGTTTCCAAACCACATGCAGTTTAGGGGCAACCAGGAAAGGGTACAGAAAAAACCCAGCCCTGTTCTCTTTGGAAAGATCACTGCCCAAGTGCACAGAGCTTGTCCTGCCCCCGCCCTGCCATCATCTCAGAGGGTGGCGGACAGAACCGCCACCAGAGCCCAACCGCATCTCCCGCTGTCTCGAGCTCCAGTACCCCACCCTGCGTCGATGCCTACTCCTCCCGTCCCAGCCCCACACCTCCAGAAGGTGTCCGTGGCCTTGCAGTGTCCGAGCTCAGGGTCACTTCATGTACTATCCTCCTGAGTCACCATCTGGTACCCAATCCTTTCTTCACTAGGGCAGAATCGCCTAGAATTGTACAGTCTCAGAGTCCAGAGGAGTTTGATAGGCCATTATATTTTATATCCTTTCATTTTACTGGTGAGGATGCTAGGAGCCAGTGCAGCTACGAGACTGACCCAGGGTCACACCTTCCATCTATTAATGACGGCATGAATTAATGATTATCTCTGAAACTTCCTATTATGTCAGTAGAAAATGTGCTTTTTAAAAGAAGCATGGCAGCAAATAATTTTCCCCACAGAAAAAGAGAAGCGCCACTACCATGATTCCATCTCCATTTCTAGGCCACACTTAGAGTTGCCATCAAGAGCACTTTGCATTTGCAAGTTTCCAGATAAATTATTTTTCTCATCATTACCACTTACTATTAAAATGTTCATTGGATACCAACATTCTGGAAGAATGGTTGTACCAAATCAGATACAAGCTATATCCGTACAGCCAAGTCCAAGTGCAAGTACACTGATGCATTGTCTGCTGCAGTTGGACACACAGAGGGTATGTGGGGCAGCCCAACTGGGTCTTTAAAACAAGCAATGTTCATTCACTTGTGTGTACAGACAATAACTGGGACTTCTATCTACCCCTCATACCCTTGTCGTAGTATAGAAGTCATTGTGTCTGGGACTTCCCTGGTTGCTCAGTGGTTAAGAATCTGCCTGCCAATGCAAGAGACACAGGTTCGAGCCCTGGTCCAGGAAGATCCCACATGCCGCGGAGAAACTAAGCCCATGCGCCGCAACTACTGAGCCTGCGCTCTAGAGCCCGCAAGCCACAACTACTGAAGCCTGCATGCCACAACTACTGAAGCCCGCGCACCTAGAACCTGCGCTCCGCAAGAAGGGAAGCCACGGCAATGAGACGCCCGCGCACTGCAATGAAGAGTAGCCCCCACTCACCGCAACTAGAGAAAGCCTGCGCGCAGCAGCAAAGACCCAACACAGCTAAAAAGAAATGAAAAAAAAAAGAAGTCATTGTGTCAGCAGAGCATAAAGCAAAGGGGATGTCACGAGAACCAGAAATGATTATGAAGTCAGATAATCAGGTCACAAATGGCCACATCTTACTTCTGATTAATCAGGTTAATTTCACAAGAGCCACTACTACCGAGAAGCCATGACAAACCCACCTGGCCAGAGTACGCCTCACACTTCCCCAATACTAGTTCTAATCCTCTGCCCACTACTCCCCAAATCCTGCCCCAGAAAATTGTACTTGGGCTCACAAACTGGTAGGACTTGGCCAAAGGTGACTCACAGAGAAGAAAAAACTAAGTTAGGTGCCAACATTTAGAGAAAAAAAAAAAAATAAGAGGTTTAACATACAACTCCAGATTTCTGGCTTCTTAAGAAATAAAAATAAAAATCAGAGATCTGGCTTTGCGGGCCAACACTGCACAGGGCCTGCACTTCAGAGCTGAACAGCAGGTGCCCAGAGTAGAGGGGCTGGCCCTCCCCCAGTGGAAACATTCCCACCATTGTCTTAGGAAGCCTTTTTTACCCATTAACCTCACCTGCCTGTTCTTAAGGTTTTCCAGTGAATTTTCTGGGGTGGAGAAGAATAGGCATATCACTTTTTAGTGATGGTGTATTTTACAGAGGTCATTTCTCCTCAGGCTAAGAGTTATGGGAGGCTGAAACAATTTAGATGGACAATTCAGGCATAATGAGCTTCTTTTTGAAGTAAACGTTTTTGTTTAGAATCCTCATGTTGACAGTCTTCCCATGATCTAATTTTCTGGGTAGCTGATTAAGTCTAAGTCATTTTTAGCCTCTACAAGCACAGTCACAAAGAGAGAAATCGACAAGTGTCTGCAGATGCCTATAACTGTGCTATATGTGGGTACCGCTTTACAAAGTTTCAAGATCGCTTCAACCACCTCGTAGCGGCAGCCCAGCTAGCTCCAGATTTTGAACGCAGTGGAAAGTTCTTGTTTGTTTTTGTTCTGCTGGGCTAGCGCACGTCTGCGTGCTAAGGTCTTAGCAGGGAGACTCAGCCCCTGTTCAGCAGGATGGAAAATGACAATGTGATTGATTGGGATCTCGCCACAAAGTAATCATTTCAACAGGAAAATATACTGTCTACATATTTACAAGGGTTAGAGCCCAAAGTTGTGTAGGAAGGGAATAATACATCAAAACCTCAGCTGAAGAAAATTATAAAGCGTTCGTATGGAATGGCCAAGATGAACCGGGACTGCCAGAACACTTTCACCCACATGATGTACATGTTAACAACCTGATGATACGATGACAGGAAGACACATAAAACAGATATTTTTCCTGGCAGAGAGCCCTTCTGTAAACCTGGAGATATTTAAATAACCCATCTTAGCCATGATCCTGGCTAGGATGAGGATTGAAAAAAAGCCATTGGATTGCATAACAGATTTCTTATGCATGCATTGCTCTTCCTGCCAGCTTCTGGGTTGAGAATGTTGCATCAATCCATGCAATCTTAAGATGGAAAAAATTAAAACTGGGAGACAGACTAAAATAGCAGGACTCTGTCTCGTTAGCTTTAGGACATCTGTACAAAGATGAATGCAGTTATGGGAGGATACAGACTCCTTTGTCATGTCAAGAAAAATGAATCTTTAAAAGTATACCTGTATTCCCAAAGATTTCTAACGGAATGAGGATCAGCCTTTTGAGTCTCCATTATTCTTCCACGGCGTGCTGCAAACTCTCTGAGGTAATAGGCTTCTGTATAATACTATAATACTGCTCTTGAGCCCTCGGTAAATGTTGCCACTTCCTCTTCCCCGTATACTTTCTGACTGGTGGCTGGTTTATGTTTTACTCTTTTTTTTTTTTTTAAATGTTTTACTTGCTCTTGTGACTGATTTCTCGCCTTTAGTGTTACACTGAACAGAAGCTACGACAAGCAAAATCAGGGCACCACAGAGCTTCTTCCCTTTGGTTTTAGATTCTCCAGAATAGGAAGAACTAGCAAATGAATGAATGGACCGGTGCTTTTCACCTGTCTGTAAATACATGTTCGTGTCTCTTGGTTATGGACCGCCCTTGTGAACAAGTAATTATTTAAAGTTTAATTTTCATCTACACATCAGAGATGGAGATATGGAATTGCTCAGGCTTTTCTCTCAACCTCTCTCCCTCTTTGATTTTCAAGATAAAGCAAATTAATTAATGTGCACTTTTCGACTGAAGAAATGATTAAGACCCAGCTGTGTCTGTGAAATTATCAGTTGGGATGCAACACTCGGGACTTGTTAATGCTTTTTTTGGCAACGAAGAAGAAAGACACAGGTATCTCATATTAAGTGTGTTCTAAAAAGCATAAGTTAGCAGTTTGTTTGCCAGATTAACTTTCAAAGACATCTAAGTTACTAAGTTTGACTTTATTACACACCAATCTTAAATGATTGATGTACTACTGTGAAATAGCTTTGCTCAAAACAAGACCTTTGGCAGTCTACTTCAAAGGCTTTACTAAGATAAAAAGATAGCCCCATTTTACATTAATTTCCCTGATAGATCAACACTTATTTGAAATATGCCTGAGAATTATGCAATATGTACTGTCTTACGAGTTTCCTTTCACTGTATCCAGCAGCCCCATATGGGAATGTTTCTACTTCTAAGATTTAGAAGAATTTTTTCTACACACGAAGAGCATCTTTAAGAAAATGCAGATGGGTAAAACAGTATATTGGCATTTTTATTCACTACTGTTTCATTGCAGGGTAGTATCTGACACTAAAATATACAGAGATATGTTTAAAAATCAACAATACTATTTCAGGATGTGGTTTCAGGTGCTCCCTATAACATTCTCCACAGAGTCTGAAAGGATCCATTTATTTCTTTTTGAACGTAGATTCTGTGATTTTACTTATGTCTAAGGTCACTACAGAATTACTACAGAATTACATAAATGAGTGAAAATCTCAACTAAGGGGTCAAGCAGGTAATGGAAATCAGTGAACTGGGCCAGTAGAGTGGGGACGGGGGTTGGTGAATGGGAGCATGGTGCTTGAAGGGAACTGACATTTAGGTCATGATATCAGATATTTAATTTTTCAATATTGGGCAACTACTTCAAAATTGTGGAAGATTCTGGGCTGCCCAAACAACTCATGTCTGGGGATGGCATGCTGCTATAAACCTGCTGAGAAGAAAAAAGATGTATTTACCTTAAAAAAAAAAAAAAAGCTTTCTAAATCATCCACATTTTGTGGAATGCTATTTCGTAACTGTGAAATAGCCACCCACAATGGCCTAACACCGACTCAGGACAAAGCAGTTAAGGCTCTGAGTTACTTGTTTGGTAGAAGCTTTGCAAAAGGGCCCAGATGCATGGGGAAGGAGGCTGCAGTGGGTAATGGACACGGGTTCCTTATGCAAAACACTGTCATCGGTGAATTCACAGTGGAAGAGACAGGAAACTGGAGCCCCTTTCTCTAAAATTTATCTTCAAGCCCGTTTCATTTTATGGAGTGGAATAAAGCTGACTTGTAAAAGAAAGAAAAAAAAAATCCCTTCTTTGCTCTTTGGCAGGGTGAAGTAGAGAAATAAAGTCTCCCCGCTGAACTACTATGAGGTCAGAAGCCTTGCTGCTATATTTCACACTGCTACACTTCGCTGGGGCTGCTTTCCCAGAAGATTCTGAGCCAATCAGTATTTCGCATGGCAACTGTAAGTATCCACAATCTCACTCTCACTCTCACTCTCTCCCTCTGTGGGCACTTGAGCCTGCGTCAACAGGCAAAACATACAAATTAAACACTTCATGAAACAGGAAACTTGTTAGTCACTTTAACTTGTGTGGATGGCAGAGGTAGATAACTCAAGTCTAGCCAAAATTGGTGGGATGACTGTTCTGTAACTCCAATAAACGTGGTTGTGAGGATTTGAGACATCCCTCGATACCTCCGATGAAGTCTCAGTTACTACAAGGAGGCTGTGATCATGCCTGGAAACCAGCTATGGGAGAACATCACCGTCATCTGGGTGTTGCCAGTACTCCACATTTTCATAAGTAATTACGACAGAGGCATTGTTACAAGATAACAGAAAAGAAGACTGTTTTTGAGTACTTCAGAGACAAAAATGAACTTTTGTTTAGACTTAGAAGTTTCATCATTGCTAGATTTGGATAGAGAGATTCTGAATTCATAGTAGACTGACTTTTACTGCTTATAACTTTCTTTTGATCTCTGCTTCATTGTCAAGGGTAGAAAGCAACATGATGAAAAAGTCAGTTTCCTCTTCAAAAAGAGGAAAGTTCTACCTGTGTGTGGGATGAAATAGACAATTACTTTTTTTTTTCCTTCTCTCCAAAAGATAAAATATTTTGTCACAGTAAAAGTGAAAGCATTTTACCCAAATATCTATCTTCACAGTAATAATCTCCAAACACTGAAGGAACCTTAAAAAAGTATTTGACAGTAATACTAGGATACTAAAGAGATCTACCCAGCTTTCTGCTGGACGGTCTAGGTTGTAAAAGGAAATAATTTTATATGAAGGGGAGGTGTCAAGCCTTGACAGCTTTGAGAACAAAAGTCAGGGTATGACTAAGGACCAAACTGTGTAGTTTGAGACCATCATTCTTGAAGTGGCAGAGTCCACCTAACTTAAGGTACCAAACCTTAATAAGCATTTATTTATGTCCATTTGAGGCAGGTATTCTATCTTTGGTGCCCCTGTACTGAAGAGACCCCGGGCCCAAATGTGCTGCTTCAGTGGACAGTCAAATCTTTGATAGGAGAGAGACATGAGTTGTTTTAGCAACCTCCCTGATCAGTGGGTTAATGAAATTTCAGAGCAGTGAGGAAAAAGCACAAGACAATCCCATACTAAGCTTGCTTGTGAGTGAAATATACTGAGGCTCTCTAGTAAGAGTGAGTCATGCTCAGATGCTACAGGGGTTTAAGGTGTAGGGGTCTGAGCATACATCTGTGAATGGATTACAAGTCATTATTTCCACCCCTCTCACCCCCAAAACAACTGCCTTTTAAGTGTGACTCATCTCTCTTTTCTCCTTAGTTTCTCTGGAGGATTGCCAGTGCTCTGGAGATTGTAGGTTTAAAGGCAGAGAGATTTTTGAGGTGTAGGTATTTCCAAAGGTCAAATATTATGACAAATTGCCCACTCTCAGCTAAAGGGGAATTGCAGAAAAGGAGAAATACGCTCACTGACTCTCCAGGTCAGGGAAAATTCCAGATCACCCGACTGGCTACACTCAGTTTGACCCTGTCCTGTCAAAGCCCCCATTTCTGTGAGATTAGCCAATTGCTTAACTCAAGAGCGAACTTCCCACAGTTCCTAGAATGCCAACCAACCTAGCGGGGCTGCCTTCAATAGTAGATTATTCCAACTGGACGCCTGTGGAGACTGTATTTTTCTTCTGGCTCCTGGATGAGGGCTCTTGCCTCCAGACCACATTGCCTTTGTGGTGATTGATGGGAAGGCTGCTTTGAAATAGTTTTGTCCGGAGACAAGATCTTTGGCAGACTGCCCCTCGGGCCTTAGCACTCTAAAGATGAAAAGAAAACTGTGGATGAAAAGAGCACCTTCATGTAAAGGGTTCACTGGCAAGTTTAACCCCCAGAAAGAAGGACAAGTCAGAAAGAGTGACACTTAGAAATCTAAGCCCAGTCTTATTAGCATCAGGAAATGAAACTGTAACTTGATTATCCTTAAAGAGGACTCTTCTATCACAGCATTTCCTAAAATAACAGACTGGAAAATGGTGGCCCGGTTGGACTTAAATATGGTTTTGTTTTGTGGCTGCCCCCCTCCTCTCCCTGCCCTGTCAACTCTTGGCTTCATTTCCTTTCCCCTCTCTTGCCCCATGTCCTCTTTTCACAGATACAAAACAGTATCCGGTGTTTGTGGGCCACAAGCCAGGACGGAACACCACACAGAGGCATAGACTGGACATCCAGATGA
Organism: Delphinus delphis; assembly: GCF_949987515.2. Lineage (NCBI taxonomy): Eukaryota > Metazoa > Chordata > Mammalia > Artiodactyla > Delphinidae > Delphinus > Delphinus delphis. Next base: position 77,875,236 of record NC_082685.1, read on the forward strand.
TCATGATCATGAACAGAACCCTCTACATTGCTGCTAGGTGAGCCACCTTTTCCTCACGTTTGCCTTCAGAGCAAGCCAAGGGTCCTAATACCTAAATGTCCCCGCTATGCATCGTTTTAAAGATCCCCAACAGAGTGTTCTTTAATTTAAAGTCTACTTTAGTTTGTCAAGCAGTCATGCTTTCAAGATTTTCTGTGTCTGCTTAACTTTATTATGTGGATTTGGGTAGAAATAATGGCATATTCTGGAGCTTAGACTCAAATAATCCACTGTTTATCTTGAACATCGTATATATATACAAATATTTGCTCAAGCACAGAGTAAAGTGCTTCTCTCCTTGATACTTACTAAATTAAGTTGAATGTGTAAACATGTATCGATTTAAGTTCAATGAGTGTGTGGGTGTGTGTATATTAATCTTGTGTTTTTGCAGCTAATGTATAGTATATATCATTACTTTAGCAGTAGCCATCCATTTTAGAAGATTTTGATTTGGATCTAGTTAAGAAAACACTTATCCACTAGGGACATGTCATTTAAACAGACCATGTCTTAAGGCTGCATGGCATGGTAAGAATACTGCCCAGACAGGAATTACATGCATTAGGCTTTTGTTTCACCTCTAATCTTAATTCACCTGGACCACAGCTTCTCTGGCTGTGTAAGTGTCCTCTGTTAAATGAGAGACTAGATTAGATGATCTTAATGAAGTCCTTTGGGATTCTAAAAATACATGATTTCCCATCTGGGGGTGTGTGTGCAGCTCATTCAAAATATAAAGTATAACCTGGGTCTAGCCTGATGAATCGTTTTACACTGGGAAGGAGAAATAGAGATTATGTTTGTAGTACCTGTTTGGCTGTGAGCACAGGCAACAAACAGGTAAGTAACAACACTGCTGGATTCCTTCAAAGCACTTAAATGTCCTGAAAATACAAGCTATACAACATAAAGTAAAAATCCACTGGCTGGATTAAAATATCCTACGAGTACCCTACATTTGGTCACAGGGAGCAACGCCAAAGCACTTTCTAAAATTTTTACTTCACAAATACTTATGTAGTACATATTGGTTGTATGTGCTATATAAATTGCAAATACAGTTGTAAGTCCTTTATAAATGTTAATCCATTCAATCCTGGAAAAAAACCTATGAGATGGAACTATTATCATACCCATGTCTTACAGGAGGAAACCATGTACAGAAAGGTGAAATGACTGGGTCAGAATGACAGAGGCAGGATTTGAACTGGAATGGTCTTGCTCTAGAGTCTGGGTCACTACTCCCTGTACTCCGCAGCCTACTGAGCCGTAGAAGCGGTACTATTTGTCCTGGCTGATAACCTTCTCATAGCTGTTGCCCAAGAACATGGCCATTGTAGGTATTCATTAAAAAGCAATCCAATGAGTCCTGAGTAGCCGCCTCTCTGGGAGAGTTATCAGCTCCTTCTTAAATCCCATTTTTAGTTTCCTAAATGTAGCAAGTCTGGAAGATTACATTTGTACCCAATTAGCTAAAGGATGGTCAAAACAAATGATTAAACATTGCATCTGTGAGAAATAGGTTGACTCAAGAATCTTCTATGAATTGCTCACTTTGCAACTGAGTCTTTAGGGGAAAAGAAACATTATAACAGACTGCGCTTGTGCCTGATGATTTAGCATGGGTGGGAACTGCAGGCCTCGGTGGGCACCTGAGTTAGGAGCAAGGTGCTACGCAGACTTCAAAGTAACCATTACTACAGCTTGTTAAAACCAAGACCGTTTTATCGTAACTCCCTACCCCAAGAAAAGGAGAAAGAAGAGAAGGAAAAAAAAAAAGGGAAACACATTCACTTTTTTAACACCATAAAATAGACTGTCTTTGGTTAAAGGTCAAATTTGTAACAGCCTAGCATTGACATGTTGGTTTTCACTCTACGTGCAGCCACTTCCCTTCAATATACACCCCTGGAGAAGTTCCTAAATGATTTCTGTGGTCGCTGTATTTAGGGTCCCTCCTCTCCCTTTAATTTCAGGTTTCCCAACAGTGCCCCGAGAGATCCATTCTCAGGCAGCAAGTAACACGACTTAAAGTGAAATCCTTCCCCCACGCTGAAGTCATGGCAACACAGTTCAGTGGTACTCACTGAAGGGGGGAAGAGGAAGTCCTTGGATTAAGTCAGTTTGTGTTCAAATAGCTTAATTCAGTGAGAGCAGGGTATGAACCCTGGGATGCACACACTGGTGCTGGGGAATAACCCCTGACCCTGGTCTGTGGTTTAGCATCCAGTGTCGTTCTGTTTGCTGGGCAATGTGATCTCTTGGAGATTGAAAAAGATTGCCACTGTCCAAAAGGAGATTTCATTCACAGAATTTTATAGTTAAAAGGCTCCCCCATTCTTCTAGACAATGTGTGTCAGCAATCAGAAGCCAAGTCCCATCCAGAGCCCAGGGACTGAGTGAAGCTTGATGGGAAGAAGGCTTTTCAGTTCTGCTTTATTATTATCCATTTTGTAAATTCTTCTTTTTTTGTTGTTTAATCTCTGAACTGCTAATTAACATAAACAGGCCATGCCAAAAGGGGGCAATCTAAGAGCTTTCTGAGGAATTGCCAATATTAATCAGTTGTTAGTTTACAATTCATATGTTCAGCTCTTACTAAAGTTTTGAGGAGAGACAGGGCCAGGAAAAACCTCGAGTCATCTCAAACCTAATACCAAAGTAATAGGCAATTCCATTCCAATAATGAACCTGACCTACAGCACCACCAATAGAGTCAAACAAGAGATAAAGGAATGCCACAAAACTGCCTTGGAATTAAAGGGCAGGGCGATTCTGGCACCCTATTGAAGTCTGAAGAACTTCCCAATTCAGCAATTTACAAAACAGGCTCCCCTTTCTCCCCCTCACCACCCTTACACACACACACACACACACACACACACACACACACACACACACACACTCACTCACTCACTCTCTCTCTCTTTCACAGTCCAGGAGCAAGCAAGGGAATGTTGTAGGCCAACTGCCTTGCCCCCTTTTATTTTCACAGGAGAGAGCCTGTTTTTATTTCCATTTTTCTCTGTTGTACTTTCCCTAAAAGCAGTAGCAAACAGATTTCCAAAGAACTGGGGGGAAAAGAATTGAAGTGAATCCTGACAGCAGATTCCTTTCTTTTTTCTTTCTTTCCTTCTCCCCTTTCCGTTTCTTTTAAGTAATGAGGGGGCTTGAAAGTCTGCACTGGAGCCTTGAGGTCTTGCTTTAAAGCTGTGGGTAATTTTCCAGCCCCAGGACTTCCTGCATTTTAGAAAAAGTCAATGTTATTTCAAGGGAAAACGAGCTGTTTTGCTTTCCCTCACTAGCCCCCCATCTCCCCAGTTGAGTGTAGTTCTTTTCTTTCCTTTATTCTGAATTCCAGACAAAAACGCCCTTGTACTCAGTTCACACAGAAGGGGATGTTTAAATATAGCCCCACACCTGAGCTGCTGATTCTGTTTCTCCCCTTCCAAGGGGAGAATGGCAGCAAATCATAAAGTCAACCAAATTCTCAGCAAAACAGGAAGGTAAACAGAAGCAAGAAATGTAAACTTTAGCTCAAGTACATTTTAGACCTTAATTGACCATCATCGTGTGAAAAGAGAGAGCGGCTCCTGGAAACAGTTTTACTTTTATCGTCTTCCATCTTCTCAAATTATCAAAGCTAAGGCTGAAAATATGTTGTCTAAAAAGAGATGGAGATGAGCTTTTTGTTAGCTCCCTTGATGAACAACTGTAGCGTGTTGAATACCATGTGAAAGGGCATGCGAACCCATCTGTGTTCCAGTTTGGAAGCCTATTCAACTTTCAGACATCTCCCACTAAACTACATATATACAGATGTTATAGTTCTATGATGAGAGAGACGACTGGAAAGTTTTCATAAAAGGTGTCCCTTGTGGCAAGATGCCACATTTTGTCAGAAGATGCTGCATGTCAGCCAGAGGCATCTCTTGGAGGCTGAACCCTCCCCTTTTTCTTGCATATGCATGTTTTGTTTTTAATAACATGGATGTGGGTTTATCTGCCTTGAATGAGATATATACTTGTATTCAGGAGAAAATGAACGATCTTGACTCTTGTGTTTGACGTTGTATTAATATTTCTTTGTTTATAGGGACCATATTTATACTGTTGATATAGACACCTCACACACAGAAGAAATTTATTGTAGCAAAGTAAGTAGTTTTCAAACCTTCTTTCTGAAATGAAGGACCTTAGGATAGTTCTTGAAGAGAATATGTATTTTAAAGGCATTGATTGAGATGACATGGCTTATAATAATTTGGAACATTCTGTGAAGTCCTAATTTGGGGGTAAGTTAGGGCTTAATACGTACCCAGAAATGGTTATGTACGTCATATTTTATTCATCAATTATGTGTGCATGTACACTTTAGAGTTTTAGGTAATTGCTAAATTGTTTTAATAAAATATTGGATGTTTGTCCTGGAAAATATCAGTTTTCATATGGAAACTTTTGTCGTACAAACGTTTCACTGTTATGTTTCCATATCTTGCAGTACTAAGTTTGAGTTGACTGTTGTGGTTCAGGAATTTGATAATTACCCATTTCAGACACACATAAAATATAACCTTAAGCCTCCCTTGTAACTCCACATGGAGGTATTTTAGTTAATAAAATCCGCCCCAGAAGTAGATGATCCCTTCAGCCCATGAGTTTATGCGAAGGAGTATAACCTGAATTAAATCTTTGTCAACCTAAAGTGAATGTCTCCTTTATGTTTAAGAAAATGACTTCCATATTTTAAGAAAAAGGCCTGCTTCACGGAAACTGATTTACCAAGTGAAAAAGAAGGGCAAGGACATGTATTTTATCAAAATGAGCGTAATTTAGCAAGTTCATGTGGAGATTTTCTGTGAAATGCCCATCCACGCTGTTGTTTATTCTTCTTTCCTTTTTCCTTCATCTTCATCTCAAGGAGAAGAAGATCATTCTGTAGTTTAATGAATAGATAGGGGTTCAAAATTAAATGAACATTTCCACCTCTAATCTTTTGTTGTTATGGTGAATTAATCATGGAGAAAGGGTGCGGAAAGCTTTCAATAAATATATGTTCAGCCTCTAGTCTCCCCCAGGGAACTCTTACTTCTAAAATCAAATGCAACAACCTCTGGGTTCTAATTGATTTCTTTCTTGATCACTGCAGAAACTGACATGGAAATCTAGACAGGCCGATGTAGACACATGCAGAATGAAGGGAAAACATAAGGTAGGCAATTTTCATTTCTCCTGCAGCTGCCACTTTGGGTTAAGTCCTTGACTGTTATCTCTAGCCGTAGACCGTCATGTGGAATGGGTCACACTAGTCCCTTTTCCCCCAGTAATTGTTTCTTCCATCAACTTATTGAAGGCTTTAATTTGCAAAAATAGTTTGCTTTTAATGTGATAAAACATTACGACAGCTGCTAGGGATGCGTCATGAACTATCTAGGGGCACCAGGGATTATGGACACCAAGCTGGCTGCCCCGACTCTTGTGAGTGCCCTCTCCGGGAGCCCACGCCTCAAGGTCCAGAGCCCTCAGGGAGTCTGCAGAAGAGCTCAGAAAGGCTGCCGCAGACATACAAAAGTCTGTGCCTTTGGTCATAGAACATAAAAACACACTTCAGCCAGGAACCTTATATATCAAGGGACCCTGGAGTCTCTGGCATTAGAATTAATGTGATGGGGAGGCTGGTACTTCCAGGCCTGCCTTCCTTTTGAGGCATAAACACATTTTCACTCTATGCCATGTTCTTATTTACTGTTGAAAAAGCAGTTGTTACTCTCATCATCATCTTGTGGTAAACATAAGGAGGGGCTCGAACTTTTCACAGGGGAACGCTCCAGCCACCAGCATTTTAACCTTGCTGTTAGCAGATCATGGTACACGGTCAAGGGGTCTCTATACTGAACGGACTGGATACCAAAAAGTTTGAATTATTTTTCAGGATGAGTGTCACAACTTTATTAAAGTGCTTCTAAAGAAAAACGATGATACTTTGTTTGTCTGTGGAACTAATGCCTTCAACCCTTCCTGCAGAAACTATAAGGTAAATGCTCTCTTGTCTCTTGGAACCACACAGCCCGGAGGTATTTCATAATTCACTGTGATTGTGCCTGCAGTAACCTAAGAGGGTTAATTCAACACCACCTGGGTTCCTCTCACTTGTTCGACTTAATGTATTGCTCCACATGAGTGATCCTGGGCAGGCTTCTAAGCTTCCTGTTTGTTCAGGATTGATTGACGCAGCTTTAAAGAGCTGACCCGGCTAAGTTCGTTTCTGTAAAACCCTATTCTCTATTGTTCAGAACGCCAACATATGTACCACATAGTGGATTTCCTCTCTCTCCCTTTCTCTTTTTCCCTCCCACCCTACCATCTCCTCTCTGAGCACAAAAACACACTTATATTGTGAACGATTCCTATTTTTAAAGGGATCTCAAAAGCATGTCATTGGAAACTGCAGACTTTCCTCTAGGTAAGATTTTCAAGAACACAGGAAGTTAATTCCATTCAGCACTCAGCTTACTTGACTATGGCCTTACTTAACTTGGCCTTTATGCAAGGGAAAAAAATTAACCCTCGGGCTTCCCTGGTGGCTCAGTGGTTGAGAGTCCACCTGCCGATGCAGGGGACGCAGGTTCGTGCCCCGGTCCGGGAAGATCCCACATGCCGCGGAGCGGCTGGACCCGTGAGCCATGGCCGCTGAGCCTGCATGTCCAGAGCCTGTGCTCTGCAATGGGAGAGGTCACAACAGTGAGAGGCCCGCATACCGCAAAAAAAAAAAAAAAAAAAAATTAACCCTCGCAGCATTAATAAATCTAGTTAGTTCTGATGCAGCTGATGGTGGTGTTGCTGAAGGAGCAGAGATGGCAATGATCTGAGGTCTCTCCTCGTCCCTTCTTTCTGCAACAGTCTGTCATTCAGCAAACCCATTTTGAGTTTCTCCCGTGACCAAGCATTGATGTTGTAAAGACAGATAGGAGGCCCCCATCCTTAGGGAAGCCAGACAGGGAGAAGAAAACTGCAATCCCATGGGTTTGCTGCCATGGTGACATAATGCAGAGCATGATGGAAGTATCACAGAAAAGTGCTTATATCAGCCTGAGATGCGGAGTCAGGGGAAGCTTCCAGAAGGAGGTAGACGACTCCTGTCTTCAAGTGTTCCCTCCTGCTGTCCCCACGTATGGAACACGAACACCCCAGCCCAGGAGAAACCCAAGCGTCTGTGATTGCCCAGAACCTGACACAGTGTCTCCAAACAGATGTTCGATTAATTTTGAGGGGTAAATAGTGAATGAGATAATGCCTAACCTCAGTCTTAGAGAAGAAGAAGAAGTTACCAAATGAAGGGAGAAGGGCATTCCAGGTAGGGGAACAGCATGAACAAAGGCATGGAGTAAGAAACAGTCTACTGAGCTTGAGAAACTTTATTTGGTGCTGAAGTGCTGGACTGTGAGGTGACAGTGACAACAAAAAAGAGCCTAGAGAGGGCGGTGGCCTCAGGGATTAAGGGAGGAGATGAGATTCAGGAAATACTTAGGTAACAAAAACCAGGAGGATTTGCTAATTAACAAGAAGCACAGGATAAGGAGAGACAGGAGTTAAGAACAGCTGCGAGGCTATCTCCTGGGTGGGTGGACGGATGGGGCGGCCACCAGTTTGGACAGGGAGTAAAGGAAGAGCAGTGAGGTTGAGGGGGGTGGTGAGAACACGGGTGTTCCATCTTGCATGTTAGCAGTACTCCTGGCACCATGCATGGCAAGGCCTACAGGACATGAATAAAGATCTCCAACAAGAAGATGGACGGGGTCAACCTTGATTTAGGGAGAGACATGGGGGGCATATCTAGATTTGGGTTTCACCAGCATAAAGTGAAACCTTAGGGGTGTGAAGAATGAGCAAAAAAGTGCTGGGCTGATATCAGGACCAGAGGGCTCACCAGCCTGGGTCTGACAGTTTTAAAAGACTGCCTTAGCATAGACATCGGAGGGAGGGTCTGTTTTACCCTCATGCTCATCTTTCATCTTATGTTTGGAAACGGGCACCAGCAGGGTCAGGATTAGGGTGAGGCAAGTGAGGCATCTGGCTCAGGAGCAACATGTAAGGCGGGGGGCATCCAAAAATTCAGTGATCAAGATAAATGATTTTTTCAATGCAGTATTTTTTTAAATCTAAATTAATGCAAAAAATACTGTCATATCCAAATTTTAAATAATGACAGGAGCCGATTCAGGCTGTAATAGAGGCAGCAGTCCAGTCAAACATTCAGCCAGTAACGGTATACTGGAGCACGGACTTCCATTCTACCACGTAATATTCCATCCCTGTTTGTCATTGTTTAGGACTCATTAAGGTCAATGCTTCTAACAAATCCTAACAAATTCCCTAGCTGGAAAGCTATCTTTTATGACAAATTACAGGTTTTCTTGGCACTGTGAGGCCCGGCCTGCAAGTGTTCCAGCTCTTTCTTCCTGCACATGTTCTATTCCCCAGGGCGCTTCATCTCTAAGGGATGCCTTCATCTCTCCCTTGTTCTAGCCACACCTGCTGAAACATGTTCCAGGAGGCTGGGCCTCTCAGAAACCACAGACAGGATACACCTAACACGGCGAATGGTAGTGAGAACCCTTGGCATTGCTCAGACAAGTGTTTTTAGACTCTCGGGGCACGAGGGACTTTGCTGAGGATATGAGACATAATGTATTTGGCTGCAGGGAGAATGGACAGCCTCTCTCTTAAGTGCTTGTTATCTCCAGATCAGGACCAAAGGGTCAAAGCAAAAACAATGACCAGTCTTCCACTAACCCAACTCTCAGAGCGCAGAAGCGTCAAGTTAAACTACCTGAAGCAGGAGAGTGACAAAATTTTGGTCTTTGCTTCTGCACCGGGCCCTGACTTACATAATTTTTTTTTTTTTTTTTGCGGTACGCGGGCCTCTCACTGTTGTGGCCTCTCCTGTTGCGGAGCACAGGCTCCAGACGCGCAGGCTCAGCAGCCATGGCTCACGGGCCCGGCCGCTCCGTGGCATGTGGGGTCTTCCCGGACCAGGGCACAAACCCGTGTCCCCTGCATCGGCAGACGGACTCTCAACCACTGTGCCACCAGGGAAGCCCTGACTTACACAATTTTTGTAACAGAAGTAAGCTGAATATATTAGAGAGATTAGAGCCCCAAATAAGATTATGTGGGGAAGAATTCTGAAGGCTGCCCACTATAAATCTACAACTACACTCCACACCTTTTCCCTCCTGTTCTCTAAACCTCTTGAACTTCCGCACAAGTCAGGCTGGTTCTTAGTATAATTATCTGTACCCTACGGTGACTTAATTTACTCGGGGCTGCTATTAAGTCTAAGATCTGATGACTGTTACAAGGATTAGTTCTTACTTCATGGAAGGAGGATTTCACCATGGCATTGTTTTGTCTCTGGGCTTTTCCAAGTTCCCAAACCAATACATTAATTCTTCATTGCTTCCTGCCCTTGACTAGCTATAGCTATAGCCGCTTTTTTACAAGTAGGTACATTTTAAAACATATATCCCCACTGTATATTATCGTTTCCCCATTGCCAGGATTACAGCATGCACTGCTTGGGATAACAGCATTTCCTTTGCATCACTGTGTACTAAGCCTCACCTTGAATACTTGCCACAGACCGCAAAGTCTGTCACAGTTCATCAGGAAGCTCTCCTTGGGACAAAATATCAGGAAAAGACTTTCATAAAAATGTGCTGGGGCGAGAGTACATTTGCTTTAAAGGATGTCTAACTTGAACATCTTTTCCCTAAAATTACATTTTTAACACACTGCTTTATGGGATTCTCGGCTACAGTTTAAACAAACAGGATGGCTCCGATGGGGGAGATTTCAAAGTGCTTGTACGTAGAAATGGCCTGTCCTATCCCTGAAAAGGTTTCTGTGGGTTGAGGGCAAAGGGCTAGTGTTGGACAACACTAGCAGCTGCTCAGTAAGAACCTCGCTCCTTCCTCCTGGGCAGCAACTCCAAGCACCCTGATTTAAGGCACCCTGATTTAGCGCTAAAGGCCTTTCCACAGATCCTTCCTCAGCACCACGGCTGTCTTAGGTTTATCTTCTTTCCGTTTTCATATATGTAGTCAAACCAGGCAACTGCCACATGATACACAAAATACCCTAAAACCGTAAAGAAGACTGAACTACAGAGAGGGTCAAAACATTAATAGTGTGGAGATCTGTCTAGGGACTCTGTGCTGCTGAGGTTTAAATTCTAGGACGATCCATGGCGTAAGGAAGAAGCCTGTGTGGTAGGAACCCCCTTAATTATTGGTCTAGGTGGACCAACCGCTGACCAGTGTTAGTGGCTGACCATCAGAGGTTCATTTCCTGCTCACATCACAGTCAAGTGTGGGTCAGTGAGAGAGGTTCTGTTCTATGAGGAAGTTATTCGGAAAGCCAGCTCCATTCTGCTCTTGTGTCTGCCATCTCTTAGGATCTCGGAATTCTCCACTGGATCCTCTGTATCTAAGGGAAGAATGTAGAGAGAGAGCAAGAGGGGAGGACTCTGCAAGGTTTTTAGAGGCCAGACCTAGAGGTGGTGCAGAGCCTTACACACACCCCATTGGCCAGAGCTCAGTCATGTGATCATACCTGACCTGCAAGGGAGGATGGGAAATGTAGTTTAGTGGGATATGCAGGAAAGGGAAATGAAATTTGGTGAACAGCTAGTAAGGCCCTGCCTCACCTGCAAATGCCTATGGAGCCAGACAGGTAACTCACAGGAGTGAAGCAATCAGGTTGTCAGGATCATCTGTGGGTGAAGGAGCCCTGGTGCTAAAGACCACGTGCCTGTTTGAAGAAAATGGCAGGGGCTGCCAGTACTCAACTATAGCCTGCTGCCACTTGGGTAAGAACAGCCTAAACTGACTTTCCAACTTGTTCAAAAGAAGCAAGAAATCCAGGTTTTTATATGCAATCTCCCTGTTTTAAAATAGGGCTCACAGGGGCTTCCCTGGTGGCACAGTGGTTAAGAATCCACCTGCCAACGCAGGGGACACGGGTTCGAGCCCTGGTCCGGGAAGATCCCACATGCCACGGAGCAACTAAGCCCGTGCGCCACAACTACTGAGCCTACACTCTAGAGCCCACAAGCCACAACTACTGAGCCCACATGCCACAACTACTGAAGCCCGTATGCCTAGAGCCCACGCTCCGCAACACAAGAAGCCTGCGCACCACAACAAAGAGCAGCCTCTGCTCGGCACAACTAGAGAAAGACCGTGCACAGCAACAAAGACCCAACGCAGCAAAAGTAAATAAAATTTTTAAAATAGGGCTCACAGGCAGGCCAGTAATAACCTCTAGCTCACAGGAACAAGGCCAGGGTTGGGCAGTAGGAGATGGAAGTCAAGCAGCAGCCTGTGGCTGTTGGGAGCCTCTCAGCTTCTGGGCCTTTCTCAGCTGCACAGTCTGAGGATGGGACATGTTTCTGAAGTAGGTACAAAGGCTACCTGAGCTCTGCTTGCATCCATGTTTTTGTACCTTTGCTGACACCATACTATTCTTATCAGGTAACCCGAGAAAGAATTCCAGCGTCGTCTTCTAGGATTTAACCCACAAAGGCAGGACTCCTCGGGCACAACAAAACCAAAACTGAAGTCATTCTCTATAGAGTTCATGACTCAACAGATAATTCATGCAGAGTAGAGGAAGGAGGGGAATTAAGTTTTCCTGGTGTCTGCCTCAGAAATTCCTTTTCCAAGGAGAAAGATGCTACTTCTTGAGCATTTCAGAATGATACTCTTTATTGGAATAAAGGAATCTCTTTATTGTAGTGGTTCAGAGTCAAGCAGACATGACTGAATTTCTGACTCTCCTAGCCGTAGAATCTTAGTCAAGTGACTTCATCTCTCTAAACCTCAGCTTCGTCATCTGAAACCGAAAGACTTACCTCAAAGGGTATTCGAGGTTTATTTGCGCCATGCATATGAATTACTTAGCAAATTAAGAGCTTTGTAAATATTAGTTGCTGTTACTACTGTTGGTTTCTGTCGTTCTTAATTAAGTCCTATTATTTCATTCAGATGGATACTTTGGAAGCTTTTGGGGATGAATTTAGTGGAATGGCCAGATGCCCTTACGATGCCAAACATGCCAACGTTGCACTGTTTGCAGGTAAATGACCTGATTTCTTCTCATTGCATTTGCTTTTATGTGCTCCGCCTGTGGCCGCACATCTACTCTGGAGGATTTGCAGAGTCACAGTTGTACTTCGATTCTCTAGTGAACAGTGTAATTAACAACGCCTTTTCCATTTGAAATTCATATGGAAACTGTACTTTCGCTTCTTAAGAGAAGTCTTTGCCACGCCTACCCGTGCTTTTGTGCCTTCAGAAAGAATAACAACTTTGTACTGAACGTGCGACATACTGGTTAGGGCATGTTTGGGCTGAAATACTAGAAAATCCCACCTTGAACCACCAATGTGGATTGAGTATTTAAGGGAGGGTAGACTTTGGGGTTGGTTTGATTCAACAACTCAACAGTCTCATCCAGGACACAGGTCCTTTTCATTTCTCTGCTCTGCTTCCTTTCTTTCTCTGAGAGAGACTGGCTGTTCTCAGAGTCATAATAGGATGGCTGCCGGGGCTCAATTAGGGCTACATGTCCTCTTGTCTACATACAGAAGGGAGAAGGAAAGGGACAAAAGGAAGCTTTTGGAAGCTCTATCAGAGCAGTGAGACCACATACTCATAAGCTAGCAGCAAAGATCTTCTCAAATATCATTGACCTGATTAGGTTGCATGCCTATCTCTGCTAGAAAAATTGTAGTGGCCAAGGAGATGATACTGATTAGCGGAGCTTGACCCATACGCCCCATCCCTACTCCTTCCTTCCATTGCAAAGGATATAAAACAACAGCAAGGAAGCCATGACTTTCAGATTGGGATTTCTGTGTGCACATGTGTGTGTGTTTTAATTAGAAATTTATTTAGGAATTCACGGCCAGCTGTGCACGTGGAGGTGGGTACAGGGAGAAGTGTTGGTATAACAGTGATTGTTATGGCATGTAATAAAGCAGTTAGCTATAATTTCCATCACAGCAGCTAAAAACTGGCGCATCCTAGCCAGATAAGAGACTTTAGGGCTTCGATTATGAAAAAAGATTAGCTCCTTGAACTTCATCCTCAGTGTCATCCATTTGTGGGCCTGAATCTGCAGTCAAAGATTGAAGAAGTGGTTCGTGCCAGGTTCAGAAGGAAACGTTTCTCAGGTTCTCCTCCAAAGGTAGAGCACAGCATTGTCGGGAAGCAGCCTTGTGAGAAACACAAAGTCTTGTAAACCTGTTTGTAAGCATGGTCAGGGGCAAGGCCAGTGGTTAGGGTGTTTGAGCATATTCTTAAGTGCATAACTTCTGCAGCAACACTTTTCTGACACTTGGCACCTGCATTCGTCAGTACCATGGAGGATGTGGGCTGCAGTGGAGAACACAAGTTTAAGCATTAACTAAAAAGAAGTAGCCTGAGGTAGAAAGAGGAGAATGGGCAGAGTGTTTACTAAGGCCACCAAGCTTCAAGAAGCAAGCCATGTGAGACCATACTGTGACTGCCCCTCTGCCCGCTCCAACAGGTATACTTGAATCAGTGTTCACTGAAATGTCTGAAATCTCGTAAGCGCTCAGCCCTTATAAACAGAAGATATTTGTTGCACCTCAACGGTTGCCATATTACAAAGAGTGCCAAAATAGTACTTGATGTTACAAGTAAAAGTTCTGGTGAGACACCCAGTGTACGGGGGAGTGTTCAACAGCAATAACCTCACACGCACACACAGTGCTGCCACTGCCCTCCACCCTTCAGGTGTATCTGGATGGCCTGGGGCTAGGATTCTATAGGACAAGTTGTGATTTTTGTAGACATATGTTTATCAATAGAAAGGTGTGCTGTCTGCAGTTAAAATCTAACCCAAACAGTCAACACTTACTGATATATGAATGCCAAGAGTGTAGATGTGAAGACAGCTCTATCCTGAAACTAAGCAAATGTCAGTTAAGACCAAAAGTAGACATCAAGAACTTTGCTTAGGTATGTCTGGATAAGACTCTTTTTAAGAAAAACCATATGCTTATTCCACAAGTGGAAGAGCTTAAAAGAACACTGTATTGTGTATAAACCACTTTTGAAGATGCTTTCGAAGCCACAATTAATGAAGATATGTAATCCATTAAAAATGAGCCAAGGAAGTAATTTTTTATATTAAATATAATTAGCGTTTTCATTTCATCTACATAGATTTTGCTATTCCAGAACAGCCCATTTGATTATTTGTGTAAACAATGCTTGCTAATCCGCGAAAAGAACGCAAAATTTCAAGGATTCACCTTCAGTCATCTTCGCTCTCTTTTGCCTTGAATGCATCCTCAAGCATAAGTCCCAAAGAGCATGAATTCTTAAAGAAAGACCAATTTGAACTCAGCACCGTCCCTTCCCCGCCCCACTTTACTTTGGCTTCTTATATATCAGAATGTTCTCAGTTTGTGACTTTGGAAATAATGAAGCAAATATTTCTTAAATGGAAAGCGAGATTGGCAGGGCTTAGTGGCTCTCATGACTGAGGTAAAGAGGGGCAGAGACGCGCAGGATACACGTAGCAATTTTAGTCAGCTCTTTTTTGCTTATGAATCCCCTTTCTTCAACTTCCCTCATCTGCTCAGGCCGAGGACGCTGTTACTTCTGCTTGCACTTAAATTTTCTGGTGATTAAAATCAGCCTCTATCTTTCCCTGGGCTCCTCCCTAATCCAGTTTACCACGGTGTGGTGGCAGTTGCAGCGTCCAAGAGGCCTTGGCCTTGAGATTTCCGTCAAGGTACATCTAATCGAGTGAAGCAAACAACATTTTTCATTTACCCTGTTCCCTGAGCTGCTGCTTAGAAATTGCCGTGCAATTTAAAAAATGAAAAATGTTTCATCTCTCAGGATCCCAATTGAAAATGGTTAGGAATGTGGGCCAAGTGTTTTCCCAGAGACTCTTGGGCTTTTCCCAGGTGCCCTATCTTATCTACCTGATACAGGAAAGGCGGGGCGGGGGAGGCCTCTATTATTCCCGCATGCCCACTGTCTTGCTGCAATTCCGACCACCTCTTCTTTTTCTCTTCGAAGACGGAAAACTGTACTCTGCTACAGTGACTGACTTCCTTGCCATTGATGCAGTCATCTACCGGAGTCTCGGAGACAGCCCAACCCTACGGACTGTCAAGCATGATTCAAAATGGTTGAAAGGTGAACAAACAAAAGAAGAAAAGGAGGGGAGGTGGGGGAGATACATATCCTGAGGGAGATTCAGAGCCTGGATGGACCAGACTGTAGTTGCATTTTAGTGATGGCTTCTCACGGACAGGAAGGTGGAAATTGCACCTTCTGCCCCCAGTTGATTGATTTACCTCCCCTTTTCACTTCCCATGAGTTTCTGGAGTGTTATCAAAACTACCAATGCCACTATAATAGAACACGTGACATGTATCTTTCCTGCTTCAAGCTCTCATTTCAGAGTCCCACGCGAAAACAACTAAACACTTCATTCATGGAAGGGAACAGGGGATTGGAGGTGGTGGGGAACAGGAAAAAAGCTGTTCACAACACTGTATGAGTCAAGGGTGACAAAGGGATGTGTACAAAATCCATTCTGTAATTTGAGCGTTGTATTGTGGAAAATAAAATGACATAGATATGCAAAACTCATTTATTCTTCACTGTTCATTGCAACTGCTTCTGAAAGATAAAAATCTGTAGGCTTAAATGCTTTCTGAAATCACCAGCACTTGCATGTGTGAAGTCACTAGAAATGGTTAGTGTTAACCAAATGTCTGATGGCCCTACACTTTTAATTAATAACATGTCTTTGGTTGCAGCTGATTGCAGTTCTTTTAACTCTGTGTGACATGTCCCCAATTAAAGTGCCCATTTGTCCACAGAACCGTATTTTGTCCAAGCGGTAGACTATGGAGACTACATCTACTTCTTCTTTAGGGAAATAGCGGTGGAGTACAACACCATGGGAAAGGTAAGCGGGGAGGATGTCTCCATTTGGGGCCAGTGTGGTTATCAATGACTTTGAAATAAGAACCATAAATCGAATGACAAGGTCATCGTTTTGAGAAGATCCAGCCAAAGACGGGTGGAAGTGAAACATTTCGCTTCCTCAAACCCCTGTATGCTTTTTCTGAGTAGTAACAGATTACGGGGAAACCTCTTAAATGTTTATATTGAAAATTTAATAGACAGATGTTGGGTTGATTTCATACTGAGTTTCAAGTACCTTAAGATGTGGTTTCCAGGTCCACTCATCAGGGTTTTTTTGTTTTAAATTGAGTCGCTCCAGAGAGAGTGTAAATATTCAATATCTTTTAAGAGAACCAAGGGTCTTGACTGTATTACAAAAAGCAATAGAACACTTAGGGGATGTCTATTTCAGTTATTTTTATCAGAGAGTAGATCAAGATCACTAAGTTAGAGGGCACAATTCACTGCCAGGGGGGCTTGCACAGTTAGAGGAATTCAGAGCATGAGATGCAGAGCCCAGAGGCAGCTAGTGAGCATGGCAGAGACGGTGCATACAAGTGTGCTTTTGTTTGAGGAAATAAAAAGCTAAGCAGTCTGTATGGAAATGAGTTTATGTGGCTGGGAGCTGATCCCCTGAAGGATTTATGGCTCTGTATTAAATGCCACAGCCTTATCTTTCAAAACATGCTGTTCCAATGCTGAGTTTTTCCCTTCTTTTTTTTTTGCTACTGATTTTAGAAACACAGGATTAAGTTAAGCACCTTGTTGTTCTGTTTCTGTTTTCTAAGAAAGGCAAATTCTACTAAGATCTCCTCGAAAAGTAAGTGCATTCCGCTTTCTCCATGTTTTTCCTCTGCAGGTAGTTTTCCCAAGAGTGGCTCAGGTTTGTAAGAATGACATGGGAGGGTCACAAAGAGTCCTGGAGAAACAGTGGACATCCTTCCTTAAAGCTCGCCTGAACTGCTCAGTTCCAGGGGACTCTCATTTTTATTTCAACATCCTCCAGGCCGTTACAGATGTGATTCGTATTAATGGCCGTGATGTTGTCCTGGCAACCTTTTCCACACCTTATAACAGGTAACCATGCCCTGGCTGTGTGGACCTAATCGGTCCTTCCTGGCTTCCTTTTCCCAAGGGGTTGTCGTCTAACACACAAGATTTGCAACTGACGGAAAAATTGCCATTCACTATTTGTAGCTAAGAAGCACTTAACATTCAGTTTTCATCAACAAATTATCAGTCACTTATAAGCACTGTTAGAGTAGGATTCTGGAGAAAGTAATTAGATAAATTATAACAATATAGTCTTTTCATATGCCTGGGGTATAAACACTATTCATGTGCTATTCCTCAATCCCTCCAGTAATCTTGAGAAGTGAATACTGCTGCCTTCTTTTTACACTTGAGGAAACTGAGTTCAATTATACTATCTGGTCCAGGTAGCCAATGGGTGGAAGCAGCAGCTTTGGAACTCAAGAACGTTCCTCCTTTCCCTTCTAGGTCATCTAACATTTTATTTGACTTTTAATATTTCTATGACTAGATCAGTAATTTTTGAAGTAAAAATACTGGAAACTTATTAAAATGCTACAGAGTGAAATTTAGGAATTAGATGAGTCCATCTTGCATCCCACCTAAGGGACCCTGGTTATTATCCTGCCAGAGGAACCAGGATCCCAACCACAGCACTACTGTCTGACTCTGGAGGGTTCTACTGACGGCTTACAAGTCATCAAACGTTGCACGGAGAAATACCGTCTCGGCCTGTTCACCCTTATTTTTGTATTTACTTAAGCGAAGACACTGAGCTATTAAACGGCACACTAATAACTGCCCCTGGAACAGTGAAATGTGTAGAGACTAAAGAACAGAAGGAACAGGGACACTATGTTCCCTGGTACTTGGCTCTCCCAAACCTTAGAGTACTAGCACCGTTGTGTGGAAATGATCCTAACTCTGTCATGAAATTGAAATACATGTACTATATTCTCACTTCCATGTAGAATTCTGTGTGTTCCATATAATCTTCCATAAGGAATGCACTGTTTTGTTTTGGATCATACTTTTTACAAAAACTTTGAAGAACTTGATGAGTGGCTAGATGACAGGATAGCCGCTAGGAAGAAATGCTTAAGAATTGGGTAGAGCCCAGAACAGAGCTAGCTGAAAGATGAAATAATGTTCTCCAATTATATGGAGGGCAAGAGTCAAGAGTTCCCACTGAAGAGATATGAAAACATAAACCCATACTGCAGCAAGAGGTATTGAGTTCGGTTTAAATAAGCTGCAACCATCTGAAGGAATTTTTAGACTTGAGGATAGAAAAGATAAAAAAATTCAGGCCTTGACTGCTGGAACCGATGTATCTAGTAGTGTTGAAAAAGAATACTATTTTGGAACACAGAATGTAGGTGCCAGTGGAGTTTCAGAGCACATTTCTAGTTTTTGTGTATGTTTTTTGAGAGGGTGAGTCACTTCACGATTACAATAGAGTAGTAGATTCCTGCGTATTATGTATACTCCCATGTAAAGAATTTTCTTAAAAGGGCCCTAGGAAACATTCAATTAGTGCGTGCTAATGCAGTCTCAGAAACCGTGTCTGTTTAGTAAAATCAGAAAATGGCAAAGATATGCATACCAGTTTTCATATATAAATTATAGTCCCTCTCTTGGTTTACTCCCTCTGGTTTCATCCCTCTCCACGGGCTCCTCCACACATGCACACTTCATCATGTCAGGTTGTTTCAAATCCTTTAGCTGCTCCTCTCTGCCCTGGGGATAAAGCCCAGCTTCCTTGGCGTAGCATGCAGGCTCCCTCATGATCAGGCACGGGCTCCTCCTCCAGCGCACAGGGCTTACTGGAGCTTGCTCATGCCCTGCTCTCTGCCAGGTTTGCCCACTGAAACCCCGGGGATGCCCCAAGCCGCGGCTCCAGCTGCCTCCCGTGGAACCCTGCACATACCTCTTTTTACCAGATTGTGTTGGAATATTTGTTATCGTTGTTATTATCACTGTTGTTGTTGTTGCTGTTGTTTTCTTACACACTGAACTGTGAGTCAGCTGAGAGCAGGATGCCCTTATTTACTGACATTCACTGCTTGAGATTAGGGATTCCATAAATATATGCTGAATGGACAGAAGATGGGAAGAAAGGGAGGGAATAAAGCAGGGAAGGAAAAAGAAAGGATTTACAAATGAGTATAACCTTAGGAAGATTATAAAACCCTAGGGTATCTCTAGTTGTTAGGAAGTCCCTCATAAAATACTTCAATATTTATCCTATTTTTCTTAATATTTAAGGTAAATAGGTACACCTCTTTTAGGAAAGCGAGATGTGGAGAGAGTCTTACAAAATTAAATAATGCTGGGGGTTCTGAAATTTCAAAACAAATGGGGATCATTTTCTTATTACAGACTCAGTACTATGAATACACACACACACGCTACATACTTTAAAATTCATCCTGCCACCTTGTTTTAAATAAGCTTTCTAATCCTCTCCCTATTTCTTGCTTTATTAGTAATACTTCATAACTGTGTTATGAAATTAAAGATGGCATAAAATTCTCCTAATCATATATGAAGTGATTTCCGTATCCTTTCAACATCTGCAAAATCAGGACTAAATCATTCTTTCTCCCTGGATGATGTTTATGCTGCAAAGTGCTTGTGTCTTGCCCTGGATGCCTCTGTGTGCAGTGACCCACTACCTCAAAGCCCGATTAAAACTGTTGGCCAGCCAGTGGCTGAAATTTATTTGATCAAAATCAAGGAACGACCGTAGTCAAAAACAAACATGGGTTTAAGCAGTGTACCTAGATGAATGAATAATTCATGTCTGTTCACCACTGATGGAAAAAAAAAAAAATCCCAAAATCCTTCTAGGAGTGTCAGGCAAGAATGTAATTATAGGTAGAGATTACTGTCATTGTTATTATTTAGCACTTAATAGAGCATTTTATTTGCAAAGTGTTGGTGCTTTAGAGATTTCAATTGTTTAGTCTTATGCAAATAAACAGGAAGTAAACTTTGCAACGTACACTGACTAACATAAAATATGGTTGGGTTCCTCACGCGTACATCCTCACTCCTGAAGCCCTTGGCTTGAGGAACCAAATTCAAAGAAGGACTATGTGAACAGTAGGGGCACTTTTACTTCCCATTTTCACCAGTATTAGAGATGCAGAATGTTGTCCAAACGTTTTATCTTTGGTTTAAAGACTGATCATTTCAGGGAATTCATGAAACTTATAAATCACCAGCTCGCCCATTCCTCCTTTATAAACAAAAGCAGTGCCAGACACAAGACATAAAGAGATGTTCCTCTATGATCCTGCTGTAACTAGCCCTTTCTTTAAGGCCACTGATGCACATTTGAGTCACAGAAACATTCTCCTTATGAGCCAGGATCCCTTACATTTCTAGTGTTCAGGATGCGAACATTAAATTTCAACCGCCCGTACTAGGAAAGTTACTTTGGAGTATATTTTCCAAACTGCATGCGTGACTGTTGCATGAATAACACTTTGTGTGAAATGTCCTACTGCAGCATCCCTGGGTCTGCAGTGTGTGCCTATGACATGCATGATGTCGCCATTGTTTTTACTGGGAGATTCAAAGAACAGAAGTCTCCAGATTCCACGTGGACACCAGTTCCTGATGAACGAGTGCCTAAGCCTAGGTATGTGCACATATTTATACGGCTTTCTTGAATTTCTAGAAATGGTGCCATTTGCTCCCCTGATAATAAGCATCTCATAAACTGCACACTAGTGCCTTCCATGCTGGCCACGCAGATACAAATGCCAACACAACAGAAAGGCCGGTGAGGCCGTTTGCCTTCATTCCCTTAACCGAAACCCCAAATTACCTATAGTTGTATTCAAAACAGCGACTCTCTAGTCTTTTGCTTAGACTCTCTATCTGTGGATTATCCAATGCAATCCTAGGATGACAGGAGTCATCTGGTCCAGCAGCCCCAATGGTCTATAGTTGACGAAATTGAGGCCCAGAGAGGTATAAAGTGAGTTGCGCAAGTTCACATCTCTGGGGAGATGATTTCCACCGCCCCTCCCCGCTTCTCTTCAGTTTTGCAGAGACCCATGTCTTTCAGCCTTAAAAAAAATGTAAAATATAAATGGTGTTCTCTGGAGTTTGTGACTAGACTGG
This sequence comes from Delphinus delphis, assembly GCF_949987515.2. Lineage (NCBI taxonomy): Eukaryota > Metazoa > Chordata > Mammalia > Artiodactyla > Delphinidae > Delphinus > Delphinus delphis. Next base: position 77,896,469 of record NC_082685.1, read on the forward strand.
ATCAGAGCTGATCCCGGACTCTGGGCCAAGGGCAGCAGGTACAATGGGTCATTATTAGGATGTCTCTGGTCTGTCAGGTTCTGGTCTGCTTGGGGTCCAGATGCACTGTTGATTCTCCCCTCCCCAAAATGTGCCCCAGAAGTGCTTTCATGAGGAACCTATTGTTGAGAGACAATACAGAGACCTTTTGGTCCTGTGGAATATCTATCAAATCCTCACACTAAACCAGTTAACTCATTCCTCCTAACTGGGACAGGATGAAACTCTCTCCCAGCCCTGTGCCTGCCCTGTTTATGTGACACACACTGCATACCTCCCATCACAGCATTCGAAATCTAAGTTATATAGAAACACCCCTGTGTGTTCGGCTTCCTCCACTTAATTTGTGGAAGGAAACCCAGTGTCTTCTAAACTTTTTTGGTTTCCAACTCTCTCCTCCGACATCCAATCCCCCACACAAAATACCCAGCCCAATTCACTTAATTGAACTAACTTAGATAATATGAAACACTGTTCCCATGGGAGAAACCCCTACAGTTCATCCATTTTCATCCCCTGAATTAAATGGCATGTGCATTCTCTGTTCTTTATGGAGAGCAGACTAGGTGTAAAAAGCATACCCTGGTAACCTCAGATAGCTTCTCTAAGTCATTGCCTAGGATTCTTAGCTACCTTCCAGGTAAGCAGGAAGGGGAGTTAAGCTTAAGGGATCAGGTTTCGGGAGTACTTATGTAATATGCTCCCCTGGGTATCGAAAGATGGTGTCACTCAGCTGTCACCAGGACACATACTTCAAGTGACTTTCTACTGGTGGCAGCATGTTTGCTTTCATCCTTCCACGTGCTGGCATGTCTCTCTTACAGATATCTGGGCGCTTTCACTGGCTGACTGGGTTAGTGCCATGAAAGCGTGTGCCTGGGGCTAGACCCTGCCAGTGTTGTCAGGGTCCACTTTTCTCTCCTGCACCAGTGGGCAAAGCAGGTGTCTGGACAAGACTGGTGCCAGTGTCTCTCTGATCTGACTTTGCTGAGATGTGCCCTTGACTCCTAAAACCACATAATTTCTTTTAGAAATGAATTTTCAGTGTCATTGTTCAGAAATTTTAAAAATGCCTTTTCAGGCAAGAATTTCATTGTAAATGGCTTTTCATACCTACCCAAATCAAACAAAAACAATAAAAAACAAAACCCAAATGTTCTCTGACCCCCTATTAATGAGAGATGGTTACACTGAGTCTAGCAGGTACGTAAGGCTGGCAGCTTTTTGAACGCCTTTGTTTTCTACATTTGTGAAAAAGCCCAATTGTCTCTTTTTGTGGAGCAAATGCCTCCAGAAATTCTAGCAGTGTTTTGCTTTTTGTTTTTTTTTTTTTCTGTACGCGGGCCTCTCACTGTTGTGGCCTCTCCAGTTGCGGAGCACAGGCTCCGGACGCACAGGCTCAGCGGCCATGGCTCACGGGCACAGCCGCTCCGCGGCATGTGGGATCCTCCCGGACCGGGACACGAACCCGTGTCCCCCGCATCGGCAGGCGGACTCTCAACCACTGCGCCACCAGGGAAGCCCTCTAGCAGTGTTTTAAGACAGACAGAGCAGTCCCGGAGACGTGCAAACCAAACCCTCACTTGTTTCAAGCTCCATCACTGTTTATGGGGTGGGTCTGTGCTTCTGGCGGAGAAGCCAAGCTGCTCCCAGCCGAGGCTGAACTGTCCTGGCTCAGGCTTCTCTATGGAGTGAGGAGGTGGCCCTGAGGAAATCTAAGCATATTTTTTGGTGGCATTATGCATTGTTCAGCTTCCTCTTCTCAGCCTACGGTATATTCTCCCTCATGCAATACGCACAGAGAAGCAGTTCATTTAAAGAATTTGCCATAAAGCGTGATATAAGCCCCCTCCCTTTGTTTCTTTTTAGGCCAGGCTGCTGCGCTGGCTCATCCTCCTTAGAAAAATATGCAACCTCCAATGAATTTCCTGACGATACCCTGAATTTCATCAAAACGCACCCGCTCATGGATGAGGCCGTGCCCTCCATCATCAACAAGCCATGGTTCCTGAGGACGATGGTCAGGTGGGTGTCAAGCAAACCATGTCCTCACTGGATGTCCCCTGTTCCTTCCCATGCTTACAGAACCTATCATCAGTGGATCACAATTTGAAATGCCACAAACATCTTCTCTTATCCTGGGCATTGATTCAGCTCTGAAGTCCCGGGCACATGGGTGGATGCCACCAAGCCCCATGACCACATTCCCAGTGAACACAGTTCAGATAGCAGGCTCATTGGACACTTGCCAGCAATTAGAGAAACAAAGATATCTCCTTCTGCGTTAGCCTGTTCATCCCATGTGTGTAAGAGTAGAGGAGCAGTGAAGAGAATCAGGCAATGGATGTAGATACCTGTTTGGTTGGATATGGTTGCAAAGCATGCTGCAGACGTCATCCGAGCACTGTCCCTAGATTGTTAGCTGTCATACGGAGCATGGAGTAATGGAGCATTTGCACAAGTAAACCAGCATGAAGGGTTCGTACTTTAGCATTTGTTGTCTGGAGTGGTGGCCAACGGAGAACGGATAGCTGCTTAGAAATCTGTGACAGCATTAAATACTCCTCCGTCTCATGTTTATTTAGGGCTTACTGCCAAACAGTTCAACAGGCTTTCCCAAGTCCCATCCAGTTTGGGCAGTCATCAAACAAAATGTTAATTAACTTTACCACCATTTTTAAACAGTGACTTGATTGAAAGATATTAAAGCAGTGGGTTGGCCAAAAGGTTCATTCCGTTTTTTCCATAAGATGGCTCTAGTAGAACTTAGTTGTCTTTAACTTCATTCGAAGCAATTTTGTTAGGTTGTGTGTGACAGCTGTCGTATCAGTGTGCATTTTAAAAAAGACTTATGAAAATCGGTGAATTTTTGTGTAGCCATTTTAATACTGAAGATGAAAGAAAGCAAGCAACATTTTCGGCATATTATGCTGTATTATTTCAAGAAAGGTGAAAACACAACCGAAATGCCAGAAAAGATTTGTGCAGTGTATAGAGAAGGTGCTGTGACTGATCGAACCTGTCAAAAGTGGTTTGCGAAGTTTCGTGCTGGAGATTTCTCACTGGACGATGCTCCACGGTCGGGTAGACCAGTTGACGTTGATAGCTATCAGATCGAGACATTAATTGAGAACAATCAACATTATACCACGCAGGAGATAACCAGCATACTCAAAATATCCAAATCAAGCGTTGAAAATCATTTGCACCAGCTTGGTTATGTTCATCGCTTTGATGTTTGGGTTCGACATAAATTAAGCCAAAAAAAAACCTTGACCGTATTTCTACATGCGATTCTCCGCTTAAATGTAATGAAAACGCTCAATTTTTGAAACAAATTGTGACGGGTGATGAAAAGTAGATACTGTACAATAATGTGGAATGGAAGAGATCCTGGGGCAAGCGAAATGAACCACCACCAACCACACCAAAGGCCGGTCTTCATACAAAGAAGGTGATGTTGCATATATGGTGGGATTGGAGGCGAGTCCTCTATTGTGAGCTCCTTCCGGAAAACCAAACAGTTTCAACGATTACTGCTCCCAATTAGACCAACTGAACGCAGCACTTGATGAAAAGCGTCCAGAATTATATGATGCATTAGATAATGCAAGAGCGCGTGTTTCTTCAATGACCAGGCAAAAAAACTGTTATGGTTTGGCCAGGGTTCTGATTCATCCGCTGTATTGACCAGACATTGCACCTTTGGATTTCCATTTATTTGGGTCTTTACAAAATTCTCTTAATGGAAAAATTTCAATTCCCTGGAAGACTGTAAAAGGCACCTGGAACAGTTCCATGCTCAAAAAGATTAAAAGTTTTGGAAAGATGGAATTATGAAGTTGCCTGAAAAATGGCAGAAGGTAGTGGAACAAAAGGGTGAATATGTTGTTCAGTGAAAATGTGTCTTATTTTTACTTAAAAACCGAAGGCAGATTTTGGGCAACCCAATACTATAATGACTCTTGCCCATAAGATGGAAACCATGGTATGTAACTTGCAGAAGAGTCCATGTTTCCTGGTTCCTGCCATGATGCTTAAGGAGAGTGGAGTGTTGAACAGCTATGGGATTTCAGAGAAGGAGCGTGCCCAATAGGACTTATCTAGGCAGGCAAGAGGACTAATGCCCTTCATCTTTGGCTTTAGGTGGATCTTGTCTGGCTGGTATATCCATTTATTTATTAATATTGCCATGAGCACTCTACCTCCCCATCCTTCAGAACTCTCTACCCCTCTGTACACAAACAGAAAGCTTTCCAGTCTGACATTTTGTTGACAAGTCTTGGCACCTCAGAGGAAGAGTATGGAAAAATGGTAGCCGCTGCTTTTCTTTTCAGTGTTCAGTGAAATGTTAGCTGTGATCGCATAGTGGTTAGTACTTTGCATTGCGAAATGTTAAATGAATTCACTTATTATTTCTTCCCCTCTTCACAGCAGACATCAGTCTTCCCTTGTTGTTCATGGAAGGGATAATTGCTGAGTGGTTTCAGATGGTGATGGCTACGTATTTATTACGTAACTTGGCCTCCACACATACATACCTCTTTCCTCCCCCCTGGAGCCATACTAATGCTCTACATATGGAAATAAAGGAGCAGAACAGCTTGAGAGCATTATTTATATGCATGTATTTTTCTTGAGGTTTTTACTAGAAAGCTCTATCCTAATTGTTTGAAGTGGAAAAGGGGACACTTTAATGAAAGACCAACGAAGAGATAAAAAATGTGATCCTGTCATTTTAGATACCGCCTGACCAAAATTGCGGTGGACACCGCTGCTGGGCCATATCAGAATCACACTGTGGTTTTCCTGGGATCAGAGAAAGGAATCATCTTGAAGTTCTTGGCCAGGATAGGAAACAGTGGTTTCCTAAATGACAGCCTTTTCCTGGAGGAGATGAGCGTCTACAACCCTGAAAAGTGCGTAGAATGTTTGGTTCTTTCCTAGTAACTATTCGTTACTTTATTACCTTTTCCATTCAGAGAAATCATGGCAGACTTAGATTTTATGCACTTAGGTGACTTGTAGTATTATTTGTAAAAATCTTTTCATACATTAAAAGCATTACTTTCTCCTTGCTAATAATGTGTGTTTATATAAACACATACATTGTGTGTTTATGTGTATGTGTGTGGGGCGGTGCACACATAAGGTTCTGTTTCCCTTTCAGTTGGATCAGATTAAGAGATCTGACCTTGTGCGCTGGGAGGTGGGCTGTAAGGGTGGTGGCAGGAAAGAGAGAACTGACCCAAGAGAGACTATGAATGATATTATCCTGCCTTATAAAATTAGGTGCAGCTATGACGGAGTAGAAGACAAGAGGATTATGGGCATGCAACTGGACAAAGCAAGCAGCTCTCTGTATGTTGCATTTTCCACTTGTGTGATAAAGGTTCCCCTTGGCCGGTGTGAACGACATGGGAAGTGCAAAAAGTATGTATTTGCCTCATTGATCATTAGCAAGTCCACGGTGCTTAGAAAAGAGTCCTAGGTAGCTCACAGTCATCCTCTTCCTACAGAACCTGTATCGCTTCCAGAGACCCCTACTGTGGGTGGGTAAAGGAAGGAGGTGCCTGTGCCCATCTGTCACCTGGCAGTAGGTAAGGAGCCCGAGGTGTGGGAGAGTATAAAGCGGCCTAGACGTACAATAAATTGCGCTCACACACACCACCGCCACTCAGCCTTCTGTGCACAAACCTCATCAATACGACTGCCGGCCGTTCTCCCTCCTTTTCCCATTTCATAGAACAACCCAACATCACGTGGCAGATTTCCAATTGATTAATCATCCATCCTCAGACTAATTAAAAACAGAGAGAAACAACACAGTGGACTTCTAAGTATTCCCTGGAGAGAGGGACAAGATGGTACATGCCTGGATCATCACAGTGCGAGAACAGCAGAGAAAGGGAGCAGGAGGGTACCAATTAGATTAGCGATGTGGTTTGTCCAGCCACAGCAAAACTGGCTCTTCTAATTGACCATCCAGGGCTGAGAAGAAACTGCCGAGCATTTGTTAAGCAATGCGTTTGTACTGCAAGCACAGTGTATACATGCAATAAACCTCTCCCCTGCACCGAAGGACAGTTGACCCTATTACTCATTAGGCAGTAAAAATCAATTCTTGGCATTTCTCCAGCAGATCAGCTAGATCAAGCTAGTCTGCCATGCATGTGATTTGGATGCTTAGAATTGTTACCCTGACTTTAAACGCCTGGATGGTATTAGCTCAAAGGTTTTATGCTTTTACTTCAGTGGATGTGAAATCCAAAGTGACATTTGGAAAAATAGTCAACGCATGTCCTTGACAGGTTATGGCAATTCAAGGGAAGTGCCAGATGGCAGCACAGTTCTTTCTTAGCCATTTCTTCAACTTCCTCTGATCTAAAGGGCGAAAAGGATGGTCCTCACATCACTCTGAGCCTCCTCTCCCATTTGAGAATAGCTAGTCAACAGACAGGAGGGCATATCTGATGACCACCTGCATAATTTGAGGGGAAGTATTTCCATATACAGAGCTAATGGTAACTATCAAGTCTGACCTGGAAATTTGACTAATGCAAAGGGTTGACTCACCATTTACTGTTAGATCAACTTTGTGAGTAGCAATATTGACCTACTACAGTGTTAAAGCTTTGCATCTTTTCACCGGAACCTTGAAGTGAAGGAGAAAGGATCACAATGCACAGTGAGGGAAGCTGAGAAATGACCTGTCTCCTTTCTTTAGTCAAGGTGTGACCAAAAGTAGGCAGACTGATTTTTAAGAATCATTTTAAAGTCAACATGAGAACATTTCATTGTTCAAAAACATGTGGAACTCTCTTTGGAAAGTGGCCTTCAGGGCCTGGTGCATACTGGCTTTCATTAGCACTAGAAAGCTTTAGCCTTTGAGGATGAATTTGATTTTTAATACAACACAAAAACAGTGGAAAACAAACATGGTGCATTATTTGATCAAGGTGTGACTTTCCAAAAAGTTTTCCTATATGGCTCATAAGTAAACTCTGAAGGCAGTTACAAAACAGGAGTTTCAGTTATGGTGTAGAAAGAAGTGCAAAGTTCCCCCCAAAAAAGGACAAGACTCCTTTGGAGTATTCCAGTGTGCTTATTTAAAAATCAAAATACATTCTATTAGGATTGATCTTATTAATGGCGTTAATAGCTTATACAGCCCAAAGGTGACCTTATAAGAAGAGTGAGCCTGTAGGGGAGCATGAGGGCAATACTCCTGAGGACTGGGCCTGGGGCAGCAGTGAACGAAACACCTGAGTGGTCTCAGCAAAATGCACCGCCATGTCCATCCTCTCGGTCCCACATAGCCGCTGACCATCTGAACACTTTGTTATACAAAGCTACTTCTAAGCAAAGAAACAAGTAAAGGTCTAGGAAGGCAAGAGTTGGGGCAAAAGAGAGGAAAAGACTTTTTTCTAATTTAGAGACGTCTGTATCACTTACGTAAGGAGTGTGTGTTAACATGTAAACTTAGATATTTAAGAAATGCTCAGGGCATCAGAGGCAAAGAGTGATATAGGTAATCCACAAACTAATTAACTCCCTGAATAATACCTGAATTAACTGTCTAAAACATGGCTTCTCTTGGGAGATTCACAAAGGACTCATTTCTGTAAGCTTTGGAGATAAACTTTCGAGCCGTTACCTACTTTTTTGGCATCTGTCACTCAATTTATCAAACTGTGTTAGTTGCTTTAGTGAAACTTAAGATGCATCCTGCAATAGACTCATATCATTGAATTTGTGTCTCTCTTTCTTCTCTTCCCTCCTTTTTTTTGGAAGACTGACTTTTGAACAGGACATAGAGCGTGGCAACACAGATGGCCTGGGAGACTGTCACAGTAAGTAGAGCTTTTTATCCATTTGGGTATTTATTCTATAAAAAAGATGCTTTTACAGACTGGCCTAGAAACATGACCCCGCATGTGAAACTGAGTGCAGCTGCCTCTAAAACATGCATAAATAACAGAAATCACCTTCTAAATATCAAAGAAAACTGTGTTTTGAAGCCTCTGTTGCCGATGCTGTTGCCGTAAGTGCTGGCACCTACATTCATTTGTTCACATAGAGTGAACAAATTCACTCTAGAGGATGTCTACTACAGCAGAGCAGTAAGTTACATCAGCACTTCCATTTAAAACCAGTTTTGTTGTTTTTAAAGATATGTTATTGCCATGATTTTCAGCCAAATAATAAAAAGACTGATCACTGTACTCTAGCTTTTTAATTGAATGGGACTATTTTATTTCTCTTGAACATATCGATTAACAAAATTATTTTTTAAATTAGATTTAGGTCTATTACCATTTGCAGTAGAAAAAAATTTCAGAAAGAACCCACTACATACGAGGTGACTCAAAATAACCTTTTTATAAGAACTGACCTGCTATACTAATCTCAGAGGTCATTTCAAAAGTTATTACATGCCAACGTTTTACTTAGAACTTTATATAAAGGAACCTGGTCAAAGGTCTGCCCAGTTGTCCAGTGATCTGATTAATATCAATATTCTCCTGAAAATGCTTTATTAATGCTAATTTAGAGAATAATGCCATACTCTTGGAAAACATTTAGTTTGCCATGTTTTAAATGTTGTACGTGATAAATTTCAAGAAGCCTGTATTCAGAAGGGCACCAAAAATAGCTCCTAAGGGAATGAAACTATATTACTTCTGATATTTGATTTGACAATGAAAATCATGGATATAACTCTAAATCTTTGAGCCATGTTCTAGAGAACAGACAATCAAATAAATAGGGCCACAGAGCCTCATCTCCAAATTCTTGGTCATATTTTGTTCGTTTGTTTGTTTGCAAATATATACCGGAAAAAGCTTCTTGTCTTCACACACAAAATCTGAATTAAGAAATTAGCATAGGGGGCTTTCCTAGTGGCGCAGTGGTTGAGAGTCCGCCTGCCGATGCAAGGGACACGGGTTCGTGCCCCGGTCCGGGAAGATCCCACATGCCGCGGAGCGGCTGGGCCCGTGAGCCATGGCCGCTGAGCCTGCGCGTCCGGAGCCCAAAAGATCTGCTATGTGTCTGCAGTGAAACAATTTGATGTTTGATTTGGTGGGTCTTGATCACGTTTGTGCCTTATGGCCCCATTTTTAGGGAATCAGGTTTCGGTTGGTATGTATGTCTGAGTGAACTTAATTAGCTATTTTTAGCGAATAATTTTCTCCATATTTTTATGATCCGATGATATAGGCATCTAGAAAAATAGGGGTGTCCATTTGGATTGAATAGGTAAATATATGAAAAATGTGAAAGTGTTACTGGCTCTCTAGAGCATCCACTACACCAGCAGGCTTACACCACGCCTGGGTCCTCAGGCAGAGCGCAGGGCAGACCCTCAGGCCCCAGGCCAGTGATTTACTCTTCCGTCTCACTGGTCAAGCCTCTGTGTTTTCGTGTGCTCGGTAACTCGATCCCCACTCCTGCTGAGGCACGTAGGGTGCCTGCTCCGGGCAGGAGGTAACGCCTTTCCTAGTGGCTTCTCTGCTCCTGGGCGCCCACTGGAGCATGACCTACTTCTGTCAGACATATCCAGTCACACACAAGCATTCAAAGGATTTAGATATTTGGTACACAATGACTCTTTAACAGGAGTTTTAGGGAAAATGAGGAAACCATAAAGAGCCAGTGTCAGAGGCTGAGTAGCAGGCTGAGTGAACAAGTGGCATGACCCAGACACACAGCGGGGGCACGCACGTGCACACACACACAAATGTATGCTGCCTGTATGTGTGATTTTTATTTTTGTTAATTTCCTAACTAAAACTCCTGCTGAGTTCAGAACATTGTGATAGTGGACAGTTGCTCACAGAATGGTTGGGAGGATGAAATGAGAGAGAATGTAAAGAAAATGTGCTTTGTAAGTGTGGTCCAGATGTGACTCACTTTATCCACACACACATCCCTCTGTATGGAGTAGGGCTTACATATAATCGCAGTTAACATTCCTTCCACTAACTTGCTTTTTCTCCGCCTCTTGGCAACAAAGGCATGACTTTGAGGAAGCTCACTTGGGAAAGAGATAGTATAAGGATATGAAATCGGACCAAATATGAAGCATCTTCTATTACAAGCAGAAAGTAAAAAGCGCTTACTTAGTATTGGGGATCGTATGTTAGCACAGCTCTGTATCAGCTCACTCCCACTTATTACGGAAGTCACACTGAGCAGAGTGTTAAATGTTAAGTAACCTACTCCTCCCTTCTGTCTTTCAGATTCCTTCGTGGCACTGAATGGTAAGGAAGATATTACTCATAATTTAATAGCAATGGAAATATATTTGAGAAATCCTGTTTCACTAAACCTCTTGAGTATTTTCGAATTTTACGTTTATTTTAAAATTAATTTTTAAATTCTCATTATTTTTTATAGACATTTCAACTCCTCTACCAGATCATGAAATGTCTTACAACACAGTATATGGTCAGTTTATGGGTTGTTTTTTTTTTTATTCTTCGAGCCATTCATCCTGTGGTAGTTTATAATCTTCATTTCTAAACATCATGGACCAGATTCTTTGCTACTTCAGGGCCCCAATTCACTAAAATTATTCATAGATTTCATGATGCTTCAAAAATTACTCTACATATATGAGACAACTGACATGTGAGAATGAGTCCTACATTTTTAATCCACAGAACATGAAATATGCCAACCTTAGGGAATTTGGTGAATGCATTTAATGAGTTCTTGAGGGAGAAGAAATTGCTTCTGGACATAAGTACATCCAAGATAAAAGAATAGTGCTTATAACTCATAGGCCATAGCTCCTTAACTGATAGTATCATTCCCCAAAATGCTGACTTTCAGAACAATACCCTCTGCAGGAAAATCTATACAGAGTGCAGATACTAAGTTCTTATTAGGCAAAGCTTTCCAATATAGCCATCGAAATTTAATCACACAAAGAGTATGAATACGTAGACCTATCTTCAGTGAAACGTCTTTAAATGTACACAAGGAAGAGTGACGCAGTGGAAATGATGTGCAAACAGGATTTACCCCATTGTTCCTGCTCTGAAATATACAGACACTATACTAAACAAAGCCATTAAGTCCATAAACAGACTATTCTGAACTCTTTAGAAGAAAAGTTAAACTGTAGTTGAAATGTTCCAGTTCCATTTCTCAAAGCCTCCCCAAATGTTTATTAAGGTAAACTATTCATGTGTTTTTTAAAGATAATGAACAACATATATGTAATGGGAAATTTAAGCTTCTGCATTATGATGGGGACTACAAGCTTCACTGATACACATTTTATAACTTATGTTGAAGACACGTAACAATAACAGCTCTAGGTCAGTCTTTAAATGTAGAGGTAGGTAATAGAGGAAGGGGACAAAATAAAGAAAAGAAAAAAAGAGGAAGAAAAGAAAGCAAGGTGGATTCAGGATTCAAAAAAATAGTTCAAGATGGCTACAAATACATCTAATAGCTCTGTGGACACTCTCACTCCTGTGTCTAATTAGCATAAATAAAAAGCCTCTTTGAAAGTCCTAAAGACTATCTTATAAACTGGGGCTGTGCAGGTAGGGAAAACAATGCCCGGTTTCTCCTGTCGTGAAGTGAGGCAGCATGGCGTAGATGAGCCCACTGAATTCATCCACCTTTACCATTCTCTCGTCTATGATTCAAGCCAGAATGTCAAACACCAACAGGTGGAAGAAACACTTCTCAGGAGGCAAGTGTCATCTAGCTTAGCTTGCCCTTCACAAAGAGAACCCACTTCGCATCTGCACTTCTCCAATATCATACTTTGCAGTCATTTCCTATAATTGAATAATCTTTATCAGATATTGAGAAATTCAGGTCTTGAATCTAACTGAACCAGTAACCCCAGCATTCATCAATAGTACTACGGCCAATTTTAACTCCCAGGTAATTTCTCATATAGATAGAATAATTAAACCATGGGATGCTCTTTATGAACAAAAATCACTCTTCAATTTACGGATCTCTCTTACTGCCTTTATAAAAGGAAAGGAACTTATTAATTCCTCCGTGTTAACACTTTAAAGAACAATGCCCATTCGCTCGGTCAGCGGTTTCTCTGATGAAACTAAAGAAGAGTTGGAATTTTCCTTTCAACTAATGACCCTGTCCATTTCAGGCTCAATCTCTCCCGGGTGTGAAGGGGTTAGATGATTAACTGACCATCAACATGAGGGCTGGTCCAGACAGTACTTACAAAAACAGAGGAGACTTTCTTTTCACAAACTACTGCAAGAGATGCTTATTTTGGAGCTAATAAACCTAGAAGAGATTTAACTCATTCATTTGTAGACATTAGTTTAGTGCTTACTATGTGCCAGGTACTGGATTAGGTGCTATATTCGAACCATCAAAGAAAAAAGCAAATTGCTGTTTTTATGAGCATGGATGTAGACTAGGAAGCCAACCCCAAAGTCCAAAATGCACCCACTGTGTCTAGCTGTGTCCTTTGCATGTTCCCATAAAAAGTTCAGTGGCTGAGTACAGACTCATAGGGTGACCCGCAGAACCAGAACTGCCTAACTCTGAAAAAGGGATCGTTCGGTAAGCCATGCAAACTCTCTGTGTGGCAAAAGCTCTGTGCAACACCACTTACATATACAAGAACCCTTTTTTAGTGAATTGGACCCTGATTATCTTCCTTCTCTCATCCTCTCTTGTATTGATTTAGTGTCTCTTCTGTGTCTAACTGGGTACAATCATTGTTAATAGGTTAGAGTAGTTTGAAGGATCTCTAACCTCTAGAATTACAAAGACTTGTAGATATAGAGAAACAATATGATGCATATTAAAGTTAACTTTTTAAATATTTCTTTGTATATTATAAGAATAATACACCATAAGCTCCATTGATGATAATATGACTTTTCATACTGGATTAACAACACAAAATTATAGGTTCCAAATTGTTGACATGTAATACCATATCCACAAACGATTGCCTATTTTTGTAGCATTATTTTGGTTACAGTCTCTTAGGGAATGCACAAAAACAATATAGCCTGTAGAATCAGATTCTAAGAAGGAATATAAGTGATTTCCTTTTAACAGGTGGAGAGGTAATAATAATACACCTCTTTGATTTCAAACTAAGGATGGCTGCTTCATGGTGCTTCTACATGGTAGTTCTAAAATTCTTGAGAATCAGGCATTGCTTTCTCCAACTGTTTGCTTCACCCATGACACATATTGCCTGTCCTCAAGCATAAGTTTAAAAGATTACAAACCTCATGCTGCGCTATTTTTTTTTCCATTTGAGAACATCAGATGCATGGTTTCTCTAGATTTACATGTAGAATATGGAGATGTGGTGGGTATTAGACTAACACTTCAGCAATAGGCAGGAGCTGATTTCTCACATTTGTGTGAAACATTTTCCTACCTAACTACCATCTGGTCCACATTAATTTCCTCTCATAGCCATAGCTTTCCATTACCAATGAGTTTTCCATATATTTGCAGCATATGGTCCAGGAAATCTTTCTACAGAGAATGTGTCCCTTAGGCATCTATTTCCCCTAGATTACCGTATTAAGAAATGTTCTCCCTAAACCATACTTAATGGCATTACCATAAAATTGCCCCTTGAACACAGTTAAATTGAAAGTGCTCAAAATGCATATCAATTCAGGTAAAAGAAATTCTTGCTACTTGGAGGAGAGGCTTCTATTTTTCCTTCCCCCCTTCCTGACTCCCTGCAAAGCTAGTTCTAATTGTTTGCTTAGGCTGGGTGCTGAAGTCTCTTAGGTTGACCGTATACTGCACGAGAGCATTGTTGAATTCAAGAGTAGAAAATAGGGCTATATTTTAGACCTCAATATAAGCATAAAGGAAGTAAAAGAAAGTCTGTATTGCCAATTCCAGGTTAATAATTTTCCTACCCTTGTTCTCTTACCAGTATTGGGAGATGAGATGTGAAACCCAGAAATATAAAAACAAAAAGTCTAGACGCAAGAATTCTTTACTTTTCAATGAACAGGTTTTTAGCGGTTGGATGCGAACTAGACTATTTGCAACAAAGCGGATATTTGAAGCTGTGGAAGAGCCAAACAAGCTCTACACAGAAAGGGGCCTCTTAGATGTTACCAAAGCTTTGTGGTAACACTTCAAGTGTGGAACCTCCATGGAAATCCTATAGCTTAGATAAGCCACTTGGCTGGCTTGCTTTTCCCCGCTTTATTCATACATACACACACGCACGTGTGTGTATGTGTGTGTGTGTATACACAGTATGTAATTTACAGTATTAAAGTCTCCTAGGAATCCAACTTCCAATCATAATTGTAAAAGAGAAGAATGCAGTGCATTCATTATCATCTTTCTTTCTGGTGGCTAGTATCATATTTATCACATATGCGGTGATCACAGCCCAAGGCTGGAGCCACTTGTGAATCTGTCCTACTTTCTACCAAAGGCCCCAATTACACATTCACAGTGGTTGCCTTGATGTCTTTTTAAAAATTGTTCAAGAGGCTGCTGTAGGTAAGATGCTTTAATAAGCCAAAGACTCTACTGGAAAATCACAGAGAGGTGATTTTTTATTTCCACCAGAGAGAACAGGTAGTGGGGCTTCTTTAAATCATTGTGACAGCTTAGATCAAAGCACCAGATATGATCTGCATTTAACCTTGTGGAATGATGGGGGGGAAAGCTTAGAAATGTGTTCACAGGAAACATCCAGTTTCTGCCGTAACTCCCAACCTAGCCATCCTTCCTCTGGCATTATCCTAGGGTTGGCCGCTCTGGATCTCAAAAAGCTATCCCTTTCTAATCGGAATTGGATCAGTCAGTGTGGCCTCAGAAAACCACCTCTCACTCGTATGAGTCATGAAACCACGAAACTAACTTGGCTGGAATAAGACACAAAAGGCACAGCCATAACAACATGGAGCAGTTGAGGCCTCTGTTCCAGGAAGGAGGGGGTGGGAGCAGATCCCTTTAGAAAGCAGTCACTTCCCCCGCAAAGAGGAATGCCTGTGAGGCTGAGTTGCAGCTGAAAACTAGACACGTCCTCCATGGGAAAGGCTCAGGGCCGCTGAGCTGTTTGTGACGGGGCAGAGGCTCACCCACTACCATAAACCTGCCCCATCCGTCACAAACGCTGTCCCCAGAGTGGACACATTCTACCTTAGTGCTGCTGTGAGAATACCAAAGAAGGACTCGGATACTTCTTGAGCGCTTACTGTGTGTCAGATACTGTTAGGTACTTTCAACGTGATGTCACTTTATCCTTCCAACACTGGGAGGTAAATGACATCATCTCCACTTTGTGCACAGGGAAAACCAACCAAGGCCCAGAGAGCTTAAGGGATTCCCTCAGGCTCATCGAGCAAGCAGCAGAGACGAGATCTGGCCCTTCATCCTCTAACTACAAGTACAAGGGGTCTTCTGCTGAATCCTACCCACCAGTCTTGTTATTTCTAGGACAATCTCAGGGGTCTTCTGCTGAATCCTACCCACCAGTCTTGTTATTTCTAGGACAATCTCCTTTGAGTCTTTTACAGCCAGAGTGGGTGTCCAACCTCCTGGCCTCTGAGCAAAGCGAGAGCGGGTGTCTCCGGTGATGTTTTCCCTAACTATATTTGTGATGAAAACAGGGCACTCCAGTTCCCTCCTGCCCAGCACCACCACGTCCAATTCGGCGGCTCAAGAGGGGTATGAGTCTAGGGGAGGAATGCTGGACTGGAAGGATTCACCTGACAGCACAGACTCTTTGGGGGCAGTGTCTTCCCATAATCACCAAGACAAGAAGGGTAAGGCCTTGGAAGTACCTCTTCCTCTGGGGGGAGAGGGAGGGAAAAGTGGGGAGGACTACGGAACTGCTTCCAGCTGAATCATAGCAGCATTTAAGGAACGAACCTCCAACACACTATGATTGAAAGCGTCTCAGAAAAGGCTGCAACCCGATCCTCTATGCTAGGCTTGATCCACAATGATTCCCTGACCAAGGAGAA
Source organism: Delphinus delphis (assembly GCF_949987515.2). Taxonomy (NCBI): domain Eukaryota; kingdom Metazoa; phylum Chordata; class Mammalia; order Artiodactyla; family Delphinidae; genus Delphinus; species Delphinus delphis. Next base: position 77,912,485 of record NC_082685.1, read on the forward strand.
ACCACACAAAACAAATAACACAGCCTCTAAGCTTCCTCCACCCAAGAGAGGCATGGCTTGGCCCAAAGCAGATACTGGCCGCTGAGATCCCTTTCCACTCCTCTTAGCTCGTTCAGTGATTTCTGGATCCTCTCTTCCCCCCATAATGGGATGGAATGCGGTGCGGGCTTTGGCAAGTACATGTAATCAAAGTAAAAGCCCGTTTAATCAGTGAATGGAGAAATAGCAGAGTTGAGTCTTTTCTGGCTGGTAGCATCCCTCACTCTCGCATGGTGCTGAATTTGAATAGAGCTGAGGTCCTGGGACGCACTTCATTGCCCTTAGAGGATAACAGCTAAAACAAAAATATGTTATTTAATCAAGCAGAATTGCTATGCATTTAAAATGGAAAGGAAGCCGCACTAAATGAAAGGGACTCTACTGTGAACTGTCCTAAATTCTCCCTGGCTTTCTTTGCTCAACTAGAGACAGGAAATGTCATCTCTTTTCTCGCCATTTGCTGCTTCTGGTAACACATCCTACTTTAGTTGCAGCTGCAACCAAAGAGGCCTTTACTTGTCCAAAAAAGTCTTGTAAATCAGAGACTGAAAAGCTCAGTTATGTTGCGAGCTGTTTCCCCCCATTCAGCCTTGTTTACTTCTATATGTTTTCAAGAGTTTCATCCAAGCAGGGATTTGAGTCTCAAGGGCAGACCAGCCACAGTGACCCTTGGAAGACAGTCTCTATCGTGTCTTCCCCCAGGGTTTTCTGTATACATATTTCCATCTTTACTTTTAGAGAATGTTTGCTAGGCAGACTCACACACTAAATTTTCACCTTTTTTTTTTTGGCGGCTCATCTCCTGAGAATGTCGTACCTTCTGCTGCTACATGCCAAGCCCAAAATGGGAAGATGTAGTCCTTTTAACTTTTTTTTTTTTTTTTAAGTCTTTACTGAATTTGTTACAATATTGCTTCTGTTTTAGTTTTTTGGCCGCAAGGCATGTGGGATCTTAGCTCCCCTACCAGGGATCAAACCCGCACCCCCTGCGTCCGAAGGTGAAGTCTTATCCACTGGACCGCCAGGGAAGTCCCTTAACTCGTTCTTTAATATATCCCCTTAATCGATTTTATTATTCTTCTATAACTTCTTACTGTTAATATGTCCTGCCCCAATCTTTTTTTTTTTTTTAAGTGGCTTTTGTCTCAGCAGCCTCTAAATTGGTGGGATCCCTGCTCTTAACCATCACAAGAAAGCACCAGGCCAATTCGTGACGGGGCAGAACTATCCCAGCAGGCCACCAGCCCTAGCATGTGCCATTATTTGTTCTGTGTGGCTCCCGACCGCAGATGTGTTAGTCTTGGCCGAGTTCTCAAGAACAGACAACACAGTAAAAATCACTTTGTATTTGCCCACTGCAACTTTCTGAAAAACCAAACAGCCTTTCCAGTAAAGCATTAAATATGTCAACCAAATATCTAGCTGTTGGTTACAGTCATTTCCTCTTCGCTTCACTGAGACGGATGGTGTGAATTTTCTCCAATCGTTACCTCTCCCGAGGGAGGGAGGTTATCAAAGAGTCCAATTAACACTTTGACAGATCATTTTAAAATTCGGCATTGTTCATTCTCTTGGGTCTTATTATGAATATTGACAAAGCTGGAAGCAGTCTACAGATTGTCAAACAATGGTGGCAGAGGTGATTGCATGGGTGTTTAACATGATCACTGTTCTCGTGCTATTAACTCCTTGCCTTGCCCTGTCAAATTTGAGCTTCATTTTTGACAACTGATTACGTGTGTATTTGATAGGGCAATGACAATGAGTTGTTATGCAGAAACTTTAAAAATAAAAAAGTAATGTAGCTTGATGTTCCTTTTGTCATGATTTTTTATGATTTTAATTTCCATTTTGCTCTGAAGTGTTTTTCTGTTTAATGTTCATGATTTATTTTGAACTTTTGTTTTGCCAAGCACTGTGTGGTATGACTTGGTGATGGCGTTACTTCTCCGTTGGAAAAGTCTTGTTTCTTTTCTGACTCATGATTACGTCCTTTAACTTGACCCAACCTGTGATCCCCTCGCTTCTTTCCATTCCCTGACGTGGGTGCCTTAATGATGTCACATCCGGGTGTGCAGCACCTCCTGGGATGCAAGAGTTTAATGGGGTTTCTGCGGGCCTCTGGTGGGTGCTCTTTTCACTGGGCCAATTGTCTTATGGGAATGTGACATTTGTGTGCCCCAGCTTTAGGAGCTAAATATACTCTGGAACTGTTTGTAAAATACCGCACATTTCCCCACTAAGCAGAAAATGTGTCTGCTGACCAGCTAGCTGAGGAGTCAAGTGTCCCATGCCCTTTTCACTTTGGCTGCTGAAAAAAGACCAGTGAGCAAACGAGCCCAGAGCTCTGCTCTGCAGAAATGTTGAGCACCACTGGGTTGATCCCACTCCGGGTCCCAGCTCATCCTCCAAACAGTTCTGCATTTCCAGAGTATGTTTGCTTGCCTTTTTCTTTCTTTTCCTTGCTGTGTCTTTCGTCTTGATTTAATCCTGTGCGTCCCTCACGTTCTGTCAAAGCACTGTTCCTCACCTTGCAATCTAACCCCCTTCTGCTACCATTGTTCTTAGCCTCCCCCTTTCAAAATAATAGACCCAAGCCCTCTGCCCCTCTGCGGAACGTTCCAAGGCTCTTTCCTTCTACACTGGGGGTAGCATTCCGATGCTGTATGTATATATATGTACAGCCATACTAACAAAGCGTGAGAAGAGAGCTACAAAGCACACACAAGTATTATCACAGAAAATGAAGTAATTTTCTCGCTCAGTAACTGGCCTTGTCCTTCATTACCCTACTGGCCTTGTCTAATATCTCTTGTCCTTGCTGCTTTTCTTTAAAATTGCCTGATATCTTTCAAGCCCTAGATTCATTAGTAAAAACACAGCCAACTGCCCTGTTTTATCTCTGGCTCCCTAGATGTCTGGAGCCTCTAGAGCCAGCCCTTTAATCACCAAGTTGATAAATTAGAAGCAGCCCTGGCTACTTCTTTCTTGGTTTTGCCACATTTAAAAATATATATTATTTATTCATCCTATAACTATCGAGGTGGTAATGAGTAGTTACAAAGGGGCTCTAATTACATATGAATAAGAAAGAAAATCCAGTTTATTTTTAGATCTGGCTTGTCTCCCCTCATCTCCTTCCCACAGCAAGAGAAATAAGAGCTTTCTTTTCTAGGTTAAGCAATACTGGGAATTAATAGCCACTCCTGTCCCTCTTGTTTCTGACCAAAAGCAATAATCCTCCAAAACCTGATTTCCAAGAAGACTGCAAGATAGGTGAGGAAATTAGCCAGGGACAGATTTGCCAAGAGAGCTGTGTAGCATAAATGTCTAATGTAATCATGGACCACTGCCACAAAGACACAAGAATAAATCAGATTAGAAGAAAATCCCCTATTCAGAGTTTATTTTCTAGAGTTCTTGTGAGCTCTCAAAAAACTGATGAAATAGTCAATATATACAAAAATGTTCCCATTTGATTGGAAATGCCAGAGCTTATATATGTGCTTATATATTTTGGGAAATCTTTAAAACAAGATATTATCACATTATTATATTTAGTCAAGAAGATGTCATTACAGACAAGGAAAAGATGTAGAAACAGAATTTAAATTAGGGATCAAATGAATAATTTAACCTAAAATGTACAGCAAATGGTGAATATATGTTAATCAATGTACAAGCTATTTTGTAAGCAATTTTTAGTTTGGGAAATAACATTCCGGTAAGATTCAGAAGGTCTATGAAGAATGATGAGTATACTGGCCACACTGCATGACAATCCTGAATGGAACTGTATAAATCATAGAGTTTATCAACAATCCTCTCTACAGTCAATTATTTATTCCTCAAAGGCACCACAGCCTCCAAGTAGGACATGTCACATCTTACATGAGCTGATTTAGATGGTTCAGAGACACCATGGCCTTCAAGAATACTGAATCATGTGGTGGAAAGTTAACACCCCTTTCATTTCTCTTTCCATCTTCTTGGTTATGTCAAGGCAAAAGTCTCAGTTTGGTGCTTTAACAACTCCAGAAACTTGCTACTACCCTTCTGAGGAGAAAGAACAGGCTTTAGATTGGGGGCTTTGCCATGCAGCTGGAGCTAGCTGGAACAAACATTGTTTTGCTTTCAGTTAATTTTATTTTTATGGTTACCTTCTATTTATGAAAAGTGACACTTTTTTCCATTTATGATAATTATATAAAGTTTCCACTGGAAACTCACCTTAAAGGTAATTTAAATATTAAGTAACTACTAATTCAGGAAGTATAGGGACACAGAGGTATAAAAAGTAAATAACATGGTAAGTGAGGCTCATTGATTTCACTAGGACTGTAGCATTGGTAGCTGATGAGTAAAGTGTGGGTAACTCTGGCCTGGAGCAATTTAAAAAGTCCAGTGATGATTAACCTAGACCAAAACTGTGCTTCTGGCATTTGGAAGAACGAGACTGAATAATGGCCCTACCTTCTAGCTGGGCTCTGAGCCCTGCAGTTATACGACCTGGTGTTCTTCTGATTTCTCTTCCAACTACTGAGCTTTGCGATTAGGGATGAGAAGTTTGGTCAAGTAGGAATTGAGAGTAAAATGGATTTAGACTAAAAAGAGATTAGTCATTCTAGGCTTGTTAAGCATCTGGCGAGATGATTCTCCAGACCAGCAGTGAGCATCCAAGTGTAGACAGCAGCTCGTTATTTCCCAAATTGTGGCCCGGGGAAGTTTACCTCCAGCACTTCTGCTTCCCGCCTACTTTTCTGAGATCTGTAAGGACTCTTGGGCTACAGCATGTTCCCCTGACTTGGCAGTAACCTACACTTGACCCTTCTTTCCCTTTTCTCTCTTTCAAACTTTACCTATTTTGAGTCCCAAACCCACAGAGCCAGGCTTTCTTCATGAACAGGCTAGGAAATCCCATTTTGAGAGAGTATATTTGGTAACAGAGCCTGGCCCGACAGCTTCTGTGTTTTAACAATCTGCAACGCTTAAAATCTAATGGATGAAGGATTTTAAAGTATCTCAGTTCTCCCAATGGGGAAAGTGATTTCTTGGTTCCTATCAAGTCATATGCAGGTGATCTTATTTACAGAGAAAATTATTGCTGATGACGGTAATAAAGGGAGAAAAATAAGATTCTCTTCTTTCCCTGACTCCTAAACTTGGACTGCATTTTCTCTGCCGTTTCTCCAGTAACATTACATAACAAAAATGTTTTCTGAGGAGTCTTCAAGCAAAATTTATCACTGGCTCTACAGCGCAGTATTGGATGCCAATATAAGGAATTAGAGGCTAAACTAGAGATAGACATAGTTCCTGTCCAAGAAATATCAAACTGCGAGACAGATGAAGCACACAAAGACACAAAAATGCACCAAAAAGCCTGTACAACCGCTATTGTCTCTGTGAACAAGGCAAAACGGTGCACGGCAGACTTTAGAAAAAGATATTAGACAACTGAAGACAACCTGGCTGAACACATCAAGGACATAGCACTTGGAAACGGCTTCTCTGCCCCTTTAGTCGTCCCCTTCAGTGCCAGTATTATAGCAGTCATATATCACTTGACAGGGAGGATGAGGGAAGTGAGGTACATCTGGTACAGGACTCATATTTAAAAGTTTTGTGGAAATGCTGGCAAACTCAGGCTCTTTTTGAACATCCTGAGCTCTATTTAAAACAAAAAAAACTTAACTCCATGGTAATATGTATAGCTTTTATTAGTAAAACCTATAGTATCACAGCCATTTTTAAATGTGATGGTAGAACAGGACCGTCTTGGAAGAGAACTCAGAGAAGGGGGTTGAGAGGGGTTCTGTTTGATGGGGAAGGGGCTGCTAGCGGGGGGACAAAGGGCTGCAACTTCCACCTAACAATCGACGACTAACTCAACCAGGTAGGAACATGCACGGTCAGGGCCAGGGAACACTAAGAGATGGGGGACTGGTTGCTGTTCTTCCAACAACGCTTCTGAATTAGAGTTTCCTTATTTCTGGTTTTTGTTTGCTTGTTTGTTTGTTTTTTGCGGTACGCGGGCCTCTCACTGTTGTGGCCTCTCCCGTTGCGGAGCACAGGCTTCGGACGCGCAGGCTCAGCGGCCATGGCTCACGGGCCCAGCCGCTCTGCGGCATGTGGGATCTTCCCGGACCGGGACACGAACCCGTGTCCCCTGCATCGGCAGGCGGACTCTCAACCACTGCACCACCTGGGAAGCCCTGAGTTTCCTTATTTCTGGTTTTGAGGGTTAGAGGAAAAGTATCTTTCAAAGTTCATAAGAAAGTTGGCATCTAAGTTGCTGTTGTTGCTGATGAAGATACAATTCTTGAAATTTAGTCCATTAGTATATTTTTAAATTTGTAAATTGTGCTAAACCTGCCCCATAAAGGCTTACTATCATTTTTGTTATGCTCTGTTAAGCTATTTTAATCTCCGAAAGTTTAGAGTGAGTCTGAAGAATATTTATGGGGAACCAGTAGAAGCCCATTATTTGGAGGCAGAAGAGTAGGGTTGCTACATAAAATGGAGTGCTCAGTTAAATGTGAATTTCAGAGAAACCATGAATAATTTTTTAGTATAAGTATGCCCCACCTACTGCACGGGACATACGTATACTAAAACATTATTATTTATCTGAAGTTGAAATTTAACCAGAAGTTCTGTATATTTATTTGCTACCTGGCAAGCCTACTGAAGAGGTTACTGATAACTTCTCCAGTGAGTATATAAGATCTAATCTCTAGTCTACATTTGCCCTTCAACTGTTAGAAAATCTAAAATAACCCATATAAGAGGAATTAAAGTAAAGATTTCATCCTGTGAAAAATATTATCATTGTATTTAATTCCAGAGAAATATCACTAAAAGTTGTATATGCGTTTGAAATATGTTAGAGTAATTTTAAAAATGATCACTGAAAGCAAGCTTCCAAATACCACTTTTAAGTGAAGAAGGCTTAGAAGTCAAACTGTTCCTAAACAAGGGTATGATTAAAACTACTGTTTCTTTCTAATTTTAATTTAACCTCAGGTTTTTATCAACAGTTATGTAAACTATATGGGGTGATTTTTCTTCTTCAATTATACGGCTGCCTTTGTTTTCATTTCTCATTTCCACAACTTTGAAGGATATGAACTGGAATCAGAGCACTAGAAAATAATAGTTAATTTAATAGTTGATTTAAGAGAAAATGTAATAATGGTAACTATAACCCTAGTCTCAAAGAAAGGCAAAATGGCAACGTTTGTTCACTTCTTTCTTCGTTCATTCAACAGACGTTCAGCAAACATGCGCTACACATAAGCCTTCTGCTGAATGCTACAGTACACACTGATCTGATCCAACATAAGCCCTGCACTCAAGGAGCTTGCAGTTTAGCGGGGGGTACACACAGGTGACATCCTGGCTAGCAGTGGGGCAGAGTGAAGTCTGAGAGGAAGAGAAGCATTTAAAAGGGCCAGAAAGGGAACTGAGATTAAAAGTCATGCTAAGGGGTTTTGGCTTTACCTGTAAGCAGTGGGTGATACGAAGGAAGATGGGTGGTAGGGAAGGAAATACAGAGGTCAAGAGATTGACAGATGACAGATATATAATAAATTGATTATTCAATCATATTAGGTGGTTAATTGCACGTACACACAATAAGCTTGGGAAGTGGAATCTTGCATCAATTTTGGATCTAAAGTGTGTTTCCACACATCACTGGCATTTTCTGTAGATGATCCTTGCCAAGCTAAGAGCGCTATCCTAGGTAAAGCCCCAAGCAAGCTCAACTCCAGACTCGGCCTTCTCTATCACTTTAGTTTAAACACTGGGGTGCAGGGCACATGGCAGACTTTTCATCCAGAACAGATTTTGAAATTGGTGGAGAGACTGAGAAAGAAATGCTAATATAATCCAGGGTGCCACCATTTATTTGTTTACTAAATTAATATTTCTTTATCACCTACTGAAAAGGAATCTATTTGCAGTCTCTGGCTTTTCTTTGAGGCACCCAGGAAAATGATAGGTTGTGAGGTCAGGTGCTTTGCTCTCTACTGGAAGACATGCAAGTTTCCCTGTGAGCGTGTGGCGGGGAGGATGCCCACGTGGTCGGCTGTAATTGTTCTTTCAGCAGTGCGGGCAGAGAGGTAGATTTGATCTAATTAATTTTGCATCCTCTTGACAACTTGCTGAATTTATCTAAGGTCTTGATGAGATTATTGTGGAAAGGGTAGAAGAAAAATAAAGTTAAATGTCAGGGCTTCCCTGATGGCACAGTGGTTGAGAGTCCGCCTGCCGATGCAGGGGACACGGGTTCGTGCCCCGGTCCGGGAAGATCCCACATGCCGGGGAGCGGCTGGGCCCGTGAGCCATGGCCGCTGAGCCTGCGCGTCCAGAGCCTGTGCTCCGCAACAGGAGAGGCCACAACAGTGAGAGGCCCGCATACCGCAAAAAAACAAAAGTTAAATGTCAGCCATGTAGAAAGCTGTTTCATCTCCCTGCCTGCCTGAATCTGAACACCAATATTTGAATGTTCTTTCCTAGAGATACCAGTTAAACCCTTTTCTCTTTGCCTAACATCATTTTCTCAAAAAAAAATGAAGAACTTAAATTATGATTATCGAGACTTTAATTTTTTCTTTTAAAATCAGCAACTTAAACCTTGGGGTATTAAAAAAATCAATTCACCTTCTAAAAGTGCTACTTACTTTAATCTGTAGCCACTTTTTCAAGCCACATCACCCTTGACATGAATTCATTTTGCTCCCACCCTTTTCCTTCAGTCTTTTTTTTTTTTCCATTCCCTCCTATCTTTTGCACAAAAACACACACAAATGACAAAGTTTTCTGACAGCTTAATGGAAATTTCAAGGACTACAGGGACTAGGTTAGGCATGATCATATTAACTGAACATCTGGTGTAGTTAAAAATGTGCTCTTTAGGGCTTCCCTGGTGGCGCAGTGGTTAAGAGTCCTCTTGCCGATGCGGGGGACGCGGGTTTGTGCCCTGGTCCGGGAAGACCCCACATGCCGCGGAGCGGCTTAGGCCCGTGAGCCATGGCCGCTGAGCCTGCGCATCCGGAGCCTGTGCTCCGCAACGGGAGAGGCCACAATGGTGAGAGGCCTGCGTACTGCAAAAAAAAAAAAAAAAAAAAGTGCTCTTTAATTGGTTCAGCTGCACTGTGTTCATCTCAAATTTGTTTTGTCCTAACAATAAAATTGTGAAGAGTCGACATATATTTTGGAGCATGTGTAATAATGGGAAAATAATATTAGCTTTGTCTCAAAACTGTCTTTCTGATAGCCTCGTTTCTTGGAGTTAAAAAAAAAATGCTTGTAACACACAAGTTTTACTTTGCAAACCTTGCTGCTCCACCAACAAAGTAGTCTAGCAAGGGCAAAAGAGTGGAAACCGGGAAATCTCTTGCGGACAGCCTCTCTTTTCTTGACATTATACATGAGAATGGCCTTAAAAGCTGCAAGAGTTGCTCAGAATACATAATTCATGCCATTGCCATAGAGAGAAAGAGGACAGAAGAGCTGTGTCCACTCGCTGGTCCCAGGGAGACACAGGCTGTGCAAGTAATAAACAGGTGAAGTCCTGCAAAGCACGTGGACTGCACTGCGGGCCTGAGCAGACCTGCAAGAACGGTATCAGAGGTCAGTCTCCCAGCACTTTAGTGGTAGAAAGGCCCTGGAGTCTACTAGTGAAACGCAGTTGGATAAATTCACATATACTGGGTACAGAGTACACAGCTCTTAATCGGTGTCAGAAAGCTAATTATGGGCGGTATGAAGGACTGTCATCCTTAATGAGTATTTTTTAAGCTCTTGTAAGTCTACAATTGGGCATTATCTTTGTGAAGAGATTTCTTTTTAATGGGATAACAGGAACTTCCCAATGCAATTATTTTTAAAATTTGTATTTTTTAAAAGATGCACTCTTTTTCAAATAAGTATTTGCAATTAGATTTCTTTGCTAAAGGCAGGGGCAGCCATTATGAACTGTATAGAAATAATGGAAGTTCAGTATAGTCACCACTGACAATGCTTTATTAGAAGGGAAAACGATGTCAAGAAATTTATAAGGCAGCAAACTGCGTTATACCTAACCTTTTGGACATATTAGAGCTTGTTGTTTCCAGTCCTACAGCCTCTTATTATTCTTAAATAATAGATAACACTGGACACAATCATCTGACATTTTGTTAAGGTAATAAATACACTGTAAGTGATGATGGGTCTTGCACTCCATGATTTAAAAGCACACAGCAGAAATTTAATGTAACTTAAAATGTCTTATGTAATTCTATGGATTTGCAGATTCAGTTCAACTCAGCAGATGTGTAAGCACGGAGCTCCGCTGAGGGCACTTTTGTACCAGGCATTTTTATTACTCTAAAGCAGCACCTTAAAATGGGGAATGAAACATGAGCTCGGGTCCCTCCTTCCATCCAGAAAAGAAAGGAAAAGAATCTTGCTGAGTTTCTTATTCTCTTGTCTGATCATGGAGGGGTGAGGGAAAAGATCCCCTGAGTCATTATCAGATGTTGCTTGATGGCTGTGCATTGCTTGAGTGGAGTTGACTTCAAGGTGACATGTGATGCAAGCTTTAAAGGAGGTTGCTCTATTCAATAGTGAGTTCCTACCAAGCTTCTGCTTCTTCTGTCCCTGGGACTCAGTCCTGACTGGGCTCTCTAGTACCACCCACTACCTGATGGCCCCTGCGACAGAGTTGGGGAGCATCAACAATTCCCCTGTCTTTATGCTGAGGCAAATAAAGAAACCATGTGCATTTTTCCAGCAGCTTTTCGCTCTGGCATATTGGGTTGATTCTGTTACGGAAGTAGTGGTACAACATTTTAGGCCATATGTCAAGCTTTTGTCAGGTACCAAGGGAAAGTGTTAGGGATGTGTTTGTCTCTCCAATAAAACCTTATCCATTTTGTATTCTTTGTCAGAATATGGCAACTGCAAGAAAATGTCATACACGAGACCCACTAAAGAGTCACGCTTCAGTGAACATCAAGGAAGACTATTTATTCATTTTTTTACAAATAATTTTGAAAGTCTGGCTATACACTGCCTCAGGGATGTCTGGGGTTGGACTTTAAAGCATAACACCTTGATGCTGTTTTCTGGAATATTATTCATATCATTTAGGGCAGTGCCTCTCAAGCTTTAGTGAACATACAAGTCATCTGGAGGCCATATTAAAACATAGATTTCGGAACCCAATCTCCAGAGATTCAGATTCAGAAGGTCCGAGGAGGACCCAAGGATTTGTATTTCTAACAAGTTCCTGGTGATGCTGACGCTGAGTATTACTGATTTAGGACACCTTCCAAGTTGTATGGGCTCTTATTTAAGGTCACTTTCCAAGATTTTGTTGTATTTTTAAATCCTTATTGCTCCATTCTTGGCTAATACACTTGTACCCAACCAGAGCGTTCCATTAAAATAGCCTATCTGAGACCATGCAGAAGGCAGGTAACTTGTCAGAAATTCTAGAAACACTCCCCTTACATTATTAATTGAGCATTAACATGTGTCCTGCACAATGCCCAGGATCATACAGCTAGTTACTTATAGATCCAAGACTTGAACCCAGGTCTTTATGACCTCAAGATTTACGTTCTTAACCAATAATACCCAGCCCCATCTATAACCCAAGATCCCAAGAACTATATTTCCAGCAAGTTTAAGTTTTAGGAATATTCAAACAAACCTATTTCCTCATATTTGTTTTATCTTCATTTGGCAGAGAAAAAAAAAATCAAAGCACTGCAAATAATCCAAAGAATCACCTGAATTTCACAATTTTATAAGGAGATCCACTTCCCTATTTTGTAGCTTTGATGCCTCTTAAGAGAGCAAAGGAAGATGGGACCAGGAAGCTGGAAAACAGAAATGCTTTGTCTGGTTTCAAAACCTATTTAGATGTTGGGTTTCTAGCCTTATTAGAAAGAAAGCCTCAAAAGGAAGGAAGATAAACCATGCAAATTCTGCTTAAAACTTTGCCCATCTGAAATAGTCATTACAAAGACAGCGACAGTCCTAACACATGGAACCACAGATCAACATTCCAGAGCATGGCTTTTTTAAACGATCTCATCATGACCCCCGGTCTAGACCTCAATCTCCACTCTGGGTGTAGCACTCCCCCTGGCAGTGCCAGGTCTAAAGCAGTGGAGCAGAGGAGGAACAGTGAACCCAGAACTCCCACTGGCCCAGAGGGAAAAATGAAGTTGTATGCTCATTCCCCCGTTCCCTCTTGCGATGGCATCCCAACAAGAAGTAAAAATGTATCAATTTCAAAGGTGATAGAAATGGAAGTGGATTCATCTGCAGACAGCCACAGTCAGTATTATTTCAATTTATGAGTTCTAAAATAGCTTCTGAACTGAGGATATTAAACAGCCAGGAAGCTGCCTCTACTTTGGCATGGTCAGTCATGAACTTGATACATCTTGAAGACCATGGCCCCTCCCGGCACCTAATCTTCAGCCTGCCAGGGGGAGGAAAAAAAAAAATTGAAAATAAAAGAAAAAGGAAAGTTTGAGTTATAAACTCTGAGTCCATTTCCACGGCTGCTGGCAGTTCAGCTCATTTCTAAGCCATCTGGTTCGCATTATGCAGTAAGACAAGGAGAAGGCTGCTTCCTGCCGAGATAACCACAGAGAGCGCCCACTGCACTTCCCGTGTGGTCATCTCTGTGGGCTGGGGTGTGGCTTTGAGGATAAATTGTCTCCAGTTAGGGTTTTCCCCCTATCTGCTTTTTTCTCTCTTTCATAGGGATTACAGCAGGCCCTCTGTGGTTAGCAGGGTGATGCTTGGCCCGGGACTCGTTCATTCACTCGCACTGCCTTGCAGGACTGTGAGGCTGGCATTTTGCTGCAATAAGATTTTCAAACAAGAAGGATTGGGTTGTTAGATTCCATCCACCCAAGTTGTTAGGAGGATTTCAAGGGAATTACAGGCTTGTCTTACTACAAAGCAGAATCAAGAGTCTATTTTTAGGGCATCCCACTCCAGGGCTTTTCTTGGTATTTTGCCATCCTTCTTAGCTCTCAGACCCAACACGAACCCCACTCCGGCTCTACGATGGAGGAAATGTCCATCCTCCTTTTTGCCTTTGCATATTTCTCTAAAGGACACAGAGGGGCTTTGTTGTCTTTGTGGTCACCAGGTCCGCTTTACACAGATGCCTATTAATCACTTCACTATGGCGACAGACACATCCATCATATCACAGCAGCTCTGACACAGGCAGTCCAGTGAACAGGGGTGAGAGAGGAAAGTGTGCACTTAACCATTTCAAGGTACTGTCTGCCCAAGGCCTCACGTACTTAGCAAGGTAACTGGGATGGGGATGGGTAGGGCTCTTCCTTGGGACTTACTTTAATAGGTGCAATAGAGTTCATGTATTTTTCTTGGTCTGTTTGGCTTCATTTTTTCATAGGACAGATAACGTCTCCCAGGTATGTCTGTATGATGCAGGGGATAAGTACAGTTGAAGACAGAGTCTTAATTTTAGTAACAGTAATAATAAATTCAAGTAGACTGGCTGTGCTTTTGATGCAAAGGTACTGACTCTTTGAAGCCTATATTTTTTTCAATAATGGATTCAATGTGAAACAGAGTAAGCTGAACCCCGCTCTGACTCCATGGTCAGCTTTCTCAAGCAAGAAGACCATTGAAATGACAGGTAAATTAACCAATAACTTTCCTTCCAAAACTGACATGTCTTCTAAATATCTTTTTCAGACTTTCATGGCTTTTCACAGCCTGCTTCCAAATGGTGTTTAGCACTCACTCCTAGTTTTCCCCTGCAAGTACTCATTCACTCATGCATTCATTTACTATTTATTTAACAGCTATTTACTGAGCACCTTTATGCCTGGGGGTTCAGCAGGAAATCTCTCCTTGATGATTTTAGGATAGAGAGGTGCAGAGCTCTGGGGACACTTACAGAAGGAAGAGCTAAACTGGCTTGAGGGAGTTGGAGAAGGCTTCCTCATGTAAGCTGAGACCTAAAGGAGAAGGTCAGTGGGATGGGAGGTAAGCAGGGATATTCCGGGCAGAGGGAGCAGCCTGTGTGAAAGCCCAGAAGCAAGTGCGAATGCAGTGGAGAGGCTGGTGCCTACAGCTAAGAGACTACAAGGAAGTTGGACCACTGGCCATTACTGAACACAGCCTTCACTTTCCTCCCCTCCATGCCTTGGTTCTTGTTGCTGTCTCCACTTGAGCTGACATCCTACGCACCCTTTACACTTAGCTCAAATGTCACCTCCTACATAAAGCCTTTGCCCATCCATATTAGGTAGAAGCAATGCATCTCATGACGCTTCCGCACTTCGGATGTAGTTGATGTGTGCGCACCTACCTTCTCCCCGACTGGATCACAGGGTTTGTGCCTCCTTCACCTTTGTCTCCCCAAAACCCAGCATAGTACTTTCATCTGTGCTTAGTAAATGTTTGCTGCAAGGTGCTTGCCACCAAAACCTTATTAGTCCAGGAGAGTGACAGTCAAGGCACCAAGAACATCACCATCGAGCCCTGAGATAGGAGAGCATATTTTCTGAGGTATGTTGTCCCAGAGCCTGGCGCTGGGCTCCCTGTGCAGACTAGAGACAACAGCAGAGTACCCGCGAGCTACCAAGAACCATTATTTAAATAAAGAATTTGATGTGTGAAATTTCAGAGTGCATTGATATAGTCATCGTAGGAAAAGTCAGAACTGTGTTGGGTTTCCTCTTATTTTGCAGTTTATAATTGTTCTTATTTTGAATTACATATTGTAGGGCCTGGAGGGCGGGGTTGTTCGTAATCTTTTCATCGCTTCAGCCTCTAAAGAGCTTCAAACTGCCCCTCCGAGACCTCCTTCTAGCAGCATCTGAAAACTCTCTCACCTCAGAGGAAAAAAAAAAAAGTGGATATTCTATTCTTTCTCAGTTCTGCCAATTTAAGGCATGATTTCAGAGAAATCTCTACGCCATTGTGTGTCTTGCTTCCTGCAATAGGAAGGTGGAAAGAATAACCATTTAGCACCTCATGACTGGTGAGAAATAGCTGGCGGTTAATTAATCAATGCAAAGGGTTTTTCAGATACTGTTTTCATTACTAATGCCCCATTTTCAACTGGTGACAGCAGAAGGCCCAGGGGTTGGTGGAGGAAGGCATTTCAACAGCCCAGGCTGGAGCCAACTTTCCCCCTCTACAGTGGGGGAACGTGGGGAGGGAGTATACCACCCTACAAAGGCCCTCCGCTTCCCCAGGGTGTCATCGCAGCACCTGAAGCAATGATGTTCCTCCAGCCCCAGCCCTTTGTAAAGACACACTTGTTCTGAATTAGTTAATTCTACTGGCGCACTCAGTTGTTACAAATAACCCATTTACCCTCACCCTCTCTTGTGGAATTATCCCAGAACAAATGTCTTCATTTTTAAAAAAGTTTATCCTATTATTATTTTGAATACATACTGAGCACCTGTATAGATTCTTTTGCCTAATGGATGTTAGTATGATTATTCTGTTGCATGATTAGAGATATGTTTCTGTGATTTCAGAAGCAAGGTTATACATAGTCACTCCAAAGATGACCCAGCAAATTTAGAAGTCCATTTAAAAACATGTCTCTACAATGTACTGCAAACCCATTTCTTTCATAATCACTTATTAAGTGTCCGACCTAAGAGCCCTGGGGATGGTTAGGATTATAAATGCATATAAAATATGGTCCCTGCCCTCAAGGAGCTGGACTGCAGGATTATTATTCCTCCACTAGGAGTATATAATCTCTGTGTTTTGCTCAACATTTCCCACTGTTGTTGTTTTACTTATTTCAAAACTCAGGACCTATAGGCAGTCCTGAAACAGAGGTACATGTTCCCTGATGTTGCCTCATCGACCTCTGGCAACCCTTTGGCAACATTTGGACAGCCGAAGGTTTGGAGCTGGAAAGAACAGGTCTATCCCTCCCCTGGGAGACCTATAGCAAATGGATTCTAATGGCAAAGCCTATGACTGTTACTCTTAAGCCCTCGGTGAACTACTAACCCACCATTTCTCTTTTGTGGCTTCCTCTGACCTTCAGATTTGTCCAGCAAACTACAGCACTTAAGCTCTTTCTTAATCATTATTTAAACTGATTCTTGTAACTACACAGTAAGGCATTAAGTGTGTTAACCCCACATTACAGATGGGAAAAACTGAGGCTCAGAGACGTTAAGTCATTTGCCCAAAGGTCACCCAACAGTAAATGGGAGCTTAAAACTCCAGGCCTTTGGAGAGCTCTAGTGTTGCACTACCCCCGGCCTCACTGACAAGTCTGGTGTGTTCAAGCCTGTGCAGTGACCATTGGCAAAAAGTTGCTTTAATCATTTGCCCTTTTTCATGATATAAGTAGAAAGCTTTCAGTTTGGAAGGTGTTTTCCAAAAATAACTTTTAACGTCTTATCTTCTTGACTTTCAACTTAATCTCTGATCTGTTTCTAACTTTGGACGTGGGGTTTCTGAATGTGCACAGGTGGATGAGGGAAGCCACCTGCTTCACGGTGGATATCTCAAAGCCGAAGAAACGCAGAAAGGTTTTTTGTTTGGTTGGTTGGTTTTTTTAACATCTTTACTGGAGTATAATTGCTTTACAATGGTGTGTTATTTTCTGCTTTATAACAAAGTGAATCAGCTATAAGCAAGAGGGATGTATATGCAGAAAGATTTTTAAGGACGCTATTTACATAACAACATGAGCCAGAGAAAGCCATCTGAGACACTATTTTTCTCAAAGGTCAGACCCTGCTTGATTTGTTAACAACCAGAAACCTGAACTCAAATATCATCCACTAAAAGTTTTTCCCAGTGAAAAAGCGAGTGGGGTCCATGAGTCTAAGACAGTTAAGGACCTTCAGACATGAAAGAAAATTATTTGGGAGCTAAAAGTAAAGGAGCAATAGATAAACTTTAAAATTCTGGAGTTCTCCCAATTAAACAATAAAGGAAACAAAGGGATTGCTCTAGCCTCCGGCTTTCTATAGTTCTCTTGTTGAGATGGTAATTTAAATTGTAAAATCCCAAGTCAATTGTAGATAACTACCTATCACAGGTATGAATCTACTGGGGAGGCCCAGCCCCCGTAAATACAGTTGGCTGGAAGGGACCCACGAAATACCCACTGCTATGAAAAAATTTAGTACCCCGCATCAGTGACATCACCAATAAGCAAAATTAAACCCATTTTATTCACAGGTGTACATTTTTTGTACCATCATATGTAGGTGGTTAAAAATGATGTTCAGTAGAAACCCACTCAAAACCAAAATTGAAAGAAAATCAGTTGCTATTTTAGCATTACAACAAGGAAATGCAAATTTAAGGAAGAAATTCTCATTGGCACAGTTCCTTGGTGACTAGGTATTAAAACATATTTGGATACAAGACACCCCACTGTTTGGGGAGCTCCACAACACATAAGGTGTGAGTTACAGCTGAATTTCCGGCTCGTTTTTGCTTCTCAGTTTCTACCCCTTAAAAGTTCATGAAGATAAGTCTTGAAATATTTGACAAGTGTCACATACGGAAATCATTCAGTGTCTTACTATCTTTTCCCTGGGGTGAATTACCTCCCCTGCCCTTCACTACCAAGGGCATTTGTTTAATCACAGAATCTTTATTTCTCAAGAGATATTTGCTGCTTCTATTGATCCCCCCACCTGAAGTCACAATCCTTTGTCACAGGACAATCATTTCCACAGCAACCAACTGTGATGTCACAATTGGGGGGAGGAGGAGAGTTCACAAAGAAAAGAGAACGTTTTCTTCTTCAGGCTAAGGTTTCTGAGATTTAAAACCACTGCTTCACCCATCAAAATATTTTAGCAGAAAAACTCCGTGACAAAGCTGCATTTCTTCAAGGTCTCAGCTGTGACACAAAGCATTTCAGCAGAAGTGTAAGGGCTGTGTGTTGTGGCTTTGGGAAGGGATAGAGATTTTTATTTCATTTCATTCTAATTCTATGCCACTGATATCTGCCAGTAAAACACATTAAACATATTCCAGAAAGAGTTGATTTAGTCGATGAAAAATGTGTCTCCTGAGACCAGAGAAGGTACATTTTCCGTCTTACTATCATTTCCATAATAGGAACAATGTTTACATTTCCTCAGCCCATGCAGGGCCTCTAATGTATTCATGTTCTTTCACTCTCCAGAGGCAGGAATTGAGGTATTTGAGATTTTATTTTTTTAGCTACTGCATCAAGCACTTAAGATCTGACAATTGTGATGTGTATTCTCACTTGGTATTAAAAAATAAAAGCTTCAGTGTTTGCATATGATTAGTCTCTCAGCTTGGTGGCTAATTAAGCAGGACCAGGGAAAGCCACTTTCTTCAGAAACACGGCATCTTGGTTTACGTAGTGTAAGATTATTGACAGGTAGAGCCACACAATTTTTATTAAACTGAAGAGATTAGCTCTGCTGAAGAATTTCACCGTGACAACAAACCCTAGCGGTAATAATGATACCTGACACTTCTCAAACTCACTACAGGAGCCCAAATGGTCTCTTTTTCTAAATATTCTTTCAGCTCAAGTAAGGGAAGAGCTTCATTCAAACATTTAGCATATTTATCTGAAATTGAGTGTGCAAGGGATTTTCTTCTCCCTTGTAGAAGTGATGCAAAATCAGCATAAATATTTGTAATCTGTGCACTTTAGCTATTCTCTTACACTATAAATGGTACACCCTGTCTTTCCCCCAGTTGGTTGAAATGCTAACCAGCTTTTCTCCAGATAGAGGCCATGTTGCCCACAGGAAGTCATCAGCAAAGTCCCTGGAAGCCTGGAGTGATGTGCAGTTTGTTCATTTAACATGCATAAAATTGTTGCCTATTCCCCCAGACTCAAAATATCTCGCAGTTTTAGGACCGGGAGGATTGAAAAGAGATGAGAGGGAAAGAAGGATAAATGTTGGAAAGGAAAAACTTCCATATTCCATGGAGTGAAGCAAAGTAGAAAGAGCCTATACTTGAAAAGAGGGGGAAACACTTTTAGAACACAAAGAGGGCAACAATTGAAGTCTATTTACATAGTTGGGGGTGGGGTGGGGAGGATTAATTAGTTAACGATTGGCAAACGGTGTCTTGAAGACGAGTTCTGCGGAGGTGCTGTTCTCACTTATTACTGTTATTAATTAACTGGGTGCATGCCAAACAAAAATCAGCCTCACGGTCTGCTTTCATTTCTTAACACCATATGCGATGCATTTTGCAGGAGTGATTCGGGAGAGTTATCTCAAAGGCCACGACCAGCTCGTTCCTGTCACCCTCCTGGCCATTGCGGTCATTCTGGCTTTTGTCATGGGAGCCGTCTTCTCGGGCATCATCGTCTACTGCGTCTGTGATCACCGTCGCAAAGACGTGTCCTCCGTGCACCGCAAGGAGAAGGAGCTCGCCCACTCGCGCCGCGGCTCCATGAGCAGCGTCACCAAGCTCAGCGGCCTCTTTGGGGACACCCAGTCCAAAGACCCCAAGCCGGAGGCCATCCTCACGCCACTCATGCACAACGGCAAGCTCGCCACTCCCAGCAACACCGCTAAGATGCTCATCAAGGCTGACCAGCACCACCTGGACCTGGCCGCCCTGCCTACCCCAGAGTCCACCCCGACGCTGCAGCAGAAGCGCAAGCCCAACCGCGGCAGCCGCGAGTGGGAAAGGAACCAGAACCTCATCAACGCCTGCACCAAGGACATGCCCCCCATGGGCTCCCCCGTGATCCCCACCGACCTGCCCCTGCGGGCCTCCCCCAGCCACATCCCCAGCGTGGTCGTGCTGCCCATCACGCAGCAGGGCTACCAGCACGAGTACGTGGACCAGCCCAAAATGAGCGAGGTGGCCCAGTTGGCGCTGGAGGACCAGGCGGCCACCCTGGAATATAAGACCATCAAGGAACATCTCAGCAGCAAGAGTCCCAACCATGGGGTGAACCTGGTGGAGAACCTGGACAGCCTGCCCCCCAAAGTCCCCCAGCGGGAGGCCTCCCTGGGACCTCCCGGAGCCTCCCTGTCTCAGAACGGCCTGAGCAAGCGGCTGGAGATGCACCACTCCTCGTCCTACGGGCTTGATTATAAGAGGAGCTACCCCACGAACTCGCTCACGAGAAGCCACCAGGCCGCCACGCTCAAAAGAAACAATACTAACTCCTCCAATTCCTCCCACCTCTCCAGAAACCAGAGCTTTGGCCGGGGAGACAACCCACCCCCCGCCCCGCAGAGGGTGGACTCCATCCAGGTGCACAGCTCGCAGCCCTCGGGCCAGGCCGTGACTGTTTCGAGGCAGCCCAGCCTCAACGCCTACAACTCACTGACCCGGGCGGGGCTGAAGCGCACGCCCTCGCTAAAGCCGGACGTGCCCCCCAAACCTTCCTTTGCCCCCCTTTCCACCTCCATGAAGCCCAACGATGCGTGTACATAATCCCTGGGGGAGGGGTCAGGTGTCGAACCAGCAGGAAAGGCTAGGCGCCCGCTCAGCTCAGCAAGGTTCGCGGCTGCTGAGTACCCACCCGACCAAGACGGCCGCGGCGGCGCCCAGGACTCTGGGTCCTCCCCTGAGACGCGGGGGGCGGGGGGGGGGGGCGCTCTTGAAAATTGGGCCAAGCTGTTCGGTGAAGGTTCGCGACGCGGGACTCACCTCCATTCTCTTCCTTCACTCTTCCCCCACGCCCTGCAACAGGTCGGACTCACGAAAGACTTCAATCAGCATCACAAACATGAGCCAAAAGCACATACGCACCCACCCACCCAGCCCCGCGTGTGCGCCTGCGCGCAAGTCTGCGCGCACGCGCACGTCACACACATGCACACACACGCGCGTGAACGGCAATTGCAACATTGTGTCCATGACTGCACCAAGCGCTGCCCAACTGGGCTAGCGTTCCAACCTGCAAAACACAGATACATTTTTAAAAATCATGACAATTAAAAAGAAAAAAAGAATTCATTGATAATTCTAACTCAGACGTTAACAAGGGCAGAAGTTTACTATGCGCAGATACTGTGAAATGCCCACCAGTGTTACAGCTTTCTGTTATAGCAGATGAATGCCATGTTGGGCAACTATGTCATAAATTTCTGCTCCTCTCTTTTAATGAAATAACCTGACCGTTAACGCAAGTAACTATTTATTTTTCACGCTTTTTTCCTTAAGGAAAGGACTCTCCACATACCGTCCTCTGAACAGCTCTTCAGAAAGTCCTTTGACAGTTAAAACTATTTAACGTGAAATCCATTAACTGGAATAATTGAGTTTATTTTTACAATAAATTCACTGAGTAAGTAAGTTGCAGCTGGAATCCTGAGCTTGTGTTTGGACTGATATCTAGCTAAAGGAAAAACTTAAGAGGGGAATATTTATTTAAATCTACCAGTTAAATTTGCTGGTCAGGTCCCTGGCTTATAACATGCAAAAGAGTAATTAGTTTAAAAGTCCTTCCAGATCCTAACTTCTAAAGCAACCAGGAGAGGAACTTTTAGAATGGAACATCGCGTCCCATTGCTGCCAACATGGCTTTGTCAGTGGTTCCTACTTTCTGTGAAGGCACCAGCTTGTGATACGCCATCTCATTTCACTTTGCATGTGAGACAGAAAACAAAATCCACCAACCGTGTGAACTAATTAATATGCTGGCTGCTACCTTGCATCAATTAATGGTTTGATCACACAGGTTTTTCGTGGGGTTACATCTGTGAATAGCCTGTTTTCCACATGTAAATTTGTGCCTTACACCCTGAGTTGTGTACACTTGCAAACTGTCATTATGATCAACTTTTCCCCCTTTTGAAAGAAATGCAGATATTTATTTAACCCTCCCTCCCCCCACCCCCAGTCCAGCCCTCTGGAAGATTAGCGTCCAGCAGATGGAAGAACAATGCAGTGGTGATGGTTACAATCCTGCAGCCTGGGAAAGCTGGGCGACACCACACCCTCTGATTCACGCATTCTTCTGGTCGTGCCAACTCCAACCACCCTTTGGCCATGCTGCCAAGCGTGGACCCCAGTGTTGTGGGTGGCAAATCTCCTTTCTTCCTCCAGAGCTCCCTGCTTCCCTTGTATTCTCAGATCATTTCAAAATGATGATATCCTCATTAGCCAGCAGAAAAGGGACTAACATCCCAGTCCTCATTCCTGCTGTGTCCACTGCCTGGAGAACACAGCAGTGAGGTTGGGCAAGCACCTGGGTGGAGTCTCCAAGCCATGTGCGCAGCACACAGGTGCAATGCTCACAAAGAAATGACATGGAAATAGATGCAGGCAGGCTGGTCCCTGCTGTGATTAATGAGTAACTCCAAGTACAAGGCCAACAACAATGGATGCTACAAAAACGTTGACTGGGGCAAAAGGTTTTTAATTTTTTTAAATTTCTTTATCCTTTTGCGGGTATTGTTTGTAGGGGGAGGGGGTCGGGCGTGTGTTTTTCCCCTTGGTTTTCATTAGCTCAAGCACACACAAGGGACTTTTGTTTACTCTTATCACGAACAAAAGAATTGTCAACATACTGTAAACTGTGAGCATTGTTGGTTGTTATCGGTTTTTTAAAAACAGCTAAACAGTATATTTAGTGGTCTCTTTGTCTCTTTTTCATTTCCAGTTTGATCTTCTGGGTTTAGTATTGTCTTAAAAAGAAAACTTTCTAGAAAAGACAGTTGGGGATAATTTTGAATTGGCTGTGAAAAGTGGTACCTCCGTAAACAGAGTGAGACCTGGGCGTGTCGCAAGGGCACGTGCACAGCCTTTTATTCCAAACACCCCTTGCAGTTTTGCTGTTGTTCGGGATAGGTTTTTGTTATTTTTGTGTTATGTTTTTGTTTTGTTTGTTTTGTTAGTGGAATCAATGTTCACACCCCGTGAACTCTGTACCCTGAAACCATGAAACTTTGCTAGGAACAGAGATGTTGTCTTCTTCCTTCTATTTTCTTTAGAAATGTGGAACTTAGGAAGATGTGGGTATGTATCACCCTGCTACCCTCTCCCCCAAGCTTCACTCCCAGAAGTACTGAGGTGCAACACCTGCTCTCTCGTCCCCATGTGCGGGCATCAATGCCTCAGCTGTGTTACAGAGTCCCGTGTCAAACTTCCACCCCAGTCCCTGTATCCCACAACCCATCACTTGTGGTGTTAACCCTGAAATGCCCACAGGTATTGAGCTGGTCTTCTGCATTTAAGTATTTTCCCTTTTTCTTTTGCTCCCCACAGCGTGTGGGGAGAGGGTCCATAAACCTGAGTGTGCCTTTGCTTTCCACCCTTGCTAGACACTGGTAGATGCAACCAACTCAGATTTATATTTGTTGTAAAGTTGTAAAAAATATTGTGATGTCACCAATTTTCCTTCCACCTCCACACCCCCTAACATCTGATTCACGACTTAATGTATGTTGTAAAAAAGAAAAAAAAGAAGGGAAAAAAAGACAAAAAGGCAAGGAAAAGGCTCTTTATTACTTAAAAGTAATAAAGCAAGACTGTTCTACATTCTCTTTTGTGTCCTGAATGCTTTTATTTATCTCATAATTTCCCCCTTTTTGCCTAGGGTGCTCCTCTTTCCTCCATCTCTATTTGGCTTCCAAAGCATAAATCACAATGTAGTTAGAACCATTTGTCTGCAATACCCACACCCTGCTCCCCAAATTATTGAAGTGTTCTCTCTGCCTGCACCCAGCCTGGAGCAGGATCGGAGCAGAAGCCACTGGTAATTAAAAGGCAGAGCATGCGTTGACTCCCTCAATTCATTTCACGCATTTTCTTTTTATGGGCTTGTTCATCATCAAACATTTATGGTAGGCTTGATAGTTAAGGAGATCAAGGCTAGGATTTTACTATGTAAGGTCCACTAAAAATAGAACCTGGGCTTCCCTGCTGGCGCACTGGTTGAGAGTCCGCCTGCCGATGCAGGGGACACGGGTTCATGCCCCGGTCCGGGAAGATCCCACATGCCGTGGAGCGGCTGAGCCCGTGAGCCATGGCCGCTGAACCTGCGCGTCCGGAGCCTGTGCTCCGCAACGGGAGAGGCCACGACGGTGAGAGGCCCGCGTACCGCAAAAAAAAAAAAATCCTTGCACAGATGTGACTTCAGCCTTTTTACATATTAATAAGGTGGAGGGTGCAGGATTTTACTCTTTGTTCGCATCTATCTCTTGTAAGCCAGAAGACACGGTCAGAGCTATGGTGCAATGCAGCACTTGATTTTCATTTTGCAGCGTAGCCTTTTGAAATGCCTCGATCAGGGCTTTTCTTCCCCCTCTGGAATATTTTTAAAACAGTTATTTAAATAAGTCTTCAGCTGTAGTATTTTACTTTTGACCTTCTGAAATAATTTTTTACAAGTGTTTTGGGTCAGTTTGAGTGTGGGAAGCTGCGGCTGGACCTCAATTTACACCCACAATGATCTAGTCACCTTCTGATAACTCATTTCCAATTGTGTTACTTGAATCCCACCCATAGGGCGAGGCGCTGTCAGGCACAAAAGTTGACTAGAATATAGTTGCTGCCTCCTCATTTATAAGGAGAGTGGACACGGCCTCTGTAATTGCCGTTGGGAGACAGGAACAAAGTGCTGAGGAAAAGGCCCAGAGGTTTGGGGCTCGAGGCTACACACGAGCTGGTCCTTACGGAATCAGTTCTCTGGACGGCTAGGGCAGGCAGAAGGGGAAACTTGTACAAAGGTGCCGAAGGTGCTGTGACTGGGACACAGAAGGTTTAGTGGACCTTGAGCAGGGTCTGTGAGAGAGCCTGACAGGGCCAGGGCTGGGAAGGGGGTTGGGGTCCGATCGGGAGCGGCCTGTGGACCATGTGCTAGGATTTTAGCTGATGGACAGTGGAGTGCATTTGGAGACTATAAAGCCACAAGCACATATATATGTTTGTGCTTTGGAAAGCTACCTGGCAGTAATGTGGAAATGGTCCAGGAAGAGGCTGCTGGCTGCTGGGCAATGTACCACGTGGCATGCCAAATTGTTAGGAGCAATGCGTGAAAATCCCACATCCAGTTTCGGATTCTTTAGGAAACAGAACTGAATCAGCTCTGTGACCATTCTTCCTTTTGTCGGTCAGAAGAGCTTCCTTCTTACGTGACTGACGGGTTTGCCCTGCCTGGTTATATCCAAATGTCAAATGGAGAGAATGGCCAACAGCTTGTCTGACCCTTTCATTTTAAAAAATGAGAAAGCTTTGGTCCATTGAGTGAAAGGACTTGCCACGATCCCAAAGCTGGCAGTAGAACACTCTTCCAAGGACGAATTTATTGTCTTTCATGCCCTCTTCATTCATATCATTAGAGTAATGCTAGCTAAAAAGACCTGACACTCGCTCCTCCCAAACTTCATCCCCAAATCACTCTGCCATCCTCTGTCACAGGAAGGCCCACAGACACGCCTCACTCTTCCCCAGCTGGGCATCCCAAATTCCTTCATCTGGGCCGAGGCAAGTGGGTCGGTTGGAGCTCAGATCACACTGTAGACAGTCCCTGCAGTGCAACCTGATACTTGGGATGGTGGCTTTTGCTGAAGTCAGCTTTGTTCTTGTCTGGTGAAGAGGTGACAGAGGCTGAACAGGTGCAGCCTGTATTTTAGCTGGAGCCCCAGGGATGTCCCTGCTCAGGCCTGAGGAGTGCCTCAGATAACCTAGATTTTGAATTGTTGTGTTTGCCTGCTTGCCTGTTACAGGGTTGGTGGCTTCTGCCAGATGTTTTCAGACTGTTGGCTCTCAGGAGTGGCTGTCCCAGCACTGCCAACAGGCTAGGTATTTCACGGGGCCAGAGCTGATGTCTTAGACCTGCCTGCTTTCCTTAAGTGCCATGCCAAGCAAACACAAACTGGTCTCATTGTTCAGTCTCCTAAGTTGGCAGAAGCCAAACAAGATGCCCAGAACCATAGTGCCTAGGCATTTGCATGAACAAAAGCTCTTTCCAAAAAAGTCATTCAGCAAGTGAAACAAAAGGGTCAGACAAAACAAAAGTGGGGAGTACTAATCAATTTCAGACATGGGATATTTTGCTCGAGGGAAAGGGGTAAGGGGAATTTCAAAGACCCTTTAGTAACAAAATAACACAATTAAGAGCATAATCCTCGTCCTGGCTGAGCACTGCCACAGCTGGGTACTTGGACTCAATAACCCTTAGAAACCCACACCTCACGCCTGTCTTAACCCCACGTGGTGATGTGTCTCTTGTACAGAATTGGGAAGGAAGGGCTCACATTTATTGATCGGGCCTGCCAGACAGATGGGGATCTTCAGTATTCCATTTAGACTATTGTGTATCCTTAGCTCTAACCCCCCGGGGATGCCTGGAGGTGGGGGGCAGTTGACCTCAACAGAGAGCTATATCTGAACTGATGTGCATTCAATGTGACTGGGCAGAAAAATGTGCAGATGTCCCTCTAGCAAATGGAAATGAAATTTGAGTAAATCAAGAGAGGCAGATGAGTGGTGGGGAGTTCCCCATCCCCCTCTGCAAACACATCCCTGCACACATGTGCCAACAGCTGCTGTCATGAGGCTTTTTCCTCTTGGTGTCTAATACCAAACATGTCACAGGGGTCAGAACCAGTGTCTGCTGAAGGTAGACCCTTTGGGAGGTCTTTCACCCCTCTTCCTGGTAAAACATGCATTCCACCTCAGCACTTTCTGGTCAAATGTGAACTGTCATAAATTACAGTCTCAGGAGTGAGAGACAAGACCTTTGCAGAGGGGCCTGGACACGGGTCGCTGGCAGCCCACGGATGCTGGCCGAGGTGACTAGCAGTTTTTTATTCTTCCTAATCTTCCTAATCTCTTCAAATAAAAGGAGATTTTCCCTTGAGAATCACTAACATCATCCCCAGAGCAAGTTACTGGTCCCGCTGATGGAGCTGCAATAACGGTCCAAATAAGGGGATGCTAATGAAGGGGAAAGTAAGTAACCATGAAATTGGAGGCATTTTTCTCATTGACGATTTTCATTTTTTAAAAAAAACAGATGAAGGTGACATTACACAAGAGCAATGCCAGGTAACCAGCATGAAAGAAACTCCAGCAGGATTCCCAGGGGTCTCCTAGGATGAGGAAGATGATGAGAACTCTTGTCTGTGAGCCAAACGCTCTCTGTCATCCTGTTCATCATGACACCTGCCCTGACCATGTTACAGGGTGGTGAGAAAGTGGGTGTTTGAGAGAGAGGGTAAGAAACTTAGTTCTCAGGTGTGGACACAGAACATTTTGCAGACCTGGCCCATGTCAGTGCGTAAGCACGAATGTCAATAATAGGGCTAACTTTTGCTTCATAAAAGATGAAACGTGGAATGGTGCCAACCCAAGAGGAGCAGGGCTTCTGCTTGTCGATGACATGACAATTTACGTCGGGGGCGTTTTACAGTTCGCAGACATAATCTTGTCCGTTCTATTATTAGATCCTCAGAACAGCCTAGTGGGGTGGGCAGCAGCACATGTATGATTCTTCTTATTTTACAGAAACTGGAGTTTGGAGAGGAGGGATCTATTGGAACAGTGATTGAAATAAAAATGGAGTCATGTTTCCAAAACCTGTGT
This sequence comes from Delphinus delphis, assembly GCF_949987515.2. Classification (NCBI taxonomy): domain Eukaryota; kingdom Metazoa; phylum Chordata; class Mammalia; order Artiodactyla; family Delphinidae; genus Delphinus; species Delphinus delphis. The sequence goes on from NC_082685.1 coordinate 77,940,073, forward strand.
GTTGACATCATCCCCTCAGCTCTCTCGGGGACACCTCAGGTTACACAATTATTCTGTTTCACCAAAGGGGAAAAGCCCCCCAAGAGCATTTCCCAGGAGCGGTGGCTAACAACAATAAAATCCCCCAAATAAAGGCCAGGCGCACACGTTCTATTTTAAGGGTATTGTGCACTAATATTTTTCCATCATTAAAGAATACATCTCTTCCTTCCTGCGTCTGCAAAGTCCTGATGCCAGCAGTGTTATGAGGAACTGTCAACAAAGCAGGAAAAAAAAGAGCTGAAGCCGAATTCCGTGACCTCCCTTCTTGAGATGCACCCTCCCACTTCAGGGGCAGTGACAAGGGCTGCCTCAGTGGAAGAAAAAGATGAAAGGCCTGGCTTTCAGGGCTTCTTCCTTTTACCCGAGCCTCACAGAGCACAAGAGAAATGTAAGAAGCTTAAGAGAATGCAGGCTTAATTGGGAACAGAGTCGAAGAAATGCCCTATATCTAGAAGGGTAAAGCATTTGCCTACCCTTCCCTTTATAGAAGAATGAGGTAAAGTAAGTATGAGAAGAAGAGGTAAGAAAGAAATACCCCTGCTGACTTCTCATGTTAGGCCCATTGGCCACTTTGGCACTATGGGTACCAACTAAACAATTCGACATCATCTCTGATGTCAATGGTAGGATGATTCTCCCGATGGGAGACAGAAGGTAGAGATGGCCTCCACCTAGGTAACGATCTTCCTCTGCCACATCACTGCCCATGTTCCATGTTGCCAGTGCTGAAGACTGGCTGTCCTAGAGTTCACATGCTGTTTGGTATGAGGGCACATGGTGCAGAAGAGGCAGGGCCCTCTTGTCTGGAGCGGGTGGCTGGCCTCCCTCCTGCCCTGGGGGCAGCGCGGCCCAGCCAGTCGCCGTGTCGGGCTATTCCATAGCCCTCTGAGGAAGCCAGCATCTTCACTTGCCTGCTCAACTGGTAACCTCAGACAGATTTCACTCAGAGGGAGAGGAAAATCACCCTTCTTCTTAACCCCACTGTTTTCTTTCTGCTTGCTTGGAGCGTTGCTGCTTGTTTGTTTATTTGTTTGCCAGCTGAAGCCCTGTTCCCAGTCCACAAGCCTTTTCTCAGTACACAAATAGGCTTTTTTTTTTTTTTTTTTTTTTTTTGCGGTACGCGGGCCTCTCACTGTTATGGCCTCCCCCATTGCGGAGCGCAGGCTCAGCGGCCATGGCTCACGGGCCCAGCCGCACTGCGGCATATGGGATCCTCCCCGACCAGGGCACGAGCCCGTGTCCCCTGCATCGGCAGGTGGACTCTCAACCACTGCGCCACCAGGGAAGCCCACAAATATGCTTTTTAGTAAAGATGAAGGCTTGGCTGGCACCAACTTTGGTAGTTCTGGTATAAAATATACACATAATTCCAACTGCTGCACGGTGCTATTTACTTAATTACGTACTCGGTAAACTGAACGACCTCTGACACGATTAACTTTCCCTGATCTATAGGGTCCGAGTCAATAACCGATTAACTTTGAAAAGGAAGGTTTCTATTCCAAAGTGTGCATTCCAAGACAATACCAAATGCAGTGGTTCTGAAGACCTGCCTCCTCCATTCCTGGGAAAAGGATACATTTGTTGTCTGAAACAAAATTGTCTATTGAAGTCTGATTAGGTGTTGGCTGCGTTGAATTCTTATTGGTGTTTAATTTTAAGAACCAAAGGTTTATCCCCCTCTGTCTCCAGAGTGAAGAGAAGTCCTGCAATCCCATTTCTTGCTTGGGGAGAAAAGATAATGTGTTAGACTGACATGTATGAATAGAAACAGGTAAAGAGTCTTATTTCCCTCTGACTTTGTAATTAAAACAGTGTAAGTCAGTAGGGAAGGGCTGTAACTGGAGCTAAAGTAAGTGAGGTGAAAATTACTAGGTGTTGGAGCATCTGCCTCTCATTTTAATTAGGTGACTATAACAGCAAGATCAAAAACTTCTCCTTGTCACTCAATCTGTTGAGATTTCTAATTGAGAAACCAAAGGGCTTGTTTTGTCCTCAGGAAAGAGTGACCCAAAAAGATCCTCTCTAATTACCTGGGCAGAGCAGCAGATAGGCCTGGGCCCAGGGACAGAGCAGCGCTCAGTGGGAGTGGTGTCATGAGGGTGAGGTGCTCCAAGACCAGGCCCACCAAGGCCAGCCCCCTAGAGGCTCTTAGGGACAGTCAGCCCTCATCTGGCAATCTGGAGTTCTCACTTCTCACAAGGCAAAGCAGCTGAGAAGGAAGTGCATCTCACTGTGAGTCTGTGGGTCTAGTCTGAGCTGGCCTCCCCATTTGTGGGGCAGTCATTCAAACTCTTGGCATGTCCTTTGCCCCATGTGCAAAAGTAGACAATGATGGCGGCCCCGTCTACTTCACAGAAGTGTGTAAAAGTCACATGAGGTGGGGCTTCCCTGGTGGCGCAGTGGTTGAGAGTCCGCCTGCCAATGCAGGGGACACGGGTTTGTGCCCCGGTCCGGGAAGATCCCACATGCCGCGGAGCGGCTGGGCCCGGGAGCCACGGCCGCTGAGCCTGCGCATCTGGAGCCTGTGCTCCGCAACGGGAGAGGCCACAGCAGTGAGAGGCCCGCGTACCGCAAAAAAAAAAAAAAAAGGCACATGAGGTGAACGTTTACTGGTGCTTACAAAACCCAGAATCCCACCGTATCCTTCTTCTCCAACTTGGCATCCAAAATGGGATCCTAGTCCTTTAAATCTTCAAATTAAATAAATGACTTTGAGTCCCCATCCTGCTGATAATGAAAATGTCTCTTTTTTCTCGCTCCCCTAAACACTCCTTATCTGCCAACAAAAGCAGCCAGCCAGACCTCGTTAAACAAAAGCCCTGCTTGGCCCGATAGGGTTCTGGCTCTTTCTCACTGCTGCGGCCAGCTCAGCCACACGATGCCTGTTCGGAGGCCTGGGGGCTCCAAACACTACAGTGCTGTGCCCCTCCTCCTTTCTCAGATGGCCGGCTGGGGAGAACAGGTTGTCCTGTCACTGAATCCTGCCTTCCCTGCTGCCAGGACTCTTCCTGTCTCCTTGGCCCCAGTGGTGCCTCTGGGCAGGACTCTCTGGCCTTGAGAACGGGCCCCAGAAAGCACTGCGAGGAACACAGCTGTAGGTTCACTCACCGCCTTTGCTGTTGAGGCAATACTTGTGGCACCAGCATGACGCCCGGCGGTCTTGGATTGCCTGTCTGCTTTGGTGCCTTGGACTCTATGCCAACACCCTCACAGCCGTTTTCCCTGAGCACACCTGCAGTGCTGCCCTGTCTGGGTCCAGAGCGTTTCCAATCTCAGCTCCATTTAGCCTGGACGGATGTACCACTCACTCAGTCCCAAGCCCATCCCTTGGGATGTCTCATCCCAAGAGTTTGTGACATTTCTTTCAAGAGAAAAACTACTTTGTTACAACTGTAAAGCATTATACCAAAAATGTCAGTGAGAGTCATTAGCATATATCTCACGGTGCTGAGAAATCGAGTTCAACACCCCTCTCCTTTTGGAGAAGACGAAATCATGACACGAGAGGTGGCTCAATAATACGCTGCTCTTTCTTGGCAGGGCTGAGGGCAAGAAGCAGGCGTCCCCATTCCTAATTCACTGCCTGACACCATACGCTATGCAGTACATATTTAACTACTGAAAAAAAGTAACAGCAGAACGTGGAGGCTGAAAGATAGAAACTTATTTCACTCTCATGTAACAGCCCCAAAGCACGTGATCCAGCATGGGTGGGGCAGCTCTGCAACTTTCAATGTGTGCCTTCCTTCTTTGGACCCGAGAAGCGTTTCTAATTGTGCCATTTTCTCAGTCAACCGGAAGAGCAAAGGAGAGAGTGGTGGACCATCCCCAGCCTTTTTTTTTTTTTTTCGGTACACGGGCCTCTCAATGTTGTGGCCTCTCCCATCGCGGAGCACAGGCTCCGGACGCGCAGGCTCAGCGGCCATGGCTCACGGGCCCAGCCGCTCCGTGGCACGTGGGATCCTCCCGGACCGGGGCACGAACCTGCGTCCCCTGCATCGGCAGGCGGACTCCCAACCACTGTGCCACCAGGGAAGCCCTCCCCAGCCATTTTTAAGAGCTAATCCCAGTAGTTGCACGGAACTCTTTAGCACATCCCAGGGACAGGAGTGTAACCACAGGGCTACATCAGGCATCAATGGAAGCTGGGAAACTTCAGTTTATTGTGCTCTGCTAAAACTCAGGCGTGTGCTGGGACTTTAAAAAAAAGAAGGGGGAATGGATACTGCAGGATATCAGCAGCCTGCCACATTCTGTGCACATAAAAACATTTCATTTACAAAAATGAAATGTAATCAACCACCACAATTGCTACATCAACACCTGGTTTAGGTACCCTGCCTCCTCCAAGCCTTCTCTGAGTTCCCAGGCAGAGCTGGGCTTTCCTTCTCTCGTCCCCCAAAGCAGCTTGTGCATAAAGGTTTCTAATCTGTACCACAATCCATTGGAAAGATTTGCTTCTCCACTTGACTGTAAACACATCAAGGGCAGGAAGTGAATCTTTTTCACCTTTGTAAGTCTACAGTCGACACCGAACCTGAAACTGTAGGCGCACAAGAAATTTGCTAAACTAGGTTATCATCAGACGTGAGATAGTAAGAGTTGAGTCTCCACACACGTCCACACAGAAACAAAATTACTGCTAGCAGTTGTCACAAACCACTGATTACACACTCACCAGGTACCAGGTACTGGGTTACGTGTTTTCCCAGCATTAGCTCATTTAATCCTCACAAGAATCCTACCTTTGTCATTTCCATTTGACAGATAAGGTAACTGAAGCACAGAAGAATTGAAGAACTTCCATGCTCACTGAGCTGGTGATTTGTGGATCCAGGATGTACATTTGGGTGACACCATAGCCAGTGCTTTTAATCACCTTGTGTCGTATTAGGTGACGTGGGCTTGGGGATGCTTTTTTAACATGACAAAGAGTGCCTATCAGAAACCAAGAGACAGCCAACACCGCAGGAAGCTAAGTGATTAATGACACAAGGGATGGCAGTCAGATTAACCCCTCAGCGACACTCTTCTGATGGTGCAGACAACACCGTGCAGCCCATCTTGCAGATATTCCGTATGTGCACGCCCACGTCAGTACGAAGGAGATGCTGCTCCTGTTTTCCAAAGGGCCTTCACATAGGAGATGAAGTTAGCAACTGAAATTTCAGGTGTCAAAAACAAACAAACAAAGAAATCTCCCAGTGTCCTAAACCCTTGACCCTCATGAGGTCCCCACCCCAGTACACACTCAAATACCTCAATCTGCAAAACCACAATAAGAACTAAACATGCAATGATAGTGGAAGATAAATCAGAGATGACTCAAGACAGCAGAGTGGGCATTAGCGGATTGTGACCCAGTGATGACACTGGGGACACAGAAGCATATCAGTGCTGGACACCAAGCACATATGTGCTGAATACAGAGAGAGAGAGAGAGAGAGACAGACAGACAGAGAGATTTATTTCTCTATTCTTTGATGCTCTGCTGTGTAAGTACTGAGAAGAATCTCCTAAAACCATCTTAGGAGATTTTTTTTTAATGCAACGTGGGTATGTTGGGGGAAAAAAGACATGATATGGAGGGGAAAAAGACAACAAGATTTGATTTCACAGACACTTCAGAAATAATGGCATAATCTTATCCGTTTTCAGCAAATACAGTCTGAAGCATTCAAGCCTCCGATAAAGGTGTATCACCGTCACTGGTGCAGCAAACTGCAGATTAAGCTTTTTTTTTTTAATGCTGTTCAAATTGCCGGTGGAGCAACCTTTTATGAGATATGATGGTTCAAACAATTTTGCAAAGAGCAGAAGACAAAGAATATGTTTTTACACTGAACTGGTTTCCTAGGAAACACTGAAAAAATGTAATAGGATATCTTTTAGAGGTAGTTCAAGGACCAGGGCTCTTCTTTACTTATTTAATTTTTTTGAACAGCGTTTAATATCTGCCTCTCCCTCTCTCTGCAGTGGGAGCTAGGAGGGTAGAACGAGCTCTCTTTTACCCAGAAGCCCGAGTGTCCCCTCGTTAATTGCCTGCTCTAAACAAAGGAAAAATATTTGAGCCAAGTTGAGCCTTCATTACTCTCTGCAGCCATTTGAAGTAAGAAATTAAAGGGATAGAATTTGAATCTTTTGCTCGACCATTAAAAAAAGAAAATCTCCAAATCCCAACGAAGAAATTAAGGGGAAAAAAAAGCCAATCCACTCTTTTTTCAAACCATGTCTAAATTAATCTGCTTCGAGGTCTTCAAATACCGTTTATTTTAGGTTGATTTTTACTCGGGCTCTTCATCCGTCTCTGTGCTGTGCCAGCATTTGCAAGCTGACAGAGGGTGCCTGAATTAGCAGGCTCACCCATTTCCCAAGTTCAGAGGCAAGATCACCAGGGTCTCGAGGCGGCAGAGAAGCTCTGGGTAAAGATTTGGGGGAATCCACAGGTCATGAACCTTTCAAGGAGCACAGCGTTGTCTGCAATGACACCTTTGCTGGCCCTCATTTCCACCATTCATCATTCATGTCAAGAGGAAGTCAAAATAGGAAAAATGAAGGAACATCTGGGCTGTGTGGGAAGGAGTTAAATTTGATTTTAAAATAAATAAGGCATCAAAACTTCAAGTTTCACTTATTCAAAAATTGGAGATGAAAATGTTCGTTTGAAGAAGTTTGGGATATTTTTGTGGATGGGCAAGGGTGGGAGGGGGCTGCAGTCTCACGAGGACTTCCTCACTTGTAGGTACTCTCATTGCCCTACCTCCGGCTCCGTGCAAAGAACTGGGGATAGCCCAGAGAAGGCAGGGGGGCCAGGAGGACAACTGGTGGCGGTGGACCCCCTCCCAGCATCAGCAGGCCATGTACACCCTACCTTTCTTCATGTCCCCTGAGTCTGGGTAAGGGTGACATTCTGGGAGGAAACCTCTTCAAGCTGAAAACAATACGACTGTTTCTCTTTCAGGATCTTTGAGAATTGGTGTGAGAGTCTCAAGGATCAACAGAACACTTAATAACTGCCTTTGTAAATGGTAGAGTGGGAGAACTTGCCCAGGAAAATGGAGGAACCCCAGAATCTGAAGCCTTTTCACTAAGATAAGAAACTGTAAAATGCCAAACCACCAAAAGCAAGATGACACGCACAATGGTTGTCCTTAAGGTTTCAAGGGACCCAGCTCATGCTAAAGGACAGGGCAGGCCCCAGAGGGACCCTATAACCCCACCCTACACGTTTTCAAATGCAGGTTGAATCGGATTACACTGAATATAAGGAACCTCATTGGAAGGTGGGTACGCGGGCCTCTCACTGTTGTGGCCTCTCCTGTTGCGGAGCAAGGCTCCGGAAGCGCAGGCTCAGCGGCCATGGCTCACGGGCCCAGCCGCTCTGCGGCATGTGGGATCTTCCCGGACCAGTGCACGAACCCGTGTGCCCTGCATCGGCAGGCGGACTCTCAACCACTGCACCACCAGGGAAGCCCCGGGAAATTCAGTTTTTAATGTAGCTCGTGGGGATGCATGGGGAGGGAACAAAGCAGTCCTTCCCATGTGCCTTGGTATAATGAGGAGGCAGGTGAAAATGCACAGAGGCTACATATGAAAGCCTCAGGTAGTGGTAGATATTTGGGTGCCATGCTTCCTTGCTGCTTTTTTTTTTTTTTTTTTTGATAACAGCATCTTACTTTCCTTTTGTAGCGTTAACGCCCCCTTTGCTGTGGTCTTGATGGGACCATAAATTAAGGTTGTTTGTCCTCCCCTAACCAAGAGGTAGACAGGTGACCCAAGCTAGACCAAAGTCTTCTTCCCAGAATCTTAAGGAGAAGGCTGTTCTCAGTGGTTGGCACTGATGCCTGAACAAAAGGAACATCACTGGATGTACCCTTGAAGGTACATCATTGTGATGTACCTTTACAGCGGCAAGCTGCTCTAGATGTAGACAGTAAAATACCCATATGCCCTAAAGCCTAGGATAACTGCCATTCTCCCCACCACACCCCTCGATCTTGCCTTGCCACATAGAGGGCCACAGGGGAATCAGAGGACAGGGACTCTTTCCTGTGGTTTCTGCATGGTCCGGAGGTTTCAGACACGTGTAGGCAGTGCTGGATCTTCCTTAGCTTTTCTGAAGGTCTGTTTTGACTGTAAATACAAATTCATCGAGCTTGCTCTGACATCCAGACTCTGCTTGTGAGAGCATTAGGCTGAGTAACAACATTGTAAGCAGTCTCTGGGCCCTGAATGTGTTTAAACAAACATGACATTCTACATGGTTAATGGGACTCCATAGGTGCTCAATGTAGTTTTACTCTATAAGGTTAAAAATGGAAATATATTTTTCCCGGGATATCAGAGACCCAGCTGTCAGGTGAAGAGGGAAAATCTCAATATGTGCATTGTATTCAGAGATGGGGGGCAGTGGGGGGGCTTGAGTGCAGTGGGGAGGGATGGGGGCTTTAATAATATAGTCTCTCCCCTTGGCTAAGCCTCACTCTGGTGTAGTGTTAGGTTGACAAGAATTGTGGCACACTTCTAACGGCCACCAGAAAACAAATGTAAAATGTCTGTCAGAAAATCTGAAACTGATTCATTAGTGAGCAAACATGGATTGCCCATCATGCTGCGTGTTGCTATTCTAGGGGCTGGAAAAGTGGGCAGGATCTGGTGATGTGGGACCCATTGAGAAATCAGAGGAGGGGTCCCTACCCAGACTGTGGGGCTAGAGGGGGCTTTCAGAAGCCTTCTTAGGGGAGGTGGCCCTCAAGCTGGGTCTTAAAAGATGAGTAGGAATTAGCTGCATGAGTGGGGCTGATACTTGGACCTGGGAGTAGGTGGCATACAGAGCTTTTCCCACGAGAAAGAAAGCATATATTAAAAAGGCCCAGCAGAATATGGCTCCTGTAGGAATTTGCAAGCACCCAAAGTCTTCAAATGTAAGACGGACACATTTCTGCAGACGCTTAGGTCTTTGAAGTCAGCACACATGATAGATACAGTCAATGTCTACACAAAATACTGTCCTTTCATGGGCAGCCTCCTCCTCTTGTTCACAATACACACATTGTAATCACTGTTGACAATTTGACATGTGCCCTCACATACTTTCTGTTTTGCAGGATTCTTTTCAAATATGGAATCTATCTATATTTCCATGATCCATATATTGCTAATCACATTATTTGCATTAACCAGATATCCAAGTTAACCGTGGTATTGAACTTCACCATGTTTTAAACGTAGTAAATATGTAGCATTACGTATTTATAATAGTTGTTCCCATGTCCACAAGGCTATAATACATAAACTAGAAGCTATATCATTAAAAACTGAAATTATTTTTACTTATTAGATTCCCAGAAGTTGGATTAGTACTATTATAAAAGATGTGTATATTTTGGTATTCATGATTATTTCTGAAAATCACTCCAAAATGCTCCTATAATTCACAGTAATACCAATGTCTTAGCTTGGGCTGCTCTAACAAAATAGCATAGACTGGGTGGCTTATAAATAACAGATCAGGTGCCAGCATGATCAGTGTCTGAGGAGGAACCTCTTCCAGGCTGTGGACTGTCGGCATCTTGTTGTAGCCTCACCTGGCAGAGCAGAGAGGGCGCAAGCTCCTGGGAACTCTGACAAGGGTGTGAATCCCACTGGTGAGACGATTCATGGCCTCTTATAACCCTAATCGCCTCCCAAAGGCCCCGTCTCCTAATACCATCACATTGTGCAGGTAAGGTTTTGACATGAATTTTGGGGGGACACAAACGTTCAGTCCATAACAACCCATCACAAATTAAATTCTCCTTCTCCCCACACCACGACCACCCTTGAAGGGCCTCTATATTTTTAAGTTGGGTCAATCTTGTGGTCACAAAGGCTCATTGCTTTTAGTGTCCATGTCCCTGAATATTAGTAAAGTTACCTTTATAAGTGTATTGTCCTTAGCAAATAATAAATCCTCTACAGGAAGGTTTCACAACCTCATCACTATTAACATTGGGTTAGAGAATTCTGTGTTATGTGAGGCTGTCCTGTGCATTGTAGGATGTCAGCAGCTCCCTGGCCTCTACCTGTTAGATACTAGTAGCACCCGCCCCTTAGTTGGGGCTACAAAACAAAACGCCGCCACACATTGCCAAATGTCCCTCGGGGCCAACTCGCCTCTATTCAGAACCGCCGCTCTGTATCATTGAGAGTGGTTCCGCTTCCGTGATTGAACCCTGAGTGACGTCATCACCTTTATCAGACACTGTCTCCAGACTGACCTGGATCCCTTTCCATATTCTCTTCCATTTATTAATTTTTGTACTTGTGTCAGTACTATGCCTTTTTAAAAAAATTTTTTACTGGAGTATAGTTGCTTTACAATATTGTGCTAGTTTCTCCCATACAGCAAAGTGAATCAGCTCTATGGATACATATATCCCCCCTTTTTTGGATTTCCTTCCCACTTAGGTCACCACAGAGCACTGAGTAGAATTCCCTGTGCTATACAGTAGGTTCTCATTAGTTATCTATGTTAGACATAGTATCAATAGTGTATATATGTCAATCCCCATCCCCCAATTCATCCCACCCTTGCTTTGGTATCCATATGTTTGTTCTCTACATCTGTGTCTGTATTTCTGCTTTGGAAATAAGATCGTCTATACCAATTTTTCAGATTCCACATATATGCATTAATATACAATATTTGTGCTTCTCTTTCTGACTTACTTCACTATGTATGACAGTCTCTAGGTCCATCCACATCTCTACAAATGACCCAATTTCGTGTAATATTCCATTGTATATATGTACCACATCTTTATCCATTTATCTGTCAATGGACACTTAGGTTGCTTCCATGTCCTGGCTGTTGTAAATAGTGCTGCAATGAACATTGTGGTACATGTCTCTTTTTGAATTATGGTTTTCTCAGGGTATATGCCCAGTAGTGGGATTGCTGGGTCATATGGTAGTTCTATTTTTAGTTTTTTAAGGAACCTCCATACTGTTCTCCATAGTGGCTGTATCAATTTACATTCCCACCAACAGTGCAAGAGGGTTCCCTTTTCTCCACACCCTCTCCAGCATTTATTACTTGTAGATTTTTTGATGATGGCTATTCTGACCGGTGTGGGGTGTTACCTCATTGTAGTTTTGATTTGCATTTCTCTAATAATTAGTGATGTTGAGTATCTTTTCATGTGTTTGTTGGCCATCTGAGCACCATGCCTTTTTTAATTATGGTAGTTTTAAAGCAGGTAAAGCAAAACCATCATACTGTTCTGTTTTCAACATTTCCTTGGCATTTATCACATATTTATTCACCCACATATGATGTAGCTGTGATTAGGATGTAGCCATCCCTGACCGGGAACAGCATCCTATTTAAGCCATCTTGTAGAGAATGGGTTGTTTTTTTTGTTTTTTTTTTTTCTGCGTACGCGGGTCTCTCACTGTTGTGGCCCCTCCCGTTGCGGAGCACAGGCTCCGGACGCGCAGGCCCAACCGCTCCGCGGCACGTGGGATCCTCCCGGACCGGGGCACGAACCCGTGTCCCCTGCATCGGCAGGCGAACTCCCAACCACTGCGCCACCAGGGAAGCCCGAGAATGGGTTTTTAAACCAGAGTTCCCAACGCCTCAAAGGTGTATGTAAAATTGTGTGCATGTGTATTTGTGTGTATGTGTACAGAGATGCTAATGAAAGGTGGTCACGCTGAGGCATAGAAGTTTTCTAATCACCCTACTTTTTCAGAATCTCCTACAAAGCACATGGCAGGCACGTCAGCGTGGTCCATCTACAATAAAGATGGACCACGCTGCACGGAACCCCTTCTCTGAAATCTGTGAGAGGTGCTCTGGAGAAGGACATAGTCAAAGGACTTTCTCCCCAGGTCCAGCTAGGGATGATATAAACAATGACACTGCCTCGTGAGTGTGACCAAGTATCCAGGGTGTGCACTGGGGGAGGGCAGGGGCACACACCCACAGACGGACTGGGAAACCTCTCGCATTAGCAGCAAGGCTTGTTGTGAAGCAACATAAGAGCAATGTATCATATGTTCATCTCTCATTTATTATTTATGTCCCACCTGCTTCCAGAAGGATGTGACACGGCTTTCAATGAAAAGCACGGATATAAAAGAACCATGCAACCTCTTCAACTAAAGTCAGAAGGCAAGAGCTAAGAAGGAGAAAAGGCAAAAGGGGGAGGAGGTTTGTAGAATAATTATACCAGGAAGCACTGGCTTCACCCCGAACTTCCTGTCCTCCAAGAAAGGAAAAAAGAAAGAAAGCAAACACAATGGTATATAGTTTCCTTTAGCGAGTAACAGGAAACAGACCATCAGGAGAGGCATTAGCGACCTCCCGGGAATTCTGGCCCCTTTGGCCAGAGGAGAGCCAGTTGAGGGGAGAATGGGTGTGAATCCTTCCCCAAACATCCGGTCCCTGCAGGGATGTGTGTCCATTTTAAAAGGGCTAATTTTCTGGTATCTAAGGAAAAGTTGCCCTTGCAGAACTGTTCATTCTGCTCATCAAATATTTACTGGGCTCCAGCGCTGGCCAGACCCCGTACTAAGGCTTGAAAGGTGAGAATAAGAACCTGGTGTCTTCAAGAAACTCATGGTCAAGGAAGGGAGATGTCTGCAAATAATAAAAATGAACCTTGATAAGTGTCCCAGAGGAGGGATGCCCATCAGCATGGAAACACAGAAGGGAGACACACGAACTTTAGTTGGGAGAGATGCCACCATCCAGGAGACCGGGATGGGGGAAGAGGAGTGTTCCCAGCTGAGGACCTAATATGGGTAGAGGAAGTACAGGGATGGGCAGCCAGTTTTAGAGGAAAGGAGTGAGGTTGCACGCCTGGGGTGTAGTGTCTGGTCATGGTAGAACAAGAGGAGGTTTGGGCTTCCCTGGTGGTGCAGTTGTTGAGAATCTGCCTGCTAATGCAGGGGACACGGGTTCGAGCCCTGGTCTGGGAGGATCCCACATGCCGCGGAGCAGCTGGGCCCTTGAGCCACAACTACTGAGCCTGCGCGTCTGGAGCCTGTGCTCCACAACAAGAGAGGCCGCAATAGTGAGAGGCCCACGCACCGTGATGAAGAGTGGCCCCTGCTTGCCACAACTAGAGAAAGCCCTCGCATAGAAATGAAGACCCAACACAGTAAAAATTAATTAATTAATTAATTAATTCCTACCCCCAACATCTTCTTTAAAAAAAAAAAAGGAAGAACAAGAAAGAAATTCACTAATCAAATAATAGAACTATTTAAAAAAAAAAAAAGAGGAGGCTTGAATATTTGGCTGCAGTTAAATCGTGAAGGGCCTTTTATGTAGCCTTTTATGAAGAGCCTGAGCTTTGGCATGTGACCCAGCAAAGATGTTTAAGCAGGGAGTGATGAACTCAGATCGTGGGTTTCGTGTATTTGCTTAAGATTGTCAAAGCCCACAAGGCTTATGGAGAGAGTTTAAAATTGGCCAACAAAACCTCAGCTGGAGCAGCCAAGAGCTGAAACAAGGGCATTTCCTACAAGCTCGGTGTTCTTTTGTGAAGCAGAAGAGCATCTCGCTCATCGTAAAACAGATAACGAGGGACTCTGGTTCAACGATCCTACTTAGGCATAACCAAGGAGAGATGTCGCAGCAGCAGTAAGGGGCTGCTTCCAAGAATAAATCTAGGCATTTGGGAAGAAAAAAAGAAAAGAAAAGCCTCATTGGGAACCAACTAAAAATGTTCCTTGGTGAAGGACACACAGGTACTTTCCGCTTCTCTGTGTAGTTGAAAGAACAAACACAGTGGCCTGTTCCCCTTAGTGCAGCAGCTTCTAGTGGGATAAAAAGCCAAGGGCAGCACAGCTGAATGAGCGACAGGAGCCCAGAATGGATTAGGGATGAACATCAGTGGTTCTAGGCAGAGCCCAGTGGTTTCAGGGGGATGTGGACAGGAAATACACCTGTTCTAAAAGTGGGGGAGAGGGGAACCTAGGAAGCCAAGAAGAGGCAAGACCACAGAGCACTGGTCTTTCTGCTCTTTGCAGGAAGAAAGATGGGGCCGCTCACCTCTGCTCAGCCTCTGACAATAACCAAATGCCCTTCTCCTAGCTGGCAAGAGCCCGAGGTCCTTCACCGCGACAAGCACTCTACAGATTTGCTCATTGCATGTGTTCTGAGCCTGAGGAATCTGCTGGGAAAGGAACTATTGCCACAGTTTGACCATGCAAGTGACTTACCATCCCAGAAACCCTGAAGTTGGAGTACGTTGCAGTCCAGCAATGACACCTTCATTTTATGACTATCAAGGCCTTGCTGTGTAGACCCCGAGCATTTGTTGTGACCTGCTATTTGATACAGTAAGTCTTTCCACTGGACTCTGTGATGTCAAATTGGTTTGCTTTTTTTTTTTTAAGTTATTTTTGGCCGTGTTGGGTCTTCGTTGCTGCGCGCGGGCTTTCTCTAGTTGCGGCGGGCGGTGGTATCTCTTCGTTGTGGTGCGCGGTCTTCTCACTGCGGTGGTTTCTCCTGTTGCGGAGCACAGGCTCTAGGCACGCGGGCTTCAGTAGTTGTGGTTTATGGGCTCAGTAGTTGTGGCTCGCAGGCTCTAGATCGCAGGCTCAATAGTTGTGGCGCACGGGCTTAGTTGCTCCGCGACATGTGGGATCTTCCCGGACCAGGGCTCGAACCAGTGTCTCCTGCACTGGCAGGCGGATTCTTAACCACTGTACCACAAGGGAAGCCCCTGTTTGCCTTTTTAAAATCCAAAAGTGGTTTATTTGTCCTCTGCTCTTTCTGAGAAGCAACCTTTCATAGTTTCCCATGGCATTTATGAGTTCCCCACAAATATCTCCCAGGTGGCTTTGCCTCTGATCATTCAACACCTCAGAGCTCCCGGAATCCCTTGCAGAGATGCTGCTCAGAGCCTTAGACTCAGCTGGTAAAGACAAAGTTGCTCTCTAATTGCTCTCTCCTCCGAGCTTACCTCTTTTACTCTCTGACCCCCATTTGGGCTGAGATGCCTGGATACAGTTTTGAAAATGGCTACTGTAAAAGGATAGTGCTTTGTTATAGGAAAAACTTAGAGTTCTACCAAGACGAACTGGTGAACTCCACACAGTTTCTGGTTAGGGCCCATCCTCCTCCTCTTAGTAACCCCATCTCATTTGGCACTAACCTCCAACACTCTCCAGGCCTCTCTAGGGCTCAGACTCTTCTCTTCCTTTTAGATCCTTCACCCGGGCTTGCCTCTTATCACTTTCCATGTTCCAGAACTTTCCCGAAGCCCAAATGTCCATCAAATTCCCCTGTGCCCCATCTCCTCACGCCCTGGACTCTGTTAATGAATCTCATGGTGAAGTGACACTACTGCAAAAGTCTCTTCAGATGGCAGACGGTGAAACAAGGCGCTTCTACCTAGGGTATCCATTTAGTGCAGGCACCACCCTGCGTCCCTCCCCCATTTTCTGTAGCAGCTCTCAGATTCTCCCCTTTGCAGAACCTCAGCTCCTCATTTTATGCCATCTTGACAGGACCATCACTCAGGATGACCTGGTCTGTCATGAACAAGAGGTGGACACATGACCATAACCAGGCCAGTCAGGCTCTCCTTGAGAGAAGTGACAAAAGAATAACTCAACAGCTGGAAAAAATGTATCCAAAAGTAGGGCTCCAAACGCTGTGCACTGCTTCTGGCTATCTAGAGCTCCACACCTGCCCTGGTTCCTTTCTTGTCCTTTCTTAGATTTGTTTGCAGGGCAAAAAGCCCGAATACATTTCTTACCTGAAAGAATGGTCAGCTGTGGACATTTTAAGAAAAGGAAGCCTTAGAAGAGACCGTTTTAGACAAAGTGGCCTTTGGGGAGGTTGGGTGTGCTCCTTGAGAAAATAGGAAAGGCCAGTAGATGTTTCTGGTACATCACAGCATCTCCCAGCTCTACCAGTAGGCTCCACCTAGGGGACAAAGGGCTGAGGGTGACATTTGACATGTGTCAAGACCTCTGCATGAGGATCCCACTCATTTTATGGTCTGGAGAGATGAATCTGCCCCAGCAGCCTGGCTAGGCCCTTGCTGGAGCCCTCCTGAGGGTGACACCACAGGACATGGCGAGCAGCCTTGTTTGCAGGGTACCCCTGCCTGGTGGTACAGGCCGAGGACAAACTGAAGGACATTCCCACAGGGAGCCCAGGAGGAAGCTCGCTCCCCCGCCCCCCGAGGAGGCTCTGGCTCCTGGCTCCCACCCTCCTAGACAAAAGGGGGAGAAGTTAAATCAGCTGCAGTCAGAGGCAGACTACCATGAAGCAAAGAAAGCCCATGTTTCAGGACCAGGTACTTACACCAGCCCCTTCCAGTCTCAAACTAAGTAAAGCTCCACTTCTGTACCTAGCTCCACCCTGTTCTTTTACAGTTTTTCGTAAATCAGGCCCTTCACATTGTATAAGCGCGGGGCCCTACAAAACTTGGATCTATCCCGAGTGTCATACAAACAGAGGAAAGAGAAATACAACCAGAAAACTCAGAGGTAGGACTTCTCTGAGCAACATTTTTACTTTTGAAATAGAATAGAATTTAAGCAGGGTGCATCAGGACCCTACCTTCTTTTCGTCTCACAGTGGGATGTCCCTCACTACTTAAAGGGGGAACCTGGGTAAACAGAGAAATATGCATGATGGTCCCTTGGGCTAAAGGAATTACAGGCCAAAGCGGAAGGGCCGGGCGCTGCCAGGTGATCAGGAAACAGGTGCTTCCCCTTTGGAAGAAGCGCCAGCCCGTCCTCCTCAGAAGGAGCTCACTCTGAACTCAGCAGGACGTTCTACTGAAGGTTCAAGAAGGTGTTTTACAGCAGACACAGTAGATGGGCCGGAAGAAGTGGCTTTACTTAACTAACATTGTTTCTTGCTCCATACACATTTGGAGCTGGGAGAACAAAACCTCAGAGCTTAGGCCTTCAGAGGATGTCCCACAGGGACAGTCCCACAGAAGCGGTGCTTTGTTCTTACCCAGAACAGCTGCCAGTTTATGCTGTGCTCCTGTGAGAATCAGAAAATAAAGCAAGTCCCCTCTATCTCTATCTCAATGGTGTGCTAGGCAGACACAGCTCATGTCTGACCCCTGGCTTGGCAAGTGGAGCGCATCTGGAATTCTCGTCCTCACTCGCCCACCAGCTCACTAATGCTCGACCCGCTCTGGGGGCCCCAAGGTCTCCCAACTCTGTCTCCAGCACGCCTTCATCCCTCTTCTCCTGTAGCCCCTCTCTCTGCTCTGCTCCTTCCCATTTCTTGCCCCCATCTGTTTGGATTCCACCCTCCCATGGGAGACGAGTCTGCAGACGAATGTGAAAGACGTCTCCAGGACTTGTGTGCGGTGGTGCCCTTTCTCCTCTGCTTTCCTTCTCAGGCTGCAAAGTAGAGAGAGGGGGGCTCTGTCCCATGCGTGGCAGGGACACACTTTAGTTTCTCCACCATGATGGTTCGGGTTACCTTATGACTACCTAAGAGCAAACGACCTCACCCAGTAAGAATTAGTCTTCTTCTGAAGCCAATAGAATCTAGCTT
Organism: Delphinus delphis; assembly: GCF_949987515.2. Lineage (NCBI taxonomy): Eukaryota > Metazoa > Chordata > Mammalia > Artiodactyla > Delphinidae > Delphinus > Delphinus delphis. Next base: position 77,957,648 of record NC_082685.1, read on the forward strand.
CGTGCAAAATACGCTTATTTTTTCTATTAACAATAGTTTGGGTCTAGTCTCAGAGAAACAATAATCCTGGCATTATTATCTATTATCCAAATATTATCTATTACCCAAAAATGAAACTACTATCCATACAGTTTCATTTTGATATGAAATCCCCTACCCACAAATAAAGATGGAGGGGAAGTTGCAGCTCCACTGATACTGGGCTTGGCTACTCGATTTGATCTTGGGCATGTGACTTGCTTTGGCCAAGTGACACCTACTAAATGTTTTTCAGGCTTAGCAGAAGAATAAAGCTCTAGTCCCTTTTATGCACCAGTGATTCACTTTATGCTACTGCTTCCCTAGAAAAGTTACTCTCTCTGCTACTTAATGTATGCAGCATTTATTATGGACGGTGAAAACTTTAAGGTAGTTATCAGTTAGCTATTGCTACAATAATGCTACTGAGCTCAGAGACCTACAACCATAAGCACTTGTTTCTCCCTCTGAAGATCAGTTAGGGTTCAGTTGATCTAGGCTGGGTTCCACTGGGCTTGACTCCAAGCTGCAGGCTGGGTCCAGGTCTCTGCACAGGTTTCCCATCCTCCCCGGCCCAGCAGCTTTTTGAGGCCTGTTGTTCTCATGGGAAAAAGTGGGGTTGTAAGTGAATAAGCTCAACCGTAAAAACACATTTCAAGCCTCCACTTGTGTCATATCTGCTAATATGCCAATGGCCAAAGCAAGTCACATGCCCAAGATCAAATCAAGTAGCCAGGTCCAGCCTCAGTGGGGCAGAAAAATATATTCTGCCTCTCGCTAGAAGGAACACGGGAAATGGTACACATCGAGGGGTGAAAATTGAGAATAAGCCATCTACCATAAGGAGGGAAGATAAATGGAAGGATGGCAACAGAAATAATATTTTTAGAGATCTATTTTGTGCCAGGTATCGTACTATGTGTTTCAGGCACAAGAACCCTATTTTATAAATGGAAAACTGACATCTAGATGGGAAAGCTGGTGAGCAACGGATCCCGGGTTCACATGGGTCCAACAGACCCCAGACTTTGCCAAGGGATAGAGAGCTGGAGATAGCAACCTCTATCTTACTCTTGCAGAGCTACAGATGGATGTTGAGCCGGGAAAGGGGTAAATAAACGGTGATCTTTTCAAACACAGGCTTCTCCCAAAGGGCCTGAAGCAGGGACATGATGTTTGAAGTAATAATTGGAATCCAGTGACCTGAGTCTTTCATCATCAGACTGCAGATTCACTGCTTACTTATTCCAGCACTCTCGCAGGCACTGAAGTTAGTCTCGGACCGTATGAGTCATGTAATCTGGCCCTAACATCTATGTTATAATGGTGTCAGGAGCCATTTTCAAGTCTTATGCGATAAGTTCAGATTTTTACCCGTTCTGATCGCTTTCTTGCATTTGACTCCTGTGTTCATGCAGAAGGTAAGTATGGGAGGAAAAAGATGACGTTATCAGGCAGCGCCCCAGGTGTAGCTGTGAACCCCTAGGATGCTCTTAGGAAGAACAAAGCAGCACACAGAAGTGTATGGATCTGGTGGTAAGTTAGTGGGTGCTGAATGAATGTGTGTCAAAAGAATGAATCCATCAGCAAGGATTTTCCACCTGTGCAATGCAGCTGTATTGTGCCATGGGTGCCGGGGACCAGAAGGATGATTAGAACACTTCTAAACCACCAGTACTCCTCCACTCAGAGAAAAACACTACCTCTGAGGTTTTCTCCAACCTGCCCTCACATGATCCTCCTTTTAGACCTTGAGTGACATCCTGATGGTTCCTCTATGTTCACTGATGACTTGGGCTCGTGTATTACAACCTTCCCTGATCCACTAGTCCCACCACCATCCTGGGGAACTTGGATAGCACTGTGAGTGATCATACAGTACCTGAGCTTTGCAGTTCCCAACTCTGTCAACTCAAGCAGCCTTACTCCTCTCCCAACCCACCCACCTCCATGGCCCAGGCTTTTACCCTAGGGCATCACCCCCACCATGTTTTCAAACTTCCAGTCAAAGCCAGTGGTGAGTCATGAAGTTAATCTAGTGAGCTGCAGCATTTTTACAAAATAAAATAGAAAAGAAAATATCCACAATCACTGCATGTAATAAGGGTATTTTTTCATGAAACTTTTGCTTGAATTATAGGTAATATTTTATGGGGGTACAGGGCTGGGTGGGTGTCAGATTTTTTTCCTGAGAGTTATGGTCAAAAAAGTTTGAAAAATATTTCCCTTGGCTTCTTCATTCACAGAACATTCCATTTTTAAAATATCATTCTCTCATAGCCACCAATTATTACATCTGCTCATTCTCTACTCTTCATATACCCACTGTTGCCGCTCTTCAGTTTCCACGTGGCCCATTAGCACAGCAGTTAAGAAATTTACGAACAGGAATAATGCCCCATTATAAACCTCCTACTCCATCCCAGTCCCCTCTGACTGACACACACACACACACACACACACACACACACACACACACACACACACTACCGTACTGCACACACATACAAACTGTCTAGTGCACATGGGGTGTGTGTGTGCCTACTAACATTTGAATGGAAATTGACACAGAAGGTGAGTTTTCACATACGAGCTGACATGGGACAGAACAGACACCACATGTGGTAAAGGAAGATGATCAGAAACTCATACATGGGAGTTTGAAGAAACGTTAGGCAAGGAGGTATGGACTTGGAATTTGAATTAACTTCATGAAATTAATTCAAGAAACAGGGAGATTTCAGCTGTTATCTGGATTACAAAGCCATAACCCAGAAAGAAAAACCCAGTGTTAAAAACTCAAGCCATAATCTAAACTTTGATTCAATCTAGATTGTAAATTCAAATTTTCCCTTGGGCAATAGGATATAGCAGGACTTCTCAACCTCAGTACTATAGATATTTTGGGTTGGATTATTTTTTTATTGGGGAAGAAGGGGGCAGTTCTCTGCACTGAAGGATGTTTAGCAGTGTCCCTGGCCTCTATCCATTAGATGCCAGTAGCATACTCCCTCCCAACTTGTGACAACCAAAAACGTCTCAGACACGGCCAACTGTTCCTTGGGGGCAAATTCACCCTAACTGAGAACCACTGGGATAGAGCAATGGTACCAAAAACAATGTCATGAAGTATCTCATGGTTGAAAAGTTCCCCTCCAGCCATGATCTCCTTTGGTAGACACAGAAGACCTGTGGGGTAAGAAAGGCCCCATGGGAACTTTCCCTTGCCCCATTGCCCGGGGCATCTCAGTGCTCTTGGGAGTTCAGCCTTAGCCTTTCCACTCTGAAGCAGAGAATCTGTGACTTCACGATGTTGGATCAATCACAAAATCAGCCACCTCTTACCCTACTCTCAGTCTTCTAGCAATGCTAAGATGAGAATCAAAATACCAGGAAACTACAAGTTTGGTGGGAATGTAAATTGGTACAACCACTATGGAGAACAGTATGGAAGTTCCTTAAAAAACTGAAAATAGATCTACCATATGATCCAGCAATCCCACTCCTGGGCATATATCCAGACAAAACTCTAATTTGAAAAGATATACACACCACAATGTTCACCACAGCACTATTTACAATAGCCAAGACATGGAAGCAATCTAGGTGTCCATCAACAGATGAATGGATAAAGAAGATGTGGTGTATATATATACAGTGGAATATTACTCAGGCACAAAAAGAATGAAATTATGCCATTTGCAGCAATATGGATGGACCTAGATATGATCATACTAAGTGAAGTAAGTCAGACAGATAAAGACAGATATCCTATGATATCACTTATATGTGGAATGTAAACAAATGATATAAATGAACTTATTTACAAAACAGAAATAGACTCACAGACATGGAAAACAAACTTATGGTTACCAAAGGGGATGGCGGGGTAGAGATAAATTAGGAGTTTGGGATTAACATATACACATTACTATATATGAAACAGATAAACCTACTGTATAGCAGAGGGAACTATATTCAATAACTTATAATAACCTATAATGGAAAAAATCTGAAAAATTATATATATATATATATATATATATATATCTATATCTGAATCACTTTGCTCTACACCTGAAACTAACACAACATTGTAAACTAACTGTACTTCAATTTAAAAATGGTTAAAAAATACCAGGAAACAAGAAAGTGCTTTGGGGAGCCACGTTTGTACACTACCATTCTGTAGTGAATCACAAGAATGTAGATTATTAATTAACATCATTCGCCCTCCTCACTTACAGGAGGCTGAGGCCCAGAGAAAAGAAATAACTTCCTCTATCTTGAACATGCATCAGGGTGTCCCCTGCTCTGGACCCAAAGTCCTCTCTCTGTAAACCCCAGCCAGTAACAGTCTCCATCTATCTGCACCCCAATTCTAAATTCCTGGAGTGAGTCACAGTGGGGGTCTCTGGATGGTGGCACTGAAAAACTCCAGGAGGCGCTATTCACACATACCAAGGAACTCCTATGACACCTAGCTTTGCAGCAGGAACAGGGCTTCAGGGGCCACCCCATGGATAAAGAGCAAATCTCAGAGAGGGTGGTAACAAATTGGACAGGCACCTCAGAAGGTGTCTACTGAAGTGATCTCAGGCAAGTCACTAGACTTCTTGGGGCTCTTCCCTCATCTCAATTTGGCAATTTTAAAACCTGGCCCCCAAATTCTTTGCCACTCCTCCCACTGAGAGGTGTAAGTCTCTGTGCCTTCCCCTGGAATCTCGGCTTTGTGACAGCTTGGCCAGTAGAATCTGGCACAAATTCTGCCATGTCGGTGTCCAGACCCAGGTCTTTAAAAAAAAAAAAAGAAAGAAAAAAGATAAAATTTCACTTTATGTCTCTCAGGATGCTCACTCTTGGGACCCAACCACCATGCTGTGAGGAAACCCAGCTAGCCCCTGGAGAAGCCCAACTGGATGGCCAGCACCAATTTGCCAGCCAGGTGAGTGAGCCGTCTTGGAAGTTCATCCTGCAGCTTCCAGTCAGACTGTGTCTGCTCATCCCTCGTGGTGTTTATTGGTGTTTTCAGACACTGTGTTTTAGGCTGGGCTGTGGTGCAGCAACGATCCGGAGAGCTCATATTCTCATCCTTCCTCGTGGAAGTGTTATGGCAATCTAACGAGATAGAGGGCATGAAAAGTGAAAACTCTTGGTAAACCCGAGGGAGTCAGGTCAGCTTTATTTTGTATTATTCCAAAGTAAACAGACAGCAGAGCCACGGTCCTCCCAGCCAAGTCAGCTTTGGTCCACGTTCAGGGCAGAGGAGATGGCTGCTGCAGGCAGCTACCAGGGAAGGAAGGCTGGAGGAGAAGTGGGCATGAAGAAAGAGCAACACAGGACAGGTTGCTGCAGTTCATCATCTCGGGGCTAAAGGTGACACTGTGAGGCTGTCTGAGACCCTTCCTCCAGACAGATACACGAAGAATATCGATGTTATTATAAAGGTTCTATAAGGAAACAAATGTCAGTGTCTAGCAGTAAGTGTGAGTTATTCTGTATTCTCTGTTCAGGAAATTCTAAACCAAGTGCCTCTGGTTTCCTATTTGACCCATACCTTTGGGTTATGGTGTCAGTTACATTAGGGAACACAAGTAGAAAGTCTAAAGGGGAAATAATTCAGGGGAGGAACCAATCAAAGAGCCAGCCTGGTTCACTGGGTACCTGCGTGGGCGAGGACATCCTTGGCTGTGGTGAGCCCGGCCCAGAGAGCATTTCCAAAAGTCTCAATCACTGCAAAGGGCTGCTGTATTGCTGTCTTTTAAAAAATATTTTCCCCAGCTTTTTTAATGTCGATTTCATAAACTGAGCAGAAATCTGATAGTCCAAGTCCCCCTTGGATGATGGAAATCCGTAACTTACTTTGTATATTAAGGTGCAAATACCACCAAAGAGATCTTTCTGAACTAAGTTCAATGCCTGGCCATTGCCCTTCAGGTTTTCTCCCTTGCAATTCAGAGCTAGACCTGAACTCAGTACAAAATGGCTTTTTACCTTCCTGCAACACTGGATCTGCTGAAAAGCTGCAGAGGAGTGAGTTGCAGCTGAATATGTCCTGGAAACCAAAGACAGTGTAGGCACTGGTGCTCCTGCCGCCATCTTAGGACCGTGTAAAGTCAAGATGGAAGCAAACGAACTTATTTACAAAACGGAAACAGACTCACGGACATAGAAAACAAACTTATGGTTACCAAAGGGGAAAGCTGGGGGATAAATTAGGAGGTTGGGATTAATATATACACATTATTATTGTAAAACAGATAATCAATAAGGACCTACTGTATAGCACAGGGAACTCTACTCAATACTCTGTAATAATCTATATGGGCAAAGAATCTGAAAAAGAATGGATATATGTATATGTATAACTGAATCACTTTGCTGTACACCTGAAACTAACAACATTGTAAATCAACTATACTCCAATATAAATCAAAAATTAAATTTAAAAACGATAAACGCTGGAGAGGGTGTGGAGAAAAGGGAACCCTCTTGCACTGTCGGTGGTAATGTAAATTGATACAGCCACTATGGAGAACAGTATGGAGGTTCCATAAAAAACTAAAAATAGGGCTTCTCTGGTGGCGCAGTGGTTGAGAGTCTGCCTGCCGATGCAGGGGACACAGGTTCGTGCCCCAGTCCGGGAAGATCCCACATGCCGTGGAGCGGCTACGCCCGTGAGCCGTGGCCGCTGAGCCTGCATGTCCGGAGCCTGTGCTCCGCAACGGGAGAGGCCACAACAGTGAGAAGCCCGTGTACCGCAAAAAAAACCAAAAAACAAAAAAAAAAAACTAAAAATAGAACTACCATATGACCCAGCAATCCCACTCCTGGGCATATACCCAGAGAAAACCATAATTCAAAAAGACACATGCACCCCAATGTTCATTGCAGCACTATTTACAATAGCCAGGACATGGAAGCAACCTAAAGTTCCATCAACAGAGGAATGGATAAAGAAGATGTGGTACATATATACAATGGAATATTACTCAACCATAAAAAGGAATGAAATAGTGCCATTTGCAGAGACTTGGATAGACCTAGAGACTGTCATACAGAGAAGTAAGTCCAAAAGAGAAAAACAAATATTGTATAATATCACTTATATGTGGAATCTAGAAAAATGGTACAGATGAACCTATTTGCAAAGCAGAAATAGAGACACAGATGTAGAGAACAAACGTATGGACACCAAGGGGGAAAGGAGCGGGGGGATGAACTGGGAGATTGGGACTGACATATATACACTACTATGTACAAAATAGATAACTAATGAGAACATACTGTATAGCACAGGGAACTCTACTCAGTGCTCTGTGGTGACCTAAATCGGAAGGAAATCCAAAAAAGAGGGGATATATGTATACATATGGCTGATTCACTTTGCTGTACAGTAGAAACTAAGACAGCGGCATAAAGCAACTCTACTCCAATAACAAAAAAAAAGACGGAAGCCAACTCAGTAAAGAGAGCTGGAAAATGAAGAGAAAATCGAGTCCTGAGGTTCATGCCCAGCCATGCCTGAAACCTGTCCTCCTCCTGTGCAATGCAGCCTGCATGAATCAATACGCTCTGGTTTTGCTGAAGACGATTGGAGCTGGCTCTCCTGTCGCTTGCAATCAAGAGTCCTAACCAATCAACACACACAAAGAAAATTGTCTGAGGTGACTGAGGCAGCAAAAGCACATGGTGAGCGGTTCACTCTGCTCAAATATTATAAAGACACCCATCCCAGTGGGAGCTTTTATTTTCCCTTCCGGCAACCTTCTCTGGGCCAGAAGAGGGCACTGGCAGGGGACCCTTGGGCTTCCACATTATTTTCCATCTCAGTGCTGGGCCTCATACTCCTCTCATCACATCAACTCACCTGCTCTCATTCTCTCTCTCTCTCTCTCCAGTTAGTTTGGACCACAGCAATGTGTGCTAGTGAAGGAGTCTGACTGTGTCAAGTAATACGATACAAGGAATTAAAGTTTTAGAAAATGAGCTAGCCCTTTCCATTTAAGCTAGCCCATAAAACCCAGTGAAGCAGCAAAGGGCACAAGCTGTCTCCAGGTGGGTCCACTGGGGGTGAAGAGTCACCCCACCACCCTCTCCGGAAGCTCTGTGACTACAACAACCTCGCTCTCCATATTTTCTGGCACTGTTTCATTTAAAACTCTTCTATCCTGTGACTGAACCATGTATCCTGATCTAGGGTTCTGGAAGTATGGCTACTGTTCACAGAGCGGCAGCCAAGCTAGTCTGGGTTCTCAGGAAACGCAGCTCCCATGGCAGAGGGTAGGCGCTGCCCAGATGTCACTCAGGGCCTGTCTGTGCTGTCGCTGTCCTTTCCAACACCAGGGAAGGTGGGAGCCAAGCCGACAGCTTCCAGATCTTAGAGCCCCAAGAACAGACAGCCCCGCACAGAGGGAGAAAGCATTCTCGGTCCCCTTGCACCTTGATCACCAAAGTGTGCCCCTCAGACGATTTATAAATGCCACACAAACACTTTTTATTTCACTTATCCTAATTTAAAGCTGCTTTAGAAAAAGACATAACTGGTAAGTAATTTCATGGGTATGATTGCCCGAGAGGGGGCCAAAATACTCACCAAGTGAGTCAAGTTAAAATATAAAATAAGTAATAGCTCAGTGATCTACTGACAAAATTTGACAAAAATTATAAAGGTGGCAGAGAAAGGAAGGCCATTTAGGAAACTCTGCCCTTGGTTCTTCCTCTAATGTCTTCAAAGGCGTCTGCTTCTCTGGGCCACGTTTCTTCAAAGTATTTCGTTTTGTTTTCCTTGCCTTCAACACTCACACACACACACACACACACATACACACACACACCCCCGCTGAACCCAGAAATGTCACATTTGGCTATGTAAAAACAGTGACCAGGCAGTTGGACTTACAAGGACCTCTCAACGATGCTGAAAGAACAATGAGTTACATGATTAAACGTGCCCCAGTGGTTAGGTGATCCTAATACACACTTCACAGGCAGACTTCACGCTGGGGACATAATAAAAGGTTCATCTGCTCACAACTTTATTTTGACTGTGGTTCAACACTTTTCTAGCTTCTGCTAAAGAGAAGAGCAGCGCTGTGTGCAGTAGTGGGAGAGGAGGGGCAGGGCGCCGGGCAGGGGACATGACACTCTCCATGCTCTGGGAGGTCCGTGTTCACGAGAGGAAGGATGGCAAAGCCACACAACCTGTTTTAGCTGCAATTTTCTAGCCTAGTGTGGTCACCTTCCTGTTGTCTTGCAGGACAATACTCTAGAAACCATATATCTGCATCTCTGTATCTACGCATATCACAAAGCCAGGCAAAACAGGCTCTCAGCCCACAGAAGTAAATTTTAGGAAAAAAGAAAAATAGACTCGGAGTCTTAGAACTAGTTGTTAACCCTGCAGGATGCACCAGAAGTCAAGCCACGAGCCTGGATTTCAGAGTCAGAAAACCTGGAGTCAAATCTTGACTGTCTCTCTTATGGGCTACATGATGCTAGTTGACTCATTTCTTAGATCTTTAGCCCCAGTTTCCTCATTTTAAAAAGTAGATTACCACCCCAATCTCTCCGGGTCCTTGTGACAGTTCAGATGGATTATTTCACGTAGAGCAGTTGGCTCACAGTTGACAAATACTGACTGTTCATTCCCTAGGAGAATGAACGCCCTTGCTCCTTCCAATGCGAAGCCTGCAGGGGGAAGGAGAGTTTGCTGCCAGGAGGGGGCTGGCGGGACTCTTAGATGTGGATTTTCCAGGCAGAAAGCTGCAGTTCTACTCTCTCACCCCTGCGCCTCCAGGCCTCAAGACAGAAAAGCTTTGCTGCGCTCTCAGGGACACCAGCTCCTTTCACACCATCTGGCTTTGGGGAGCAGACCTCACGGGCGAAGACCTTCGCTGGGCGAAGACAGGCCGCCAAGGCTGTGCTTCACAGCCGGCTCTGCCCAGGTCCTCTCCTTTGCCACAGGCTACGTTTTGGATTTTCCCTGTTCCGGACGCTCTCTCCCACACTCAGGCCCGTTTGGAGATCCCACTCTAAGCGATGGGCTTGACTGTTGGTGGGCCACACATCCCACTGTTGGTGGGATGGGTGGATGCCATCCCAGACTCCATGCAGTTTGGTTCGATGGTCTGTCACAGCCATGAAGCAGGGCATCTGATTCAACCAGAGAAAGGAGACATTTATATGCTTTGTCTCTTTTATTACTATTAGAAAATGAATGAAATGCTGCTACCAAAAAATGGAGCAGAGAGGGAAGAGATATGGGAACATATGTATATGTATAACTGATTCACTTTGTTATAAAGCAGAAACTAACACACCATTGTAAAGTAATTATACCCCAATAAAGATGTTAAAAAAAAAAAAAAAATGGAGCAGAAAATTGAAAAGTTCCTGGTGACGACACCCCTTGGAGATAACCACTGTAAGTGAATCTTATCTGTAAGCATCTCAACTCTCCCTTGTTAAAAACTAAATTACTATCACTTTGATTCCTCATTAAACCGTTTTCTTTCAATATAACAAGACACCTGGCAAGTGATTTCTATAAGGAACATTCCAAGACAATGCAAAGCAATAGGTTCTGGAGGTGAAGGTGGAACCTCTCTGGAGGGCGGCGCTGGGCTACATCCACACGTGTCCCAGGTCCAAGTGTGCCCTTCAGAGGCCATTGCTGGTGAGGGGCATTGCATACTGTCAGAAGCCAAACAGCTTTCCCTTTCTTGGACCCAAAAACTCAGCAGAGAGGAGGAATGGGGATTGTGGCATGCACATTTCTGCAGTCACCGGAGGACAGGCAAAGGCAGGTACAGAAATGAACGAAAGAGGCATCTCTCCACTGCCTCACATTAATACACTCTGAGCATTTTTCCCCAATGGCAAGGCATCTCAAGGGCAGTCCATTCTGCGCACCTCTGCATTCTGAAAGGGGATGGAGTGGGGTTCATAATGGCTCCATATTGCCATGAATTAAAGTAATATTCAGTTAGTACTTTGTGCATTTAAATGACTTCTTTATGATGCATAATTGATAAAGTTTTGTGTACACAGCTTTGCTGAGTCACTTTAAAAGTTTCAAGGCCTCAGATGACAATTAAGCTTTCTCTTGGCACTTGGTCCTGCCACCTGGTCTCTCGGGACCTGTTCCTGGTCTTTCGGGGCCTGTTCCACCCAAGGGGTAGTCATTCTGGTGGCTCCCAGGTTTGTGACTTTCAAAGCAAAAATGGTTGCCTCACAGCTGCTGAAAAGCCGGAGCAAGTCCTTGTATTCCTGCTGCCAACTCAGGAGGGAAAGACAGTCAACAGCAGGTGTGGAAAGCCGACCTCGTCCTCCAGGAGCTAACGGAGCAGAAAGGAGCGGCTGGCTGAAATGCCACCGCAGCAGGGGTGAGGGGAGGGCTCCCCCCATGGCCTGTGCCTCCCCCTACGGTTTCAGGGAGAAGTGAACACCTGGATGGTCTGACTTCCTGTTGGGAAATCTCGTTGGCTTCCTTCATTAGTCCCAAGTCTACAGCCCAGGCAGGCTGAGCAGACAGAAAAATTGAGCCTGGGGAAAATTCATCTTTGAGGGCTGTGTTAGTTTGCTACGGCTGCAATGAAAACGTACTGCAGATCAGTTGTTAAACAACAGAAACTTATTTCCTCACGATTCTGGAGGTTAGAAGTCTGAGATCAAGACGTCAGCAAGGCTGGTTTCTTCTGAGGCCTCTCGCTTTCACTTGTACATGGCCACCTTCCCCTGTGTCTTCACATGGTCTTCCCACTCTAAGTCTGCATCCTAATCTTTTTATAAGGCCACTAGTCATTTTGAATTAGGGCCCACCTCATGACCTCATTTTATCTTAATGACCTCTTCAAAGACCCTGTCTCCAAATACAGTCACATTCAGGGGTCCTGGGGGTTATGATTTCAATGTATGAATTTGGGGAGAACGAAACTCAGCCCGTAACAAGGGCCCCCTCCCCCCAGTGGCGTGATTTCCTCCTACTCTGTGTACACCTCACTTGAGCTTCTTTCTGTGCTTTGTCCAGAATCCAAACAACAATTGGATGCTGTTGGGATTGACAAAGAGAGCTGAAGGAAAAGCATGACATTAGCTGGGCCAGTAGGATCCCCCCTCTCTCAGGAATATAAACAGGAAACCTGGAGAGAGGCTACCCATTGGTCACGCAAGGAGAGAGAAAACGCAGGAACAGGCGTTGGTGAACCACGTAGATCGAAGATCGTTTCTAACCCTGTTGCTGGAGGCCTTTGAGCTACTGTGGACCCGGGAATACCTCCCAGATCCAGTCATCTGAGCGAAACCCACCCTGGGGTTTGAGGTTCTGAGTTTTCTGAACAATTACACGTGGATCCAGATAATAAAACCCCTTGTTTGAGCTGATCCTGCTGTGTATCTACCTCTTGCAATGGAAACAAAAGATACCTCCAGGGCAGTATAGATATAATATAAAACACATATGTAATTTTTAATTATCTAGTAGCCATATTAAAAAGCCAGTAAAATTAATTTTAATAAATATGTTATCTAACCCAATAAATCTAAACTATTACCATTTCAACATGTAAGCAATATAAAAATGTTTAATGAGAATATATATGTGTATATATATATATTATATATACACATAGAGACATACACACACACATTGGACTGTGCAATTCTAAGGGACAATCCCAGTCAGGGTCTCCAGTCCCACCAAGTACACAGGTAAAGCCATTATCTGGATGGTTCAGGTCCTAAGCTCAGCTTTTTCTTTATTGTCTCAATTGAGTGATTCTGTTTCTCTAGAATCCCATCCAGAATGGAGCATAAGGATGTATTTACCTAGGAGATTATGGAGCACGCTTGCTTTTAGATTTGGAAATAAGGGAAAGATGGAGATGATTTGCCAGCCTGGGATAAAGTGCCAGGGATTCTGCATCATGTGAATTTACCCAGCTTGCACCGCGGAGGTAGGGCAACCCTGGAAGCATAAAAGAGTGTCCAAGTCTGTCTGTTAAGACAGCCATGGCAGAGTGGACACTGTTATCCCCCTGCCCTTTACAAGTATAACATATTTACAGATATAACAGTTCATGAATTGATAACAAAGCAGCAATATGTTTGGCTTATGGTAGCCTAGTGTAATCGATATGATTGCTTCACAGGAGCCTAGCCTATACACTAATGAGTGATTCATTATAAAATTTTTATAAAATCAGCTGAGAGGTGATGTAACTTATTGGAGGTCACTCACTAGTGGGTAGTAAGAGCCAAGACTCAAGCTGGAGTCCCTTTAATTCCCAAAGTGGTGCTTTTCACGGTACGCAAGGTTCCAGGGACTTGGGTTTAAAAATAACTGTTTCAGAAAATAAAATCTAAGGTAAACTGGGAAGTGTTGTGGTTATTTTTGTAGCAGATTATTCAGGTCCCAACCTCAAGCACTTTGCACGTGAACCTACCCACCGCCATTGAGCAAGTGACCCCAGCCCTGGGAGAAACTCTGAGTCCTTCACCCTCCTGCTCCGCTGAGAAGCCTGGGGTCAGGCCATCCTGGACCTTGCTGGCCAGGGTGTTGAATGGGAAGCAAAAGCCATTCTCCCTGATGGGTGGAGTCAGATGGATAAGATGACGTCTGTTAAGCAGGCAGAGTGCCTTGGAATAATGGCGCGCTCCCAAGCTTTGTTATAGACTGGGATCTGCCCTCAGCATGCCGTGCTGCCTGCAGTCTCCGGAATTGCTCCTGCCTCAGACCCAGCCCAGGCCTCCTGATCCCTAAAATGTATTAAAAGACTCACCTATGTGGGTCTGAGTTTAATTATACTCATCTGGCAAGGGATTTGGGGCGCTTTAATTTAAGGCTGGTGTTGAATGCTTTTAAATTATTTAACATTTTCTGAGGCACCCAGGTGCAACACACATCTTTTTATAAATTACCGAGCAAATGCTGCGGTGGCTGGTTGCACAGAAGGGCCAAGGATCAGAACAGATCCCCAAAGGATGAAATATATTTCTGGCAATGAGGAAGAGCTTAATGCACACCTCTCATTACTGTTAATGGGAGTGGGGTGTTCAGCTCACTCTCCGGGACGCTGCAGAATGCAAATGTAGCTCTTGGAATTCAGTTCCTCACTGCTCCCTGCCTGCCTGGTAGCACTGAGCCCTGGTGAAACGTGTGTCAAGTTCTTCAAAACAATTATTGCTGCTAGAGGAAAAATGATCAGTGAAGTACTCCGAAGTTAACACCTCCTCAGAGCTGGAAATGGAAATGGAAATGAATTCTGGAAATGTTTGCATTCTGTTTCAAATGAATCTGCAGACATCTCGGTGACTATGTGCAAAACGGGAGAAGGGATTTTAACAGATGATAATGAGCTTAGGAAGGAGCTTGCAAGGTCTAGAGGCCAGAGTAATGGGCTGGGGGTCACACTCCGAGATTTTGCCACGGCTCCGCTGCGTGACCTTGGGTGAGCTACTTAACCTCTCTGGTCTCCTTTTAGGAGTCTAACTCACAAAGATGTTCAGACCAATAATTTATGTTAGAATCTAAATAACGATGCAAATTACTGGTAAGAGTGGTTGGAAGTCCCATCAGGTAGGATTGAAATCCCTCCAAATGACCAAAGCATCAAGGCATCTGAATGAATACTCCTGTGCAAAGGTAAGTTCCTTTCACTCCTGGGACCACTGTGGCCCAGATCCTATTGGCTCCTGGACAGAGAGATGATTTGGGGGAAGAGCCCAAGGATGGGATGGGAGACCCCTCTACCAAGAAGATTCCACTTACACTTAGAACTGGAACCAGAAAATTCTGACACAGACCCCAAGGCATGGACAGGATGTTAATATGGGACTCTTTATGTCTCAGTTTTGATTAAGGCCCCAGAGGCAGAGAGGTACCAGTGAACACTAAGAGCCAAGGAAGCCCCAATCTAAAGTGGGGTGCTCGACCATTATGAGGCCATTGCGAAGATTTGTCCACTAGCCGTCGTCTGCCTGGAGGACACAG
Source organism: Delphinus delphis (assembly GCF_949987515.2). NCBI lineage: Eukaryota > Metazoa > Chordata > Mammalia > Artiodactyla > Delphinidae > Delphinus > Delphinus delphis. The sequence continues at coordinate 77,972,658 of NC_082685.1, forward strand.
AAGGGCTGAAGTGAAGGAAGCTGCCAGACCTTCTTTGGAGAGAGGTGAGAGCGTGCTCTCGGTCTGCAGATGCTCCATCCTACACTGGGGTCGTGAGGAGGGATGAGGCTTCCCTCTTTTCTATTCAGCTGACATGGGCTTCAAAAGAACCACTTGGAGAGTCTGACCTGTGTCTCCTGGAGTATGTAGGGGGCAGAGGCTGGGTCTGACTCACTTCTCAAGAAGTCCACAGGCAGAGGCTTGCTGAAGCGGCCTGGTGGCAGAGCAGAGAAGTGTACTGAGGGCTGATTGCACATCTACAATGGCCATCTCCCCAGGATTAGATGTGGGACCCCAGGAAGGGACCTGGCTTAGCAAAATCTTAGACCTGGTCCATATGGGCCACCTGGAGGGAAATGGGACCCAACAGAGCCAGTGGATCGCAGGGGCTGAAGGACAAAAGGTGATGCCCTTTGCAGTTGAAGGCTCCCAAGAATGGCCCCCACGAAACCCAACAGAATGGGCCCTGCTGGGAACCTGTCAAACCAGGAGGCAACAACATGGGTTATGGCGATGCCGGCCAAATATGAGTTTGCTACGCCCACCTCTCCTCCCTCACCCTCTCCAAGCCCTGGAGGAAGCCGAAGCAGCCTGGGGAAGTAAAGAGGAGGAGGAGATGGGGGGACCCGCAAAGAATCCAACCAACCAACCAACCATTATCCCTCTCTCCCACTGCTCAAACCTAAGCTGGGAGGACAGAGTTTTCCTTTTTTTTTTTTTTTTTTGCGGTACAAGGGCCTCTCACTGTTGTGGCCTCTCCCGTTGCAGGGCACAGGCTCCGGACGCGCAGGCTCAGCGGCCATGGCTCACGGGCCCAGCCGCCCCACGGCATGTGGGATCTTCCCGGACTGGGGCACGAACCTGCATCCCCTGCATCGGCAGGCGGACTCTCAACCACTGCGCCACCAGGGAAGCCCAGAGTTTTCCTTTTTGAATTAAGTTTGAGGTTTTAATTATTACAACAGACCGGGTATTTTAACTATGGAACTGAAATTATTCTTAAAAGTTAAAGCGACTGGAAGAATTTTTTTTTTTTTTGACTGCACTGCATGGCTTGCAGGATCTTAGCTCCCCAACCAGGGATTGAACTCAGGGCCATGGCAGTGAAAGTGCAGATTCCTAGCCACTGGGCCGCCAGGGAATTCCCAAGAATTTTTATTATGGGTGGGTAAAAACGGGTCCACAGAATGGATCTCAAGAATCAACAATGAGAAAGAGTAAAATTGTTCTCTACCTAGACCCCACAGAGTTTGGGTCAGTCAATGTGCCAGTTACGTATGCTTCAGGGATTGTCGTGCACTAGCAAGGGTTAAGTTATCACCCTCTGGACAGGTCTGACTTGGTGAGAGCAGTCAGTCCACTCACCAGCCCAGCAGGACAGATGAGATGGCCAGTAACACAATGAAGCCACTGCTCCCTGCAGTCAGAGCTTAGAAAGGTTTGGAGATGCACTGCCTCTTTCCAGTCCCTGAATGTTTAGTTGGTGTCCCAGAATAAACACATTTCCAAAAGTGCTTCACTGTCTCTACAGTGTATATTTGTGTCACAAATACTCTTAGATAAAAGGAATCTCGTTTCATTTAATTGTATCAATTGTATACTAAAGCCCAGAGAGGTTAAGGCGTTTGCTAAAGTCACTGTTCTTTTGGTTGCAAATGACAAAAACCAAGCTGGAAGGAAGGAAAGAAGGAAGGGAGAATGGAAGGGAGGGAGGGAGGGAGGAGAAGAAGGCAAATACATGGAACGTTTATTAGCTCTTGTATCTGAAAACTCCAGGCATTATTGGTGCAGGTACGGCTGTATCCAGGTGCTCAATTAACGTTATCCCAAACGTATGTTTCTCCATTTCTTGGCAATGCATTTGCTTTCCTGTGAGCAAAACTGTCCACCAGAAGCTCTAGCATTGTAGTCTATCAACTGGGCAATCCCAGCAAAAATGAGTAGTTCTAGTAAAAGTCACAGCTTGAATTTCATTGACCTGGTTTAAATTGCACGCCCAATGCTGAACTAATCACCATGAGTCTGAATGTTCTGGCCTCGCACATTCCTTGGGGCTGGGACATGGGATCAGTCCCAGGGAAAACATGATGCGCGAGTGAGAAAGAGCTGCTGTTACTTGAAGACAAGGACACGGGTGATGGGCAGGCAAAAGCAACAGATGTCCACTCTGGACAGAGAGCCAGTAAGTAAATGGCAAAGCAGGCATTAGAATGTACATGTTTTGATTCCTAACCCAGAGATTTTTGTGGGCCCAAAGAAATTTCATTGATGCGTCCCTCTTTTTATATTTTATTAACCAGTCTTAACAGGTAAATTTGGGGTCAATTTATCCTGCACTCCTGAGTAAAAGACCTGTTAAAAATCAACCCATGTAAACAATATCATTTCATATACAAGAGAGTAAATGAGACCACTGGCCTCATTTTTTTTTTTTTTTTTTTTTGCGGTACGTGGGCCTCTCACTGTTGTGGCCTCTCCCCTTGCGGAGCACAGGCTCCAGACGCACAGGCTCAGCGGCCATGGCTCACGGGCCCAGCCGCTCTGCGGCACGTGGGATCTTCCCGGACCAGGGCACAAACCCGTGTCCCCTGCATCGGCAGGCGGACTCTCAACCACTGCGCCACCAGGGAAGCCCTGGCCTCATTTTATTAGTATGTTCAAGAAAATAATTTGTGCTCTAATTTACTCTGACACTAGAGAAAGCTCTAATTTGATAAACTCCTGATTCAGGATGACCAAGTGCTGTGGCTTTCACATGAGTGAGACCAAATTTACAGTAAGCTGGTAACAGAGCCAAATGTATTCTTCAATGCTCTCTGGAGTTCTGTCAGCCTATCACAATTAATTCCAAAAGTGAAGAGCTGAATATGGCTTGTGGAAGTGACAACGTTGTTAATTTGTCAGACAAGATCAAAGGCATAAAGAGGATGTCTAATGGGAAGTCTGGGGGGTTTTCTTTTGTTTGTATTTACCTGTACATAAGAAAAGGAAGCTTTTCTTTTTTTCAGAGTAATGTCACCTAGACTTTTAAAACTCCTTATCCTTGCTACACAGAAGTTCAGAAGCTTCAGTGAAATGAGTGGACTCTTGCTGGTAGTCGGCTAGTCACTAATTCTAATCATGCTCTGCTGTACCTGAAGCACAGACGCACGGAAATGGGAGGAAGGTGGGCAACGGAGTGGTGTTTCCATAATCTCTCAGTGACTCCCTGCTTCCTGGATATTAAACTTGGGACCGGAAGTCCAGACCCTGCTCTGCCACAACCTGAGTTGAAATGGGAGGTAGCTGGGAGCTGGAGGGTCCTACACCCTGAGTGCCTTCAAGGCCCTGAATGCGAGTTACGGTACCTGAAGCAGACAAACTGAAGGTGGTTTGTGTTGTTTCAGAGTGTGGGGATCAGTGGATATAATTTTCAGTGCATTTTAAAGAAATCACAGTGTGCGCATAAAATTCCTGAAAAGATGGGCTTCCCTTGATTCCCCCAAGGAGAAGCCTGCCCCTTGGAGGGGCAAGTGACGTGTGCATGGTCTGTCAATTACCAATTCGTACAAAAGTCTGGCCTACGGCCAAGCGCTCAATGAAGGCCACTTTAAAGCTTGATAAACTTCCATCTGTCCGCCCATCCATCTGTCCATCTATACATCCATCCATCTAACAAATATTCCCAAGTGCCCATGTGTGCCAGGTTGTGCACGTGAGATCCAGTCTCCAACATCTGGAAGCATCAAACATCACGGAAGGACACACTGAACAACAAATGGTTTCAAGGGTAATGAGTATGATAGGAGTGCAGAAGCAAGGGCCCCACCATGCCTCCGGGTCCTACTTTCAGGAAACTCTACTGCCCCAGGTGTGAGTCTCTAAGAGGGTCACAGCCAAAGTGGGACAACAGCAGGAAGGGGGAGGATGCCCAGACGCCTCGCACAGAAGGCAGGCTTTGTGCTGGCTCGAAGTGGAAACTCTGACTCGGGGCAGTATACAGGCTTTCAGATGGATTTCCTATCATTTATCTTCTTATCAAAAGGTTTAATCACTTCCCGCTCTCCTGACTGTATGTGAATAATGAGCTTATTCTATCCTTACCAATACAATGCACAATAGGAACAGTTCAGAGACTACTCGACCTTCTAAAATGAATGTTTTTATTGTATGCACATCATTAAAACCACAGTAAAAGGCATGTTTTAAGAAGAAAAATAAATCTCAGGCATCCCATGCACGGTTATTGTGTATTGCCTACTGTTCTTTGTGAAGATGAATTTTATGTGAAAATTAGTTGTCATGTCATTTCCCCCCAAAGCTGAATATATTCTGACATGTAAGGGGCCTGTGGCTTTTGGAGAAGAACACATATGCTCTTTCAGGACTGTCCACTTCTCGGTCGAGAATGAGAAGGTGCTTAGAAACTGAAAACTAATCATGGTGGCTTTTGTGCAGAGCTGGGTTGCTTAAGTCGTTCTGGAAACAGTTAAAAATCACATGACACTCCTGGACGGCAAGGTCTATATCGTATACCTTGATGCCTCAGTTAGCTCACCCCCTAAACAAAGCCCCTTTCTGTGAAGTCAGACGTAGTAAATAGCCAAAGCAGCGTGGAGCCAGAGCCACACCGACAGACGGCGGCTGCCAGGACTCCCTCGGCTTGCCCTGTGCACAACAGTCAAGTCTTCAAAGTGATCCTGGCTTCCCCAGACTCCTGTTTCTGTCCTTTGTCCCGGGTCAAAGTCAGGGCCTCATCCTCTCTCCACCATCAAAAGGCACATTAGTCATTTCGTCCTGTGGAAGAATTCGTCACTGATACTGTCACTTCGGCTGTGTTGAACCTTTTCTCTAGTTGTATAATCAAGGTGGATTTTAGGCACTTGCAAGTGAAGAGGTATGAGGGAAGGGAACTGATGGGCCCTAAAAGAACCCAACAGCCTTGCGACTCCAAAGGTGGTCCCTGGGCTTCCCTGGTGGCGCAGTGGTTGAGAGTCCCGCCTGCCGACGCAGGGGACGCGGGTTTGTGCCCCGGTCCGGGAAGATCCCACATGCCGCGGAGCGGCTGGGCCCGTGAGCCATGGTCGCTGAGCCTGCGCGTCCGGAGCCTGTGTTCCGCAACGGGAGAGGCCACAGCAGTGAGAGGCCCTTGTACCGCCAAAAAAAAAAAAAAAAAAAAGGTGGTCCCTGGACCAGCAGCACCTGTATCCCCTGGGAGCTTGTTAGGAATGTAGGAGGCCAGGCCCCTGCAGCGGTACTGGATCAGAACCTGCATTGTGACAAGACCCCCAGGTGGTGACGTTGCTGATCGGGGTCCCCTGTTCAAGAACCACCGCCCAAGAACTAGTCAGGTAACCCACGCAGAGTATCCCCCAGGGTGTTTTCCAGTGGGGGTAGAAGAGGCAGTTAATGCGCTGTCATTTCCTTGCGGGCAGAGGTGACCCATTGGCAGGGCAACACACTTAGGGTGGAAAACTCACTTCCCATTCATCGCCGCCAGCTGTCGCCCAGGTCCAGCCTCCCCTGTACCCCACCTCCCCTCTACCTCCCCTCACAGCTGCTCAGGCCTGCCCCTCTGCCTACACGCTTTTCAGCCTAAGTTATCAGGCACAAGGGAGAGGGATCCCAGTTCGTTATCACAGCATAATCACGGCAAATCCAAACCAGGGGATAAAAAGTAGTATGGACTCGACAGTCTCATGTTATAGACAAAATTGGAATTAATATGAATCCTCCAAAAAAAAATCCATCAAGGACTGCATCATTTCAACCCCAGGAGGGGTCCTTGGAAACAGTTTGTATTTTTCCCACATGTGTGGCCACAGAAATGCCTGCCATCCTCTTTCGAGATCTGTAATCTGTGAACCTTCTTACTGTTTATATATATCAGAGTTTGTTAGTATCTTGGTGACTATTTTGCTAATATTAATCGTTATTGATATAATTTATTGTCTTTTAAAAATCTATTACAGCAGAGTCACCTCAAAGACCACTGAATGGGGATGCTAGTGCTAAGGCTGATAAAAGGGGCCCCCAAATCGAAATCTTGGCAAGAGAAGTTAGATGTGGTAAAATGCCAGGATGAAACCCGTCCATAAGCTCTGACATGCTGTTAATGTGGGAAAAGGCTCTGCCAGATATTAAAGATAATGCTGGGGGAAAGAGCAGCTTTAAAGCAAAAGGACAACATAGTAATTACAGATTTCTGCTCTCCTGGAACACGTCCCCCTGACTTTACATTTGCTGCTAAGGGAAAAGTTGTCTTGAATTACGCAAGATCTTCATAAAAGCATCCATTGCATAAAATGTGACCATGACATATATGAGAATATTTGACTCCTTAGGTCAGCAAAGCCAAAAATGTATCCTGATGTGTCCAGCGTGATTTTTCCCCTTGATTCTGGAACCCATCCCCTCTGCTGGGAGAGGCCTCACGGTCTCCATCTGTCCCCTGGGACCCCAAACACCATATTGCATGCAATAGACACCCAATAACATGCTAATTATGCCATTACCAACAAGAGACCTGGTTTGTAATTCATTCTCTGTTTTTTGTTTTTTGTTTTTTTTCAATCCAGGCTAATATTTTTTGAGCTCTGGCTTTGAGTAGGATTCCTGTCTGCTCTGTTGGATGGGTGTTTTACTGGTGTCTCAGTTTCCTGTCTTTGCAAAGAGATTTGCCCTCAGCCTGACAGTCATCGCTTGGAGGGAGCTATGCGAAGGACACAGGTGGTGCCCTTCAGAAGCAAGGAGGGCAGGGGCCTCGGCTGTGTCTCTAGCAGCGGGAAAGGGTGGGCAAGTCCATCCACACTCCTGAGCCCGCTCTCGCTCCAGGGTGAGGAGGCCATCACAGATGGACACAGCCATCACATTCTTTTCCCCTCTGCAAGACCTATGCCCTATCCCAGGAGTGGGATACATAGGGCTGTATCTCAGCGGACAGGGTGGGGTTTGTCCTGGGGTCCCTCTAGGAAGTGGCAAGTGGGAACTGTGAGTGATGAGCTCTGAGTATGAAGAAGTAACAACGGATGGAGGCTGAAGGTGGGAGATACTGACCCTCAGGGGTCAACAGCAGGAGGAGAGGAAGATGATCTGGGAGGTGGAGTGATAGCAGCCCGAATGGGACAGACTTTTTGCCTGCTCTTACGCAAATTCCTCCTTGGTCCCCACCCCAAACGGAGGGTCACAGAGGCCAACAGAGACGTGTTGAGTTGAACCACATAAAACTGCCATTTTTAGGTAAAAAGTGGTTGACCGTTGGCAATTCCATATAGTTTAACTTAAAATTGCCTGATGGAAAGGCTTGAGAGGGAGGATACGGGAGCCTCTGAAATTTGCCTGTGGTAGGAGTTGGGCATATGGAGGGTGGTGAAGAGTGAGGCCGAGCTGCAGGGGAGACCTCTGTCTGTCCCCTGCTGTGGGGAGGAAGCATAGAGGCAGGAGTGGACTTCAGAAGTGACCCTGTCCCTCTGAGCGGTCAGGGGGATTATTCCTTTGAGTGGCTTCCATATCACCATCGTCCTCAACACCCTGGCTTGTAATAATTTGTTTTCAGGTGTCTCCAGAGGGCAGGGAGAGTGTCAGTCTCCTTGCATTCCTAGCACCTCACATGGGTGCCTGACACCCAGTGGAGGCTCCAGTAAAGGGTGACTGAATTAAAGCAGAAGCCTACTCGATAATACAGCATCCCTCTGGAGAACTAGTAGCTGAGAATCTTATAGAGAAAGGAACAGGATATGATATATCCTAAAAGTACTGGATGACAAAATATGTTGTTTTCATGGAACATCTCCCAGGACTGATGTTTTCTAGAATGTGCTCTGGTCATTCAGACAGGAGTTGGGCTGAAACATATCTATGCACACCTATGAACAAGAAATTAATAGGGTAAACTAGATTTCAAGGTAGAAATAGTAAAATACTTAGGAGGAAAAAAAAAAGTCTCCAAAGACCTGAACAGTATTTCAGAAGCACCAAGTACATATAAATAATTGATATAATATTAATCATAATTCAATTATGCATTAAAATAGGTTCCCTAAAGATATCGATGATGCAAGACTAGATTAGCCTAGCTGGAGATATATACTTGAAAGTAATATGACTACATGGCTTCAACTACATTCTAACTTTTCAATAATTCAAACTACTTCTGCCATTTTCTTCCATACTTAAAATATTTTAATCTATTCATTCAATTCACTAATTCATTTGAAAATCTGTGAAAGATATTGTGCTTGGTATCATGGGGCTACAAAGATGAATCAGGAAGGGAATTTGCCTCCAAGGAGACTTCTATAAGAGGTGCTAAGCCAGGTAGATGAGATTGAATGAATATTCTTCAAAGGAGAAAGTGATAAGTGGTATATGAAAGACAAAGACAAATGCTAGGGGCTTCTGAGGGAGGGAGGTTGCTTCCAGCTGCCAGATGAGAGATGTCTTGGTCCAGGGAATTCTATCTGGGGAGGAGGGCTGTTGGTGAGGAAGGGCATAGTTGGCAGGAGGAAAGAGCGTCCTCTACTGGGCACCCTGGGTCATGTTGAGACACTTGAGCGTGTCTGTACCGTCCAGCAGCCGAGATCTGGGATTGGCTCTGTAAGTGATAAGGAGCCACAAAGAGTGGGACCAGAGGAGTGACAGTGGGTGTCAGAGGGAGAACTGACAGCTGCAAACCCATTGAACAGGAGGTTGTAAGAGGCCTCAATGGAGAGTTCCGAGTTAAAAGAAATAACGTGTATGTTGCAAATGTGAAATCCTCAGCTTGGCTCTGTCTGCCCCGGTATTAACATGTTCCACATCCATATGTGAGAGTAACCAAGGAGATTCTGGCAAGTGCACCAAGCGATTTGCCAAGGGAATGAGAACGGAAAGTGCCCTTTGGATTCAAGCTATTTAAAACAGCATAGGAACAAAATTAATGAGCTGGGTCATTTCAGTGTGAGGACACTGGGAAATGTCCTGGCTGTGTTATGTCAGCCTCACATTGGGCCATCATTAATGGAAATTGGCTCTAAAGAGATGCCACCACGTGAGTGATATGTGAGCTGGTGAAAAACAAAACACGATGCACTGGCTTTCCATAGGTTGTAGCCAGTATTTCCACCACGACTGAACACCTGCCATGCGTTTTCATTCAATTTTCCTAGCAACCCCAGGCAGTATGTTATTCCCACTTAATACATTTTCTAAGGAAGCTTAGGCTCAGAATGGTCCCCAAAACTAAAAGAGGCAAGTGTGCAAGCCGGTAGCAGGGCCTCAATTTGAATCCAGGTCCTTTTGACCCCAAACCCAGGGTTCCACAGAAGTCACACTTTTGTTTAATCAACACCAACTCCCCACCTTCTCAGAATGTTGGGTCCCTTCTCTGTAAATCAGGGAGTGAGGCTGGGGCAGAGGTAAGTCTGCTCACTTCACAGGGCCATTCTGAAGCTCAAATGAGAAAGTACCTTTCCACCTCTGAAGGGAGGACTTTATTAACGGGCGTGCTCTGATTAAGAGATAAGGAAGCTGCACGAAACATAGGCTCTTCCCCCAAAAGCAGACTTGGCACCGCTGGGCCATGATGGGAGGAATACACCTTGAAGGGGGAGGCAGAAAGAAGTGGCCTTGAGAGAAGCGGGAGGAGTCAAGAACAAACTCCTCAGCCTCTCCAGTTTTGTCCAAGGCCATCTCTGGGTCTCACAGGACTCCAAAAACAAGGGCTTGGCCAGTGGCACCCCTCTCACACTGCCACCCTCACTGGCCTGGCCCCAGGCCTCTGGCCAGGCACTGGTGCTGACGGACAGCTCGGAGCCAAGGCCACCACCAGCCACCCTGCCGAGAAACGTGGTCTGGGTCCATGAGGTTGTCCTGCCAGGGAGAGAGAAACATATCCAAACCGATGAAGAACGGAGAAGGAAGCCTTCCTTTCTCCACTAGCTGAGGAACTCCGTGGATCCCCCACAGTCTGCACAATAAATCAGTCCCAATGCACCAGCTTCGAGGTCATGGGGGGCCCCTGTTATCATAAGCCAAACTCAGAGTCAGTGCTGCAGGATTTAGTTTCTGGTTCACAAATCCTGGTTGATCAGAGCACATCCTCCCAGCTTTGCTGAATCGTCTCTAGCAAGAGCTGTGCACAAAGCCACAGCCATGGGTCTCCACGCCAAGAGTCTAGGGCTGGCGGAGAAGGTACTACATAGCTAGCAAACCACACGTTTTTGGTTTGTCTTCCCCTTGTAAAGAAATACTTGGGGGACTTCCCTGGTGGCACAGTGGTTAAGACTCCACACTCCCAATGCAGGGGCCCTGGGTTCGATCCCTGGTCAGGGAACTAGATCTCACATGCATGCCGCAATGAAGAGTTCACATGCCACAACTAAGGAGCCCGCCTGCTGCAACTAAGACCCAGCACAACAAAATAAATAAATAAATAAAATTTAAAAAAAAAAAAGAGAAATACTGGGAAAAGGGAGGGAGGGGTTCTACCTAAATTTTCCAGAAAATGGTCTCTGCCTTCTGCTCAGTTTGGGGGTGGAGAGTCGCTCTCCAGGGCTTTGGGCTTCCTCCACTAAAAGCTCTAACCAGACACTTTTCCTGGGCTTGACTCCCAGCAGGGCTCTGGCTGGGTGTTAGCGGGTCTGTGAACTTCCTGAAATTGTCTGTGATGTGTCTGTATTGTATGTGTACATGGCAGCGAGGATCCCTGCTGTTCCCCTATCAGTCCCTACTGGGGTCTTATTACTTATTTCTTGAGAGATCCGTGATCCAAAAACAGTTAAGAACTGCTGCTCCAGGAAGGTAAACCTCCTCTGTTCTTCCTCCCTGAGAAGCAGGGCCCTTTGCTCCCAGACCTCCAGGAACTGTTTGCACCTGCCTGGAGCATTAGCTGCAGACAGGGTCCACACCGTGGCTCTGAAATCGGTATTTGGCTCTTCAGAAACTGGCAGCTCTTTCTCCCTGACTCTTATGGGACACTTGCCCTCCTCAACCTCATCCTTCCTGGCTCTTCTTTCTCATAAAGCAGGCTTCTACAAGAGTGGAAACAGACACTCAGTCACCTCCTGGAGAAGGTACCAACCGGATGGCTGCAGGGGCCTTCTCGGGGACAGAGTGCAGTCTGCCAAGAGACTCCAGAGCATCTCTGCATTCTGCCGCTGACTAGCCCCAGGAAAAGAACGTAACAGTTTGCACTGAGCTGAGTGTGCTACATAATCCTGTGTTAAAAGAAAGAATACCCCCCTAGAGGTAAACAGGAGCTATCAGAAGGCTGAAGCGGCAGCAGCTACCCTAGCCAAGAGAGACATGGTAACAGCAGAATGGTAAAGAGCTGGTTGAAAACAGCACGAGGATGTATCTAGATACAAAATATTTGCAGTGCAAAAACAAAACCCCCAAACAAACAAACAAGATCAGAAGCCAGGAAGATTCAGGCAACAGAAGCACAAAGAAGCCCTCGGAATGCATCTCCTTCTGTCTCTCCCGAAGAGAAGTCCTGAGGGTCCTGGGAAACCAGTAGGACTCTCCAGAGAGGCGGGAAGGCAGGATGCTGTGCTGCGTTCCAGTGCAAGCCCAGGAGCCCTGCAGCATCACTGCCCCGCTTGGGAATGCAAACCTGGAAAAGTTTGCCGTTAAGAAAAGCTTCGGGTCCATGTCATTCCTGAGTGACTCCCATGTAACAGAGAAAATCTCTCGCCTTAGAAGTTCAGCACATCCTTATTGCAGTCATCTGCTTCTTTGGAGGAAGGGGAAAATGTGGAAAACCACTTTTTCTACCAGTTCCCTATATTTTTGGAACAGTGAGCCCTGCTCCCAGCTCTGTTTCTCGAGGGGGTGTTGGGCGTGGGACACTTCTGCCAATAATAATGTATAAGAAATATGTTCATTACTGTGCAAGGTTGTTTGCAATATATTATCAGATTTTAGAAAAGGCATAGAGTAGTTCACAAAATAGTATGTGCATTGTGATTCCATTTGTGTATAAAAGTAAAATGAACAAACAAAATTATATAAACCTAAATATACACATATAAATATATATACACATATGCATGTATCTATATTTCTCTATATACATGTATACATACATTATGCATATATGCAAATAAATACATAGATGTCTACATGCCTAGAGGTTAACATTCCATATCTCTAAGTAGTAGGATTATGAGTAATGTCTTCTTCTGCATACATTTTACATTTATTTTAGAATTTTTCTACAATAAGCATATAGAGTAATGAAAATAAAAACAAAAATAAACAAATGGGACCTAATTAAACTTAAAAGCTTTTGCACAGCAAAGGAAACCATAAACAAGATGAAAAGACAACCCTAAGAATGGGAGAAAATATTTGCAAATGAAGCAACTGACAAAGGACTAATCTCCAAAATACACAAACAGCTCATACAGCTCAATGTCGAAGAAACAAACAACCCAATCAAAAACTGGGCGGAAGATCTAAACATATATTTCACCAAAGAAGACATACAAATGGCCAAGAGGCACATGAAGAGATGCTCAAAATCACTAATTATTAGAGAAATGCAAATCAAAACTACGATGAGGTATCACCTCACACCAGTCAAAATGGCCATCATCAAAAATCTACAAACAGGTCTTCCCTGGCGGCGCAGTGGTTGAGAGTCCGCCTGCCGATGCAAGGGACACGGGTTCGTGCCCCGGTCCGGGAAGATCCCACATGCTGCAGAGCAGCTGGGCCCGTGAGCCATGGCCGCTGAGCCTGCGCGTCTGGAGCCTGTGCTCCTTAATGGGAGAGGCCACAACAGTGAGAGGCCCGTGTACCGCAAAAAAAAAAAAAAAAATCTACAAACAATAAATGCTGGAGAGGGTGTGGAGAAAAGGGAACCCTCTTGCACTGCTGTGGGAATGTAAATTGATACAGCCACTATGGAGAACAGTATGGAGGTTCCTTAAAAAACTAAAAACAGAACTACCATATGACCCAGCAATCCCACTACTGGGCATATACCCTGAGAAGACCATAATTCAAAAAGACACATGCACCCCAATGTTCATTGCAGCACTATTTACAATAGGCAGGACATGGAACCAACCTACATGTCCATCGACATTTGAATGGATAAAGAAGATGTGGCACATATATACAATGGAATATTACTCGGCCATGTAAAGGAACGAAATTGGGTCATTTGTAGAGATGTGGGTGGACCTAGAGTCTGGCATACAGAGTGAAATAAGTCAGAAAGAGTAAAACAAATATTGGATATTAACACATGTATGTGGAATCTAGAAAAATGGTACAGATGAACATATTTGCAGGGCAGGAACAGATGCAGATGTAGAGAATGGACGTGTGGACACAGGTGGTGAAGGGAGGGTGGGACAAATTGGGAGATTGGGATTGACATATATACACTGCCATGTGTAAAATAGATAGCTAGCAAGGAACCTGCTAGAGGGAGCTCAGCTCGGTGCTCTGTGATGACCTAGATGGGTGGGATAGGGGGGAGAGGTGGGAGGAAGGTCCAAGAGGGGGGGATATATGTATACATATAGCTGATTCACTTCGTTGTACAGCAGAAACTAATGCAACATTGTAAAGCAACTATATTCCAAAAAAAAAAAAAAAGGCTCAGTTGCTTCTGCCAGGAATGCATTTTAGTAAGGTAGACAGGTGTTAGGGTAATTCACTATGATATAAAATGATGCTGAGGGTCTAGGCAGTTCTGAGAGGAGCACCCTAATGTTTATAGTTTAGCACTGAGCCCTGGCGTGACCTGAGACAGTTTGCGTTTCCCAGTGGTTATTTCAAAGAGCAACACCCAGAGACAGAAAGAGGAGAGAATACAGAAAAGTTAAGTGACAGACCTGAGGCCCCACAGGGAGATGTGGTAAGAAGGTATAGAACTGAGCGTCAAAAGCTGCCATTTTGCACACAACACCCTGGCTATCTACACCATCCTCTCGTAAGTGGCTTCTGAAAAAGTCAAGAAATGAATCCACATAACAGAAGGGAGATGTTTGTTCTAGAATCTCCTTCAGTGGAGCAGAGACATTTCAACTCAGCTCAACAATTCAGCTCAACAAATCTATTAAGTGTCCTCTGCTGAGTTCTAAAAAGCAAGACTCCCTCCCTCTTCTAGAAATAGCAATGTCAACCATGACAATATCTTACTCTCATGAAACATTTCTTACATCAAATCGTTCACTCTCTACAACAGCATTATCATGTAGATGTGATTATTATTATTTACACATTCTACAGACGGGGAAACTGAGTCTGAGGGGCACAACTCAATGAAGTGACCTAAATGAACTGACTCTCTTCCCTAGGTACCATATTGGAGCATTTTAAAAACAAAACTCATTCAAAGGTGGCCACTTATTCCAAAAACGCATGGCAACGTTTGATATTTAAGCAAAAGAAAGGGCACAGTCATGCACATCTTAGTTATCATCTCGCCTCATTACACAATCAAATTAAAGTTGCTGGTACCTTGAAGTGTGAGCCCAATTTTTTGTTCAGTTTTGTTTTGTTAATCCCACAGTGGAATTTCTGGTCTACTAATCAACCTTAAGCATGGTCTTTCCTCCTCCGAGCGATCTCTCTGGAAGGAGGAAACACACTGTTGGAGGAAGCTGACCTGGCCTTGGTCCGTGTGACGGGAACCAGGGCAGGCCCAGGATCTCTGCCCTTTTACGTCTCTCTCACGACCGGGGCTGCATGGCCCCAGTGCAGGCCCTTCCTGGCAAGAGCCTGTGTGGGCCACGGGAGGACGAGAGGGCATGGGTGATCTCCCCGTTCGTTTCACATTCTCTCCGAAAAGCTGGCTGGGAGTGCTACCTCCCAGCCCCTGTGCTGCCTCTTCCTCTGAATTTGAAACATCCTGACACTTTTAAAGTAGAAGGTAAAATCTTCAAAAGTAACCCAAACAGCCCTTATAAGAGGGCAGACTATACTCTTGGGTTCCTTTTGTGCTAAAAAATAAACCTGGGAGGGGGCTTCCCTGGTGGCGCAGTGGTTAAGAATCCGCCTGCCGATGCAGGGGACACGGGTTCGAGCCCCGGTCCGGGAAGATCCCACACGCTGCAGAGCAACTAAGCCCATGCGCCACAACTACTGAGCCTGCGCTCTAGAGCCCGCAAGCCACAACTACTGAAGCCCATGAGCCTAGAGCCCGTGCTCTGCAACAAGAGAAGCCACCGTATTGAGAAGCCCACGCACCGCAACAAAGAGTAGCCCCTGCTCGATGCAACTAGAGAAAGCCCGCGCGCAGCAACAAAGACCCAACGCAGCCAAATATAAATAAATAAAATAAATTTTAAAATACATGAATAAATAAACCTGAGGGGACTGAAGTCCCCTGCTGAGGGGCGGAGGTCCCCGGCGGTACCGGATACCCGGCTCTGTCAGAGGCAGCCTCCAGCCCCGCAGGACGTGCGTGGTTAAGAGAAGAGCCTTGGCAGAGGTGCACGTATTGCCTGCTTGTGTGTTTTGCTTGGCACTTCCTCAGACGTCCTTTATTTGTTTGTTTGTTTTACTTTAGAAAAAATGAATTCATGTCTTTCAATTTTTTAAACAGGCAATACAGTTGCATAGTTCAAAAACAAAAATAATATGAAAATGAATACCTGGAGAAATAATACTCACACCTTGGCTCTCATCTCCCTATTCTCTCCCTTCCTTACAGGCAACTACGTTTATGAGTTTCTTATGTATCCTTCCAGTTTGTTACATGATATATTTATTTTCTCCCTTTCTTATTGGACAGGGATGATACCACCCCCAAGGGGGTGAAAATTGGTTTTGGAAGGGAAAAATTCATACTCTTTTTATGTATAAATCACAGATATACATTATACATACAGCACATAAACAGATATATATGGTATTAAAATTTCATGGGGGGTGGCAATTAGAAAAAATGTCTTAAAAAGGCTTCTTGGGGGGTTATAATGAAAAAAAGGACTGAGAAACTATGATATGGAAAGTAGTATACTATAGACACTGTTCCGCACCTTGCTTTTTTCACTTTACGATATATCCTAGAGATCTTTCCATATCAACTGATACAGATTTACCTCATTCTTTTTTATTGTGGCGTAGTATGTCATTATGCAGATGTACCATTATTTGTTTGACTGGTTCCCTATTAATAAATACTTGAGTTGACTCTAATCTTTGGCTGTTGTACTATCACAGTGAATAGCCTTCTGTGGACATTGAATATATGCACAGGTATATCTGTTTATAGATGCCCAAAAGTGGGGTTGCTAGGTCCAAGGGTAAATTCCTTTAAAATGCAGGTGGACATTGCCAGATACCGCTCCATTTTGCAGTTCAACTGAGTCTGTCATCCAGTAAGTAAGAAACACTTTAGCTACTCTTTCAGTGGCTTTGTCTGATCCTCCCCTGAGGGGTGTGTGAATGGTTGCTGGGTTAGGGGCAAGGAGGCCACAGGGGTCTGGGGTCTTCTCTTGGTTGAACTGTGACCAGGGTATCCCCAGGCCTGAAGATGGCCAGTGTTCCCTTGGCTAAGCAGAGAGGGGGCTCTTTGTGACAGTGCTTCGGGCCAGGAAGGGAACCCTGCATCTTGGATGAGAAGCTTTCAGGCCGTTAGAGGGAATATTACCTGAGATGACCTCAGGCCACGGTGTGGGACTCAGCACCCTCCCACCCCTAACCTGGAGTCTCCAACTTGTAAGTGGGCAGCTCCCAGCACAAGCTGAATACAACCCAACCTTGACTTCCTAGCCTGGGAGCAAAGGGCCGGCCCAGGGAGGTTGTATGGAGTATTCAGACTGCCACACAGCTCAGCCCTGACACAATTCCCTTCCCACTGTCCTGCCCAGGAAGGGAAGTCAAGCTACAGTGGCCTCCTCTTCCCCAGACACTTTGGGGATCACACCTCCTCCATCACACATGCAAGCCCCGCTCCCACTTTAATCTACAGCTTGAGAGACATTTGTGCTTCACACCTCAACTGACTCTGCGAAGATGTTATTTGGTCCTTAAATTATTTAAACCAACGTAATCATATTTGCTTTCAACAGAAATCTGCTGTATTCACAGGTTTGAAAGTGGACTAAATGAAGCCCCTGGGGTGGCTGGTTCTGTTTGGATCCCCTCCTAGAGACTGTCACCTCAGCAGGGGACACGCATCCCTGCTCTGCGGTGCCTGTTAACCGAGGTCGAATACATCACAAAATACCGCAATTTCTGCTGCATTACAATCACCTCTAAGCTATTGCTGGCCAGGATTTTGACTCTTCTAATTTATTCAAGACCATCTCTTCTTCCTCATTTCCCAGTCAGATTCCTGAGTCAGCCTGGTCCTTCCTGCACAGTTCTGTAAGCTACTCGGGACTCCCATTCAGCTCCAAGATTACTTCTTGGTTGAGTGAATGAATTTAAATAAATAAACAAACATCTGCTATCAACATGACTTCAAGGATGGAGTGGGCACAGTGCCTCCCCTCCCCTCTGCTGCTTCTCTCCACGAAGCTGAGTGTAATAAAGCTTGTGCCGGCGAGAAACACGACAGAAGTGTCCAACTGCATCAATTGGGAATCGTAAGTCACTGCTCCATTTGCTTTGCCACAGAGTAAAAATTACAGATTTTTCATCAAGAAAGAAAAGAAGAACTTTGAGCACTTCAGTATAACTCAGCTGCCGTGACATTTCCATCACCTGAGCTCACTGGCTGCCCACCTCCTCTGT